>NC_142052.1:18917200-19217200 GCF_982192425.1 Myodes glareolus
AAAGTGATTTTCTCTGAAAGGACAGGATTTAGAAAGTGAAGCAACACTCCATTCACTTCGCACAGTGAACTGAAGTGTTGGAGCAGACTGCTTCTCTTTCAGAGAAACGCATGTGAACTTCTGTTGAATGCTTGTAAGTAGCTTAAGGCACTTTCAAAGGAAAGTGATTTTCTCTGAAAGGACAGCATTTAGAAAGTGAAGCAACACTCCATTCACTTCGCACAGTGAATTGAAGTGTTGGAACAGACTGCTTCTCTTTCAGAGAAACGCATGTGAATTTCTGTTGAATGCTTGTAAGTAGCTTAAGGCACTTTCAAAGGAAAGTGATTTTCTCTGAAAGGACAGCATTTAGAAAGTGAAGCAACACTCCATTCACTTAGCACAGTGAATTGAAGTGTTGGAACAGACTGCTTCTCTTTCAGAGATACGCATGTGAATTTCTGTTTAATGCTTGTAAGTAGCTTAAGGCACTTTCAAAGGAAAGTGATTTTCTCTGAAAGGACAGCATTTAGAAAGTGAAGCAACACTCCATTCACTTCGCACAGTGAATTGAAGTGTTGGAACAGACTGCTTCTCTTACAGAGAAACACATGTGAATTTCTGTTGAATGCTTGTAAGTAGCTTAAGGCACTTTCAAAGGAAAGTGATTTTCTCTGAAAGGACAGCATTTAGAAAGTGAAGCAACACTCCATTCACTTCGCACAGTGAATTGAAGTGTTGGAACACACTGCTTCTCTTTCAGAGAAACGCATGTGAATTTCTGTTGAATGCTTGTAAGTAGCTTAAGGTACTTTCAAAGGAAAGTGATTTTCTCTGAAAGGACAGCATTTAGAAAGTGAAGCAACACTCCATTCACATCGCACAGTGAATTGAAGTGTAGGAACAGACTGCTTCTCTTTCAGAGAAACGGATGTAAGTTTTTTGTGAAAGCTTGTAAGTAGCTTAAGGCACTTTCAAAGGAAAGTGATTTTCTCTTAAAGGACAGGATTTAGAAAGTGAAGCAACACTCCATTCACTTCGCACAGTGAATTGAAGTGTTGGAACAGACTGCTTCTCTTTCAGAGAAACGCATGTGAATTTCTGTTGAATGCTTGTAACTAGCTTAAGGCACTTTCAAAGGAAAGTGATTTTCTCTGAAAGGACAGCATTTAGAAAGTGAAGCAACACTACATTCACTTCGCACAGTGAATTGAAGTGTTGGAACAGACTGCTTCTCTTTCAGAGAAACGCATGTGAATTTCTGTTGAATGCTTGTAAGTAGCTTAAGGCACTTTCAAAGGAAAGTGATTTTCTCTGAAAGGACAGCATTTAGAAAGTGAAGCAACACTCCATTCACTTCGCACAGTGAATTGAAGTGTTGGAACAGACTGCTTCTCTTTCAGAGAAACGCATGTGAGTTTTTTGTGAAAGCTTGTAAGTAGCTTAAGGCACTTTCAAAGGAAAGTGATTTTCTCTGAAAGGACAGCATTTAGAAAGTGAAGCAACACTCCATTCACTTCGCACAGTGAATTGAAGTGTTGGAACAGACTGCTTCTCTTTCAGAGAAACGCATGTGAGTTTTTTGTGAAAGCTTGTAAGTAGCTTAAGGCACTTTCAAAGGAAAGTGATTTTCTCTGAAAGGACAGCATTTAGAAAGTGAAGCAACACTCCATTCACTTCGCACAGTGAATTGAAGTGTTGGAACAGACTGCTTCTCTTTCAGAGAATCGCATGTGAATTTCTGTTGAATGCTTGTAAGTAGCTTAAGGCACTTTCAAAGGAAAGTGATTTTCTCTGAAAGGACAGCATTTAGAAAGTGAAGCAACACTCCATTCACTTCGCACAGTGAATTGAAGTGTTGGAACAGACTGCTTCTCTTTCAGAGAAACGCATGTGAATTTCTGTTGAATGCTTGTAAGTAGCTTAAGGCACTTTCAAAGGAAAGTGATTTTCTCTGAAAGGACAGCATTTAGAAAGTGAAGCAACACTCCATTCACTTCGCACAGTGAATTGAAGTGTTGGAACAGACTGCTTCTCTTTCAGAGAAACGCATGTGAGTTTTTTGTGAAAGCTTGTAAGTAGCTTAAGGCACTTTCAAAGGAAAGTGATTTTCTCTGAAAGGACAGTATTTAGAAAGTGAAGCAAAACTCCATTCACTTCGCACAGTGAATTGAAGTGTTGGAACAGACTGCTTCTCTTTCAGAGAAACGCATGTGAATTTCTGTTCAATGCTTGTAAGTAGCTTAAGGCACTTTCAAAGGAAAGTGATTTTCTCTGAAAGGACAGCATTTAGAAAGTGAAGCAATACTCCATTCACTTCGCACAGTGAATTAAAGTGTTGGAACAGACTGCTTCTCTTTCAGAGAAACGCATGTGAGTTTTTTGTGAAAGCTTGTAAGTAGCTTAAGGCACTTTCAAAGCAAAGTGATTTTCTCTGAAAGGACAGCATTTAGAAAGTGAAGCAACACTCCATTCACTTCGCACAGTGAATTGAAGTGTTGGAACAGACTGCTTCTCTTTCAGAGAAACGGATGTGAGTTTTTCTGTGAAAGCTTGTAAGTAGCTTAAGGCACTTTCAAAGGAAAGTGATTTTCTCTGAAAGGACAGCATTTAGAAAGTGAAGCAACACTCCATTCACTTCGCACAGTGAATTGAAGTGTTGGAACAGACTGCTTCTCTTTCAGAGAAACGCATGTGAGTTTTTTGTGAAAGCTTGTAAGTAGCTTAAGGCACTTTCAAAGGAAAGTGATTTTCTCTGAAAGGACAGCATTTAGAAAGTGAAGCAACACTCCATTCACTTCGCACAGTGAATTGAAGTGTTGGAACAGACTGCTTCTCTTTCAGAGAAACGCATGTGAATTTCTGTTTAATGCTTGTAAGTAGCTTAAGGCACTTTCAAAGGAAAGTGATTTTCTCTGACAGGACAGCATTTAGAAAGTGAAGCAACACTCCATTCACTTCGCACAGTGAATTGAAGTGTTGGAACAGACTGCTTCTCTTTCAGAGAAACGCATGTGAATTTCTGTTGAATGCTTGTTAGTAGCTTAAGGCACTTTCAAAGGAAAGTGATTTTCTCTGAAAGGACAGCATTTAGAAAGTGAAGCAACACTCCATTCACATCACACAGTGAATTGAAGTGTAGGAACAGACTGCTTCTCTTTCAGAGAAACGGATGTAAGTTTTTTGTGAAAGCTTGTAAGTAGCTTAAGGCACTTTCAAAGGAAAGTGATTTTCTCTGAAAGGACAGCATTTAGAAAGTGAAGCAACACTCCATTCACTTCGCACAGTGAATAAAAGTGTTGGAACAGACTGCTTCTCTTTCAGAGAAACGGATGTGAGTTTTTTGTGAAAGCTTGTAAGTAGCTTAAGGCACTTTCAAAGGAAAGTGATTTTCTCTGAAAGGACAGGATTTAGAAAGTGAAGCAACACTCCATTCACTTCGCACAGTGAACTGAAGTGTTGGAGCAGACTGCTTCTCTTTCAGAGAAACGCATGTGAACTTCTGTTGAATGCTTGTAAGTAGCTTAAGGCACTTTCAAAGGAAAGTGATTTTCTCTGAAAGGACAGCATTTAGAAAGTGAAGCAACACTCCATTCACTTCGCACAGTGAATTGAAGTGTTGGAACAGACTGCTTCTCTTTCAGAGAAACGCATGTGAATTTCTGTTGAATGCTTGTAAGTAGCTTAAGGCACTTTCAAAGGAAAGTTATTTTCTCTGAAAGGACAGCATTTAGAAAGTGAAGCAACACTCCATTCACTTCGCACAGTGAATTGAAGTGTTGGAACAGACTGCTTCTCTTTCAGAGAAACGCATGTGAGTTTTTTGTGAAAGCTTGTAAGTAGCTTAAGGCACTTTCAAAGGAAAGTGATTTTCTCTGAAAGGACAGCATTTAGAAAGTGAAGCCACACTCCATTCACTTCGCACAGTGAATTGAAGTGTTGGAACAGACTGCTTCTCTTTCAGAGAAACGCATGTGAATTTCTGTTGAATGCTTGTAAGTAGCTTAAGGCACTTTCAAAGGAAAGTGAATTTCTCTGAAAGGACAGCATTTAGAAAGTGAAGCAACACTCCATTCACTTCGCACAGTGAATTGAAGTGTTGGAACAGACTGCTTCTCTTTCAGAGAAACGCATGTGAATTTCTGTTGAATGCTTGTAAGTAGCTTAAGGTACTTTCAAAGGAAAGTGATTTTCTCTGAAAGGACAGCATTTAGAAAGTGAAGCAACACTCCATTCACATCGCACAGTGAATTGAAGTGTAGGAACAGACTGCTTCTCTTTCAGAGAAACGGATGTAAGTTTTTTGTGAAAGCTTGTAAGTAGCTTAAGGCACTTTCAAAGGAAAGTGATTTTCTCTGAAAGGACAGGACTTAGAAAGTGAAGCAACACTCCATTCACTTCGCACAGTGAATTGAAGTGTTGGAGCAGACTGCTTCTCTTTCAGAGAAACGCATGTGAATTTCTGTTGAATGCTTGTAACTAGCTTAAGGCACTTTCAAAGGAAAGTGATTTTCTCTGAAAGGACAGCATTTAGAAAGTGAAGCAACACTCCATTCACTTCGCACAGTGAATTGAAGTGTTGGAACAGACTGCTTCTCTTTCAGAGAATCGCATGTGAATTTCTGTTGAATGCTTGTAAGTAGCTTAAGGCACTTTCAAAGGAAAGTGATTTTCTCTGAAAGGACAGCATTTAGAAAGTGAAGCAACACTCCATTCACTTCGCACAGTGAATTGAAGTGTTGGAACAGACTGCTTCTCTTTCAGAGAAACGCATGTGAATTTCTGTTGAATGCTTGTAAGTAGCTTAAGGCACTTTCAAAGGAAAGTGATTTTCTCTGAAAGGACAGCATTTAGAAAGTGAAGCAACACTCCATTCACTTCGCACAGTGAATTGAAGTGTTGGAACAGACTGCTTCTCTTTCAGAGAAACGCATGTGAGTTTTTTGTGAAAGCTTGTAAGTAGCTTAAGGCACTTTCAAAGGAAAGTGATTTTCTCTGAAAGGACAGCATTTAGAAAGTGAAGCAAAACTCCATTCACTTCGCACAGTGAATTGAAGTGTTGGAACAGACTGCTTCTCTTTCAGAGAAACGCATGTGAATTTCTGTTCAATGCTTGTAAGTAGCTTAAGGCACTTTCAAAGGAAAGTGATTTTCTCTGAAAGGACAGCATTTAGAAAGTGAAGCAACACTCCATTCACTTCGCACAGTGAATTAAAGTGTTGGAACAGACTGCTTCTCTTTCAGAGAAACGCATGTGAGTTTTTTGTGAAAGCTTGTAAGTAGCTTAAGGCACTTTCAAAGCAAAGTGATTTTCTCTGAAAGGACAGCATTTAGAAAGTGAAGCAACACTCCATTTACTTCGCACAGTGAATTGAAGTGTTGGAACAGACTGCTTCTCTTTCAGAGAAACGCATGTGAATTTCTGTTGAATGCTTGCAACTAGCTTAAGGCACTTTCAAAGGAAAGTGATTTTCTCTGAAAGGACAGCATTTAGAAAGTGAAGCAACACTCCATTCACTTCGCACAGTGAATTGAAGTGTTGGAACAGACTGCTTCTCTTTCAGAGAAACGGATGTGAGTTTTTTGTGAAAGCTTGTAAGTAGCTTAAGGCACTTTCAAAGGAAAGTGATTTTCTCTGAAAGGACAGCATTTAGAAAGTGAAGCAACACTCCATTCACTTCGCACAGTGAATTGAAGTGTTGGAACAGACTTCTTCTCTTTCAGAGAAACGCATGTGAGTTTTTTGTGAAAGCTTGTAAGTAGCTTAAGGCACTTTCAAAGGAAAGTGATTTTCTCTGACAGGACAGCATTTAGAAAGTGAAGCAACACTCCATTCACTTCGCACAGTGAATTGAAGTGTTGGAACAGACTGCTTCTCTTTCAGAGAAACGCATGTGAATTTCTGTTTAATGCTTGTAAGTAGCTTAAGGCACTTTCAAAGGAAAGTGATTTTCTCTGAAAGGACAGCATTTAGAAAGTGAAGCAACACTCCATTCACTTCGCACAGTGAATTGAAGTGTTGGAACAGACTGCTTCTCTTACAGAGAAACACATGTGAATTTCTGTTGAATGCTTGTAAGTAGCTTAAGGCACTTTCAAAGGAAAGTGATTTTCTCTGACAGGACAGCATTTAGAAAGTGAAGCAACACTCCATTCACTTCGCACAGTGAATTGAAGTGTTGGAACAGACTGCTTCTCTTTCAGAGAAACGCATGTGAATTTCTGTTGAATGCTTGTAAATAGCTTAAGGCACTTTCAAAGGAAAGTGATTTTCTCTGAAAGGACAGCATTTAGAAAGTGAAGCAACACTCCATTCACATCGCACAGTGAATTGAAGTGTAGGAACAGACTGCTTCTCTTTCAGAGAAACGGATGTAAGTTTTTTGTGAAAGCTTGTAAGTAGCTTAAGGCACTTTCAAAGGAAAGTGATTTTCTCTGAAAGGACAGCATTTAGAAAGTGAAGCAACACTCCATTCACTTCGCACAGTGAATTAAAGTGTTGGAACAGACTGCTTCTCTTTCAGAGAAACGGATGTGAGTTTTTTGTGAAAGCTTGTAAGTAGCTTAAGGCACTTTCAAAGGAAAGTGATTTTCTCTGAAAGGACAGGATTTAGAAAGTGAAGCAACACTCCATTCACTTCGCACAGTGAATTGAAGTGTTGGAGCAGACTGCTTCTCTTTCAGAGAAACGCATGTGAATTTCTGTTGAATGCTTGTAAGTAGCTTAAGGCACTTTCAAAGGAAAGTGATTTTCTCTGAAAGGACAGCATTTAGAAAGTGAAGCAACACTCCATTCACTTCGCACAGTGAATTGAAGTGTTGGAACAGACTGCTTCTCTTTCAGAGAAACGCATGTGAGTTTTTTGTGAAAGCTTGTAAGTAGCTTAAGGCACTTTCAAAGGAAAGTGATTTTCTCTGAAAGGACAGCATTTAGAAAGTGAAGCAACACTCCATTCACTTCGCACAGTGAATTGAAGTGTTGGAACAGACTGCTTCTCTTTCAGAGAAACGCATGTGAATTTCTGTTGAATGCTTGTAAGTAGCTTAAGGCACTTTCAAAGGAAAGTGATTTTCTCTGAAAGGACAGCATTTAGAAAGTGAAGCAACACTCCATTCACTTCGCACAGTGAATTGAAGTGTTGGAACAGACTGCTTCTCTTTCAGAGAAACGCATGTGAATTTCTGTTGAATGCTTGTAAGTAGCTTAAGGCACTTTCAAAGGAAAGTGATTTCCTCTGAAAGGACAGCATTTAGAAAGTGAAGCAACACTCCATTCACTTCGCACAGTGAATTGAAGTGTTGGAACAGACTGCTTCTCTTTCAGAGAAACGCATGTGAGTTTTTTGTGAAAGCTTGTAAGTAGCTTAAGGCACTTTCAAAGGAAAGTGATTTTCTCTGAAAGGACAGCATTTAGAAAGTGAAGCAACACTCCATTCACTTCGCACAGTGAATTGAAGTGTTGGAACAGACTGCTTCTCTTTCAGAGAAACGGATGTGAGTTTTTTGTGAAAGCTTGTAAGTAGCTTAAGGCACTTTCAAAGGAAAGTGATTTTCTCTGAAAGGACAGCATTTAGAAAGTGAAGCAACACTCCATTCACTTCGCACAGTGAATTGAAGTGTTGGAACAGACTGCTTCTCTTTCAGAGAAACGCATGTGAGTTTTTTGTGAAAGCTTGTAAGTAGCTTAAGGCACTTTCAAAGGAAAGTGATTTTCTCTGAAAGGACAGCATTTAGAAAGTGAAGCAACACTCGATTCACTTCGCACAGTGAATTGAAGTGTTGGAACAGACTGCTTCTCTTACAGAGAAACACATGTGAATTTCTGTTTAATGCTTGTAAGTAGCTTAAGGCACTTTCAAAGGAAAGTGATTTTCTCTGACAGGACAGCATTTAGAAAGTGAAGCAACACTCCATTCACTTCGCACAGTGAATTAAAGTGTTGGAACAGACTGCTTCTCTTTCAGAGAAACGCATGTGAGCTTTTTGTGAAAGCTTGTAATTAGCTTAAGGCACTTTCAAAGGAAAGTGATTTTCTCTGAAAGGACAGCATTTAGAAAGTGAAGCAACACTCCATTCACTTCGCACAGTGAATTGAAGTGTTGGAACAGACTGCTTCTCTATCAGAGAAACGCATGTGAATTTCTGTTGAATGCTTGTAAGTAGCTTAAGGCACTTTCAAAGGAAAGTGATTTTCTCTGAAAGGACAGCATTTAGAAAGTGAAGCAACACTCCATACACTTCGCACAGTGAATTGAAGTGTTGGAACAGACTGCTTCTCTTTCAGAGAAACGCATGTGAATTTCTGTTCAATGCTTGTAAGTAGCTTAAGGCACTTTCAAAGGAAAGTGATTTTCTCTGAAAGGACAGCATTTAGAAAGTGAAGCAACACTCCATTCACTTCGCACAGTGAATTGAAGTGTTGGAACAGACTGCTTCTCTTTCAGAGAAACGCGTGTGAATTTCTGTTGAATGCTTGTAAGTAGCTTAAGGCACTTTCAAAGGAAAGTGATTTTCTCTGAAAGGACAGCATTTAGAAAGTGAAGCAACACTCCATTCACTTCGCACAGTGAATTGAAGTGTTGGAACAGACTGCTTCTCTTTCAGAGAAACGCATGTGATTTTTTTGTGAAAGCTTGTAAGTAGCTTAAGGCACTTTCAAAGGAAAGTGATTTTCTCTGAAAGGACAGCATTTAGAAAGTGAAGCAACACTCCATTCACTTCGCACAGTGAATTGAAGTGTTGGAACAGACTGCTTCTCTTTCAGAGAAACGGATGTGAGTTTTTCTGTGAAAGCTTGTAAGTAGCTTAAGGCACTTTCAAAGGAAAGTGATTTTCTCTGAAAGGACAGCATTTAGAAAGTGAAGCAACACTCCATTCACTTCGCACAGTGAATTGAAGTGTTGGAACAGACTGCTTCTCTTTCAGAGAAACGCATGTGAGTTTTTTGTGAAAGCTTGTAAGTAGCTTAAGGCACTTTCAAAGGAAAGTGATTTTCTCTGAAAGGACAGCATTTAGAAAGTGAAGCAACACTCCATTCACTTCGCACAGTGAATTGAAGTGTTGGAACAGACTGCTTCTCTTTCAGAGAAACGCATGTGAATTTCTGTTTAATGCTTGTAAGTAGCTTAAGGCACTTTCAAAGGAAAGTGATTTTCTCTGACAGGACAGCATTTAGAAAGTGAAGCAACACTCCATTCACTTCGCACAGTGAATTGAAGTGTTGGAACAGACTGCTTCTCTTTCAGAGAAACGCATGTGAATTTCTGTTGAATGCTTGTTAGTAGCTTAAGGCACTTTCAAAGGAAAGTGATTTTCTCTGAAAGGACAGCATTTAGAAAGTGAAGCAACACTCCATTCACATCACACAGTGAATTGAAGTGTAGGAACAGACTGCTTCTCTTTCAGAGAAACGGATGTAAGTTTTTTGTGAAAGCTTGTAAGTAGCTTAAGGCACTTTCAAAGGAAAGTGATTTTCTCTGAAAGGACAGCATTTAGAAAGTGAAGCAACACTCCATTCACTTCGCACAGTGAATAAAAGTGTTGGAACAGACTGCTTCTCTTTCAGAGAAACGGATGTGAGTTTTTTGTGAAAGCTTGTAAGTAGCTTAAGGCACTTTCAAAGGAAAGTGATTTTCTCTGAAAGGACAGGATTTAGAAAGTGAAGCAACACTCCATTCACTTCGCACAGTGAACTGAAGTGTTGGAGCAGACTGCTTCTCTTTCAGAGAAACGCATGTGAACTTCTGTTGAATGCTTGTAAGTAGCTTAAGGCACTTTCAAAGGAAAGTGATTTTCTCTGAAAGGACAGCATTTAGAAAGTGAAGCAACACTCCATTCACTTCGCACAGTGAATTGAAGTGTTGGAACAGACTGCTTCTCTTTCAGAGAAACGCATGTGAATTTCTGTTGAATGCTTGTAAGTAGCTTAAGGCACTTTCAAAGGAAAGTTATTTTCTCTGAAAGGACAGCATTTAGAAAGTGAAGCAACACTCCATTCACTTCGCACAGTGAATTGAAGTGTTGGAACAGACTGCTTCTCTTTCAGAGAAACGCATGTGAGTTTTTTGTGAAAGCTTGTAAGTAGCTTAAGGCACTTTCAAAGGAAAGTGATTTTCTCTGAAAGGACAGCATTTAGAAAGTGAAGCCACACTCCATTCACTTCGCACAGTGAATTGAAGTGTTGGAACAGACTGCTTCTCTTTCAGAGAAACGCATGTGAATTTCTGTTGAATGCTTGTAAGTAGCTTAAGGCACTTTCAAAGGAAAGTGAATTTCTCTGAAAGGACAGCATTTAGAAAGTGAAGCAACACTCCATTCACTTCGCACAGTGAATTGAAGTGTTGGAACAGACTGCTTCTCTTTCAGAGAAACGCATGTGAATTTCTGTTGAATGCTTGTAAGTAGCTTAAGGTACTTTCAAAGGAAAGTGATTTTCTCTGAAAGGACAGCATTTAGAAAGTGAAGCAACACTCCATTCACATCGCACAGTGAATTGAAGTGTAGGAACAGACTGCTTCTCTTTCAGAGAAACGGATGTAAGTTTTTTGTGAAAGCTTGTAAGTAGCTTAAGGCACTTTCAAAGGAAAGTGATTTTCTCTGAAAGGACAGGACTTAGAAAGTGAAGCAACACTCCATTCACTTCGCACAGTGAATTGAAGTGTTGGAGCAGACTGCTTCTCTTTCAGAGAAACGCATGTGAATTTCTGTTGAATGCTTGTAACTAGCTTAAGGCACTTTCAAAGGAAAGTGATTTTCTCTGAAAGGACAGCATTTAGAAAGTGAAGCAACACTCCATTCACTTCGCACAGTGAATTGAAGTGTTGGAACAGACTGCTTCTCTTTCAGAGAATCGCATGTGAATTTCTGTTGAATGCTTGTAAGTAGCTTAAGGCACTTTCAAAGGAAAGTGATTTTCTCTGAAAGGACAGCATTTAGAAAGTGAAGCAACACTCCATTCACTTCGCACAGTGAATTGAAGTGTTGGAACAGACTGCTTCTCTTTCAGAGAAACGCATGTGAATTTCTGTTGAATGCTTGTAAGTAGCTTAAGGCACTTTCAAAGGAAAGTGATTTTCTCTGAAAGGACAGCATTTAGAAAGTGAAGCAACACTCCATTCACTTCGCACAGTGAATTGAAGTGTTGGAACAGACTGCTTCTCTTTCAGAGAAACGCATGTGAGTTTTTTGTGAAAGCTTGTAAGTAGCTTAAGGCACTTTCAAAGGAAAGTGATTTTCTCTGAAAGGACAGCATTTAGAAAGTGAAGCAAAACTCCATTCACTTCGCACAGTGAATTGAAGTGTTGGAACAGACTGCTTCTCTTTCAGAGAAACGCATGTGAATTTCTGTTCAATGCTTGTAAGTAGCTTAAGGCACTTTCAAAGGAAAGTGATTTTCTCTGAAAGGACAGCATTTAGAAAGTGAAGCAACACTCCATTCACTTCGCACAGTGAATTAAAGTGTTGGAACAGACTGCTTCTCTTTCAGAGAAACGCATGTGAGTTTTTTGTGAAAGCTTGTAAGTAGCTTAAGGCACTTTCAAAGCAAAGTGATTTTCTCTGAAAGGACAGCATTTAGAAAGTGAAGCAACACTCCATTTACTTCGCACAGTGAATTGAAGTGTTGGAACAGACTGCTTCTCTTTCAGAGAAACGCATGTGAATTTCTGTTGAATGCTTGCAACTAGCTTAAGGCACTTTCAAAGGAAAGTGATTTTCTCTGAAAGGACAGCATTTAGAAAGTGAAGCAACACTCCATTCACTTCGCACAGTGAATTGAAGTGTTGGAACAGACTGCTTCTCTTTCAGAGAAACGGATGTGAGTTTTTTGTGAAAGCTTGTAAGTAGCTTAAGGCACTTTCAAAGGAAAGTGATTTTCTCTGAAAGGACAGCATTTAGAAAGTGAAGCAACACTCCATTCACTTCGCACAGTGAATTGAAGTGTTGGAACAGACTTCTTCTCTTTCAGAGAAACGCATGTGAGTTTTTTGTGAAAGCTTGTAAGTAGCTTAAGGCACTTTCAAAGGAAAGTGATTTTCTCTGACAGGACAGCATTTAGAAAGTGAAGCAACACTCCATTCACTTCGCACAGTGAATTGAAGTGTTGGAACAGACTGCTTCTCTTTCAGAGAAACGCATGTGAATTTCTGTTTAATGCTTGTAAGTAGCTTAAGGCACTTTCAAAGGAAAGTGATTTTCTCTGAAAGGACAGCATTTAGAAAGTGAAGCAACACTCCATTCACTTCGCACAGTGAATTGAAGTGTTGGAACAGACTGCTTCTCTTACAGAGAAACACATGTGAATTTCTGTTGAATGCTTGTAAGTAGCTTAAGGCACTTTCAAAGGAAAGTGATTTTCTCTGACAGGACAGCATTTAGAAAGTGAAGCAACACTCCATTCACTTCGCACAGTGAATTGAAGTGTTGGAACAGACTGCTTCTCTTTCAGAGAAACGCATGTGAATTTCTGTTGAATGCTTGTAAATAGCTTAAGGCACTTTCAAAGGAAAGTGATTTTCTCTGAAAGGACAGCATTTAGAAAGTGAAGCAACACTCCATTCACATCGCACAGTGAATTGAAGTGTAGGAACAGACTGCTTCTCTTTCAGAGAAACGGATGTAAGTTTTTTGTGAAAGCTTGTAAGTAGCTTAAGGCACTTTCAAAGGAAAGTGATTTTCTCTGAAAGGACAGCATTTAGAAAGTGAAGCAACACTCCATTCACTTCGCACAGTGAATTAAAGTGTTGGAACAGACTGCTTCTCTTTCAGAGAAACGGATGTGAGTTTTTTGTGAAAGCTTGTAAGTAGCTTAAGGCACTTTCAAAGGAAAGTGATTTTCTCTGAAAGGACAGGATTTAGAAAGTGAAGCAACACTCCATTCACTTCGCACAGTGAATTGAAGTGTTGGAGCAGACTGCTTCTCTTTCAGAGAAACGCATGTGAATTTCTGTTGAATGCTTGTAAGTAGCTTAAGGCACTTTCAAAGGAAAGTGATTTTCTCTGAAAGGACAGCATTTAGAAAGTGAAGCAACACTCCATTCACTTCGCACAGTGAATTGAAGTGTTGGAACAGACTGCTTCTCTTTCAGAGAAACGCATGTGAGTTTTTTGTGAAAGCTTGTAAGTAGCTTAAGGCACTTTCAAAGGAAAGTGATTTTCTCTGAAAGGACAGCATTTAGAAAGTGAAGCAACACTCCATTCACTTCGCACAGTGAATTGAAGTGTTGGAACAGACTGCTTCTCTTTCAGAGAAACGCATGTGAATTTCTGTTGAATGCTTGTAAGTAGCTTAAGGCACTTTCAAAGGAAAGTGATTTTCTCTGAAAGGACAGCATTTAGAAAGTGAAGCAACACTCCATTCACTTCGCACAGTGAATTGAAGTGTTGGAACAGACTGCTTCTCTTTCAGAGAAACGCATGTGAATTTCTGTTGAATGCTTGTAAGTAGCTTAAGGCACTTTCAAAGGAAAGTGATTTCCTCTGAAAGGACAGCATTTAGAAAGTGAAGCAACACTCCATTCACTTCGCACAGTGAATTGAAGTGTTGGAACAGACTGCTTCTCTTTCAGAGAAACGCATGTGAGTTTTTTGTGAAAGCTTGTAAGTAGCTTAAGGCACTTTCAAAGGAAAGTGATTTTCTCTGAAAGGACAGCATTTAGAAAGTGAAGCAACACTCCATTCACTTCGCACAGTGAATTGAAGTGTTGGAACAGACTGCTTCTCTTTCAGAGAAACGGATGTGAGTTTTTTGTGAAAGCTTGTAAGTAGCTTAAGGCACTTTCAAAGGAAAGTGATTTTCTCTGAAAGGACAGCATTTAGAAAGTGAAGCAACACTCCATTCACTTCGCACAGTGAATTGAAGTGTTGGAACAGACTGCTTCTCTTTCAGAGAAACGCATGTGAGTTTTTTGTGAAAGCTTGTAAGTAGCTTAAGGCACTTTCAAAGGAAAGTGATTTTCTCTGAAAGGACAGCATTTAGAAAGTGAAGCAACACTCGATTCACTTCGCACAGTGAATTGAAGTGTTGGAACAGACTGCTTCTCTTACAGAGAAACACATGTGAATTTCTGTTTAATGCTTGTAAGTAGCTTAAGGCACTTTCAAAGGAAAGTGATTTTCTCTGACAGGACAGCATTTAGAAAGTGAAGCAACACTCCATTCACTTCGCACAGTGAATTAAAGTGTTGGAACAGACTGCTTCTCTTTCAGAGAAACGCATGTGAGCTTTTTGTGAAAGCTTGTAATTAGCTTAAGGCACTTTCAAAGGAAAGTGATTTTCTCTGAAAGGACAGCATTTAGAAAGTGAAGCAACACTCCATTCACTTCGCACAGTGAATTGAAGTGTTGGAACAGACTGCTTCTCTATCAGAGAAACGCATGTGAATTTCTGTTGAATGCTTGTAAGTAGCTTAAGGCACTTTCAAAGGAAAGTGATTTTCTCTGAAAGGACAGCATTTAGAAAGTGAAGCAACACTCCATACACTTCGCACAGTGAATTGAAGTGTTGGAACAGACTGCTTCTCTTTCAGAGAAACGCATGTGAATTTCTGTTCAATGCTTGTAAGTAGCTTAAGGCACTTTCAAAGGAAAGTGATTTTCTCTGAAAGGACAGCATTTAGAAAGTGAAGCAACACTCCATTCACTTCGCACAGTGAATTGAAGTGTTGGAACAGACTGCTTCTCTTTCAGAGAAACGCGTGTGAATTTCTGTTGAATGCTTGTAAGTAGCTTAAGGCACTTTCAAAGGAAAGTGATTTTCTCTGAAAGGACAGCATTTAGAAAGTGAAGCAACACTCCATTCACTTCGCACAGTGAATTGAAGTGTTGGAACAGACTGCTTCTCTTTCAGAGAAACGCATGTGATTTTTTTGTGAAAGCTTGTAAGTAGCTTAAGGCACTTTCAAAGGAAAGTGATTTTCTCTGAAAGGACAGCATTTAGAAAGTGAAGCAACACTCCATTCACTTCGCACAGTGAATTGAAGTGTTGGAACAGACTGCTTCTCTTTCAGAGAAACGCATGTGAGTTTTTTGTGAAAGCTTGCAAGTAGCTTAAGGCACTTTCAAAAGAAAGTGATTTTCTCTGAAAGGACAGCATTTAGAAAGTGAAGCAACACTCCATTCACTTCGCACAGTGAATTGAAGTGTTGGAACAGACTGCTTCTCTTTCAGAGAAACGGATGTGAGTTTTTTGTGAAAGCTTGTAAGTAGCTTAAGGCACTTTCAAAGGAAAGTGATTTTCTCTGAAAGGACAGCATTTAGAAAGTGAAGCAACACTCCATTCACTTCGCACAGTGAATTAAAGTGTTGGAACAGACTGCTTCTCTTTCAGAGAAACGGATGTGAGTTTTTTGTGAAAGCTTGTAAGTAGCTTAAGGCACTTTCAAAGGAAAGTGATTTTCTCTGAAAGGACAGCATTTAGAAAGTGAAGCAACACTCCATTCACTTCGCACAGTGAATTGAAGTGTTGGAACAGACTGCTTCTCTTTCAGAGAAACGCATGTGAATTTCTGTTTAATGCTTGTAAGTAGCATAAGGCACTATCAAAGGAAAGTGATTTTCTCTGAAAGGACACCATTGAGAAAGTCAAGCAACACTCCATTCACTTCGCACAGTGAATTGAAGTGTTGGAACAGACTGCTTCTCTTACAGAGAAACACATGTGAATTTCTGTTGAATGCTTGTAACTAGCTTAAGGCACTTTCAAAGGAAAGTGATTTTCTCTGACAGGACAGTATTTAGAAAGTGAAGCAACACTCCATTCACTTCGCACAGTGAATTGAAGTGTTGGAACAGACTGCTTCTCTTTCAGAGAAACGCATGTGAATTTCTGTTGAATGCTTGTAAGTAGCTTAAGGCACTTTCAAAGGAAAGTGATTTTCTCTGAAAGGACAGCATTTAGAAAGTGAAGCAACACTCCATTCACTTCGCACAGTGAATTGAAGTGTAGGAACAGACTGCTTCTCTTTCAGGGAAACGCATGTGAATTTCTGTTGAATGCTTGTACGTAGCTTAAGGCACTTTCAAAGGAAAGTGATTTTCTCTGAAAGGACAGCATTTAGAAAGTGAAGCAACACTCCATTCACTTAGCACAGTGAATTGAAGTGTTGGAAAAGACTGCTTCTCTTTCAGAGAAACGCATGTGAATTTCTGTTTAATGCTTGTAAGTAGCATAAGGCACTATCAAAGGAAAGTGATTTTCTCTGAAAGGACACCATTGAGAAAGTCAAGCAACACTCCATTCACTTCGCACAGTGAATTGAAGTGTTGGAACAGACTGCTTCTCTTACAGAGAAACACATGTGAATTTCTGTTGAATGCTTGTAACTAGCTTAAGGCACTTTCAAAGGAAAGTGATTTTCTCTGACAGGACAGCATTTAGAAAGTGAAGCAACACTCCATTCACTTCGCACAGTGAATTGAAGTGTTGGAACAGACTGCTTCTCTTTCAGAGAAACGCATGTGAATTTCTGTTGAATGCTTGTAAGTAGCTTAAGGCACTTTCAAAGGAAAGTGATTTTCTCTGAAAGGACAGCATTTAGAAAGTGAAGCAACACTCCATTCACTTCGCACAGTGAATTGAAGTGTTGGAACAGACTGCTTCTCTTTCAGAGAAACGCATGTGAATTTCTGTTGAATGCTTGTACGTAGCTTAAGGCACTTTCAAAGGAAAGTGATTTTCTCTGACAGGACAGCATTTAGAAAGTGAAGCAACACTCCATTCACTTCGCACAGTGAATTGAAGTGTAGGAACAGACTGCTTCTCTTTCAGAGAAACGCATGTGAATTTCTGTTGAATGCTTGTAAGTAGCTTAAGGCACTTTCAAAGGAAAGTGATTTTCTCTGAAAGTACAGCATTTAGAAAGTGAAGCAACACTCCATTCACATCGCACAGTGAATTGAAGTGTTGGAACAGACTACTTCTCTTTCAGAGAAACACATGTGAATTTCTGTTTAATGCTTGTAAGTAGCTTAAGGCACTTTCAAAGGAAAGTGATTTTCTCTGAAAGGACAGCATTTAGAAAGTGAAGCAACACTCCATTCACTTCGCACAGTGAATTGAAATGTTGGAACAGACTGCTTCTCTTTCAGAGAAACGCATGTGAATTTCTGTTGAATGCTTGTAAGTAGCTTAAGGCACTTTCAAAGGAAAGTGATTTTCTCTGAAAGGACAGCATTTAGAAAGTGAGGCAACACTCCATTCACTTCGCACAGTGAATTGAAGTGTAGGAACCGACTGCTTCTCTTTCAGAGAAACGCATGTGAATTTCTGTTGAATGCTTGTACGTAGCTTAAGGCACTTTCAAAGGAAAGTGATTTTCTCTGAAAGGACAGCATTTAGAAAGTGAAGCAACACTCCATTCACTTCGCACAGTTGGAACAGACTGCTTCTCTTTCAGAGAAACGGATGTGAGTTTTTTGTGAAAGCTTGTAAGTAGCTTAAGGCACTTTCAAAGTAAAGTGATTTTCTCTGAAAGGACAGCATTTAGAAAGTGAAGCAACACTCCATTCACTTCGCACAGTGAATTGAAGTGTTGGAACAGACTGCTTCTCTTTCAGAGTAACGCATGTGAATTTCTGTTGAATGCTTGTAACTAGCTTAAGGCACTTTCAAAGGAAAGTGATTTTCTCTGAAAGGACAGCATTTAGAAAGTGAAGCAACACTCCATTCACTTCGCACAGTGAATTGAAGTGTTGGAACAGACTGCTTCTCTTTCAGAGAAACGGATGTGAGTTTTTTGTGAAAGCTTGTAAGTAGCTTAAGGCACTTTCAAAGGAAAGTGATTTTCTCTGAAAGGACAGCATTTAGAAAGTGAAGCAACACTCCATTCACTTCGCACAGTGAATTGAAGTGTTGGAACAGACTGCTTCTCTTTCAGAGAAACGCATGTGAATTTCTGTTGAATGCTTGTAAGTAGCTTAAGGCACTTTCAAAGGAAAGTGATTTTCTCTGAAAGTAGAGCATTTAGAAAGTGAAGCAACACTCCATTCACATCGCACAGTGAATTGAAGTGTTGGAACAGACTGCTTCTCTTTCAGAGAAACACATGTGAATTTCTGTTTAATGCTTGTAAGTAGCTTAAGGCACTTTCAAAGGAAAGTGATTTTCTCTGACAGGACAGCATTTAGAAAGTGAAGCAACACTCCATTCACTTCGCACAGTGAATTGAAATGTTGGAACAGACTGCTTCTCTTTCAGAGAAACGCATGTGAATTTCTGTTGAATGCTTGTAAGTAGCTTAAGGCACTTTCAAAGGAAAGTGATTTTCTCTGAAAGGACAGCATTTAGAAAGTGAAGCAACACTCCATTCACATCGCACAGTGAATTGAAGTGTTGGAACAGACTGCTTCTCTTTCAGAGAAACGGATGTGTGTTTTTTGTGAAAGCTTGTAAGTAGCTTAAGGCACTTTCAAAGGAAAGTGATTTTCTCTGAAAGGACAGCATTTAGAAAGTGAAGCAACACTCCATTCACTTCGAACAGTGAATTAAAGTGTTGGAACAGACTGCTTCTCTTTCAGAGAAACGCATCTGAGTTTTTTGTGAAAGCTTGTAAGTAGCTTAAGGCACTTTCAAAGGAAAGTGATTTTCTCTGAAAGGACAGCATTTAGAAAGTGAAGCAACACTCCATTCACTTCGCACAGTGAATTGAAGTGTTGGAACAGACTGCTTCTCTTTCAGAGAAACACATGTGAATTTCTGTTTAATGCTTGTAAGTAGCTTAAGGCACTTTCAAAGGAAAGTGATTTTCTCTGACAGGACAGCATTTAGAAAGTGAAGCAACACTCCATTCACTTTGCACAGTGAATTGAAGTGTTGGAACAGACTGCTTCTCTTTCAGAGAAACGCATGTGAATTTCTGTTGAATGCTTGTAAGTAGCTTAAGGCACTTTCAAAGGAAAGTGATTTTCTCTGAAAGGACAGCATTTAGAAAATGAAGCAACACTCCATTCACTTCGCACAGTGAATTGAAGTGTTGGAACAGACTGCTTCTCTTTCAGAGAAACGCATGTGAGTTTTTTGTGAAAGCTTGTAAGTAGCTTAAGGCACTTTCAAAGGAAAGTGATTTTCCCTGAAAGGACAGCATTTAGAAAGTGAAGCAACACTCCATTCACTTCGCACAGTGAATTGAAGTGTTGGAACAGACTGCTTCTCTTTCAGAGAAACGCATGTGAGTTTTTTGTGAAAGCTTGTAAGTAGCTTAAGGCACTTTCAAAGGAAAGTGATTTTCTCTGAAAGGACAGCATTTAGAAAGTGAAGCAACACTCCATTCACTTCGCACAGTGAATTGAAGTGTTGGAACAGACTGCTTCTCTTTCAGAGAATCGCATGTGAATTTCTGTTGAATGCTTGTAAGTAGCTTAAGGCACTTTCAAAGGAAAGTGATTTTCTCTGAAAGGACAGCATTTAGAAAGTGAAGCAACACTCCATTCACTTCGCACAGTGAATTGAAGTGTTGGAACAGACTGCTTCTCTTTCAGAGAAACGCATGTGAATTTCTGTTGAATGCTTGTAAGTAGCTTAAGGCACTTTCAAAGGAAAGTGATTTTCTCTGAAAGGACAGCATTTAGAAAGTGAAGCAACACTCCATTCACTTCGCACAGTGAATTGAAGTGTTGGAACAGACTGCTTCTCTTTCCGAGAAACGCATGTGAGTTTTTTGTGAAAGCTTGTAAGTAGCTTAAGGCACTTTCAAAGGAAAGTGATTTTCTCTGAAAGGACAGCATTTAGAAAGTGAAGCAACACTCCATTCACTTAGCACAGTGAATTGAAGTGTTGGAACAGACTGCTTCTCTTTCAGAGATACGCATGTGAATTTCTGTTTAATGCTTGTAAGTAGCTTAAGGCACTTTCAAAGGAAAGTGATTTTCTCTGAAAGGACAGCATTTAGAAAGTGAAGCAACACTCCATTCACTTCGCACAGTGAATTGAAGTGTTGGAACAGACTGCTTCTCTTACAGAGAAACACATGTGAATTTCTGTTGAATGCTTGTAAGTAGCTTAAGGCACTTTCAAAGGAAAGTGATTTTCTCTGAAAGGACAGCATTTAGAATGTGAAGCAACACTCCATTCACTTCGCACAGTGAATTGAAGTGTTGGAACACACTGCTTCTCTTTCAGAGAAACGCATGTGAATTTCTGTTGAATGCTTGTAAGTAGCTTAAGGTACTTTCAAAGGAAAGTGATTTTCTCTGAAAGGACAGCATTTAGAAAGTGAAGCAACACTCCATTCACATCGCACAGTGAATTGAAGTGTAGGAACAGACTGCTTCTCTTTCAGAGAAACGGATGTAAGTTTTTTGTGAAAGCTTGTAAGTAGCTTAAGGCACTTTCAAAGGAAAGTGATTTTCTCTTAAAGGACAGGATTTAGAAAGTGAAGCAACACTCCATTCACTTCGCACAGTGAATTGAAGTGTTGGAACAGACTGCTTCTCTTTCAGAGAAACGCATGTGAATTTCTGTTGAATGCTTGTAACTAGCTTAAGGCACTTTCAAAGGAAAGTGATTTTCTCTGAAAGGACAGCATTTAGAAAGTGAAGCAACACTACATTCACTTCGCACAGTGAATTGAAGTGTTGGAACAGACTGCTTCTCTTTCAGAGAAACGCATGTGAATTTCTGTTGAATGCTTGTAAGTAGCTTAAGGCACTTTCAAAGGAAAGTGATTTTCTCTGAAAGGACAGCATTTAGAAAGTGAAGCAACACTCCATTCACTTCGCACAGTGAATTGAAGTGTTGGAACAGACTGCTTCTCTTTCAGAGAAACGCATGTGAGTTTTTTGTGAAAGCTTGTAAGTAGCTTAAGGCACTTTCAAAGGAAAGTGATTTTCTCTGAAAGGACAGCATTTAGAAAGTGAAGCAACACTCCATTCACTTCGCACAGTGAATTGAAGTGTTGGAACAGACTGCTTCTCTTTCAGAGAAACGCATGTGAGTTTTTTGTGAAAGCTTGTAAGTAGCTTAAGGCACTTTCAAAGGAAAGTGATTTTCTCTGAAAGGACAGCATTTAGAAAGTGAAGCAACACTCCATTCACTTCGCACAGTGAATTGAAGTGTTGGAACAGACTGCTTCTCTTTCAGAGAATCGCATGTGAATTTCTGTTGAATGCTTGTAAGTAGCTTAAGGCACTTTCAAAGGAAAGTGATTTTCTCTGAAAGGACAGCATTTAGAAAGTGAAGCAACACTCCATTCACTTCGCACAGTGAATTGAAGTGTTGGAACAGACTGCTTCTCTTTCAGAGAAACGCATGTGAATTTCTGTTGAATGCTTGTAAGTAGCTTAAGGCACTTTCAAAGGAAAGTGATTTTCTCTGAAAGGACAGCATTTAGAAAGTGAAGCAACACTCCATTCACTTCGCACAGTGAATTGAAGTGTTGGAACAGACTGCTTCTCTTTCAGAGAAACGCATGTGAGTTTTTTGTGAAAGCTTGTAAGTAGCTTAAGGAACTTTCAAAGGAAAGTGATTTTCTCTGAAAGGACAGTATTTAGAAAGTGAAGCAAAACTCCATTCACTTCGCACAGTGAATTGAAGTGTTGGAACAGACTGCTTCTCTTTCAGAGAAACGCATGTGAATTTCTGTTCAATGCTTGTAAGTAGCTTAAGGCACTTTCAAAGGAAAGTGATTTTCTCTGAAAGGACAGCATTTAGAAAGTGAAGCAATACTCCATTCACTTCGCACAGTGAATTAAAGTGTTGGAACAGACTGCTTCTCTTTCAGAGAAACGCATGTGAGTTTTTTGTGAAAGCTTGTAAGTAGCTTAAGGCACTTTCAAAGCAAAGTGATTTTCTCTGAAAGGACAGCATTTAGAAAGTGAAGCAACACTCCATTCACTTCGCACAGTGAATTGAAGTGTTGGAACAGACTGCTTCTCTTTCAGAGAAACGGATGTGAGTTTTTTGTGAAAGCTTGTAAGTAGCTTAAGGCACTTTCAAAGGAAAGTGATTTTCTCTGAAAGGACAGCATTTAGAAAGTGAAGCAACACTCCATTCACTTCGCACAGTGAATTGAAGTGTTGGAACAGACTGCTTCTCTTTCAGAGAAACGCATGTGAGTTTTTTGTGAAAGCTTGTAAGTAGCTTAAGGCACTTTCAAAGGAAAGTGATTTTCTCTGAAAGGACAGCATTTAGAAAGTGAAGCAACACTCCATTCACTTCGCACAGTGAATTGAAGTGTTGGAACAGACTGCTTCTCTTTCAGAGAAACGCATGTGAATTTCTGTTGAATGCTTGTAAGTAGCTTAAGGCACTTTCAAAGGAAAGTGATTTTCTCTGACAGGACAGCATTTAGAAAGTGAAGCAACACTCCATTCACTTCGCACAGTGAATTGAAGTGTTGGAACAGACTGCTTCTCTTTCAGAGAAACGCATGTGAATTTCTGTTGAATGCTTGTAAGTAGCTTAAGGCACTTTCAAAGGAAAGTGATTTTCTCTGAAAGGACAGCATTTAGAAAGTGAAGCAACACTCCATTCACATCGCACAGTGAATTGAAGTGTAGGAACAGACTGCTTCTCTTTCAGAGAAACGGATGTAAGTTTTTTGTTAAAGCTTGTAAGTAGCTTAAGGCACTTTCAAAGGAAAGTGATTTTCTCTGAAAGGACAGCATTTAGAAAGTGAAGCAACACTCCATTCACTTCGCACAGTGAATAAAAGTGTTGGAACAGACTGCTTCTCTTTCAGAGAAACGGATGTAAGTTTTTTGTGAAAGCTTGTAAGTAGCTTAAGGCACTTTCAAAGGAAAGTGATTTTCTCTGAAAGGACAGGATTTAGAAAGTGAAGCAACACTCCATTCACTTCGCACAGTGAATTGAAGTGTTGGAGCAGACTGCTTCTCTTTCAGAGAAACGCATGTGAATTTCTGTTGAATGCTTGTAACTAGCTTAAGGCACTTTCAAAGGAAAGTGATTTTCTCTGAAAGGACAGCATTTAGAAAGTGAAGCAACACTCCATTCACTTCGCACAGTGAATTGAAGTGTTGGAACAGACTGCTTCTCTTTCAGAGAATCGCATGTGAATTTCTGTTGAATGCTTGTAAGTAGCTTAAGGCACTTTCAAAGGAAAGTGATTTTCTCTGAAAGGACAGCATTTAGAAAGTGAAGCAACACTCCATTCACTTCGCACAGTGAATTGAAGTGTTGGAACAGACTGCTTCTCTTTCAGAGAAACGCATGTGAATTTCTGTTGAATGCTTGTAAGTAGCTTAAGGCACTTTCAAAGGAAAGTGATTTTCTCTGAAAGGACAGCATTTAGAAAGTGAAGCAACACTCCATTCACTTCGCACAGTGAATTGAAGTGTTGGAACAGACTGCTTCTCTTTCAGAGAAACGCATGTGAGTTTTTTGTGAAAGCTTGTAAGTAGCTTAAGGCACTTTCAAAGGAAAGTGATTTTCTCTGAAAGGACAGCATTTAGAAAGTGAAGCAAAACTCCATTCACTTCGCACAGTGAATTGAAGTGTTGGAACAGACTGCTTCTCTTTCAGAGAAACGCATGTGAATTTCTGTTCAATGCTTGTAAGTAGCTTAAGGCACTTTCAAAGGAAAGTGATTTTCTCTGAAAGGACAGCATTTAGAAAGTGAAGCAACACTCCATTCACTTCGCACAGTGAATTAAAGTGTTGGAACAGACTGCTTCTCTTTCAGAGAAACGCATGTGAGTTTTTTGTGAAAGCTTGTAAGTAGCTTAAGGCACTTTCAAAGCAAAGTGATTTTCTCTGAAAGGACAGCATTTAGAAAGTGAAGCAACACTCCATTTACTTCGCACAGTGAATTGAAGTGTTGGAACAGACTGCTTCTCTTTCAGAGAAACGCATGTGAATTTCTGTTGAATGCTTGCAACTAGCTTAAGGCACTTTCAAAGGAAAGTGATTTTCTCTGAAAGGACAGCATTTAGAAAGTGAAGCAACACTCCATTCACTTCGCACAGTGAATTGAAGTATTGGAACAGACTGCTTCTCTTTCAGAGAAACGGATGTGAGTTTTTTGTGAAAGCTTGTAAGTAGCTTAAGGCACTTTCAAAGGAAAGTGATTTTCTCTGAAAGGACAGCATTTAGAAAGTGAAGCAACACTCCATTCACTTCGCACAGTGAATTGAAGTGTTGGAACAGACTTCTTCTCTTTCAGAGAAACGCATGTGAGTTTTTTGTGAAAGCTTGTAAGTAGCTTAAGGCACTTTCAAAGGAAAGTGATTTTCTCTGACAGGACAGCATTTAGAAAGTGAAGCAACACTCCATTCACTTCGCACAGTGAATTGAAGTGTTGGAACAGACTGCTTCTCTTTCAGAGAAACGCATGTGAATTTCAGTTTAATGCTTGTAAGTAGCTTAAGGCACTTTCAAAGGAAAGTGATTTTCTCTGAAAGGACAGCATTTAGAAAGTGAAGCAACACTCCATTCACTTCGCACAGTGAATTGAAGTGTTGGAACAAACTGCTTCTCTTACAGAGAAACACATGTGAATTTCTGTTGAATGCTTGTAAGTAGCTTAAGGCACTTTCAAAGGAAAGTGATTTTCTCTGACAGGACAGCATTTAGAAAGTGAAGCAACACTCCATTCACTTCGCACAGTGAATTGAAGTGTTGGAACAGACTGCTTCTCTTTCAGAGAAACGCATGTGAATTTCTGTTGAATGCTTGTAAATAGCTTAAGGCACTTTCAAAGGAAAGTGATTTTCTCTGAAAGGACAGCATTTAGAAAGTGAAGCAACACTCCATTCACATCGCACAGTGAATTGAAGTGTAGGAACAGACTGCTTCTCTTTCAGAGAAACGGATGTAAGTTTTTTGTGAAAGCTTGTAAGTAGCTTAAGGCACTTTCAAAGGAAAGTGATTTTCTCTGAAAGGACAGCATTTAGAAAGTGAAGCAACACTCCATTCACTTCGCACAGTGAATTAAAGTGTTGGAACAGACTGCTTCTCTTTCAGAGAAACGGATGTGAGTTTTTTGTGAAAGCTTGTAAGTAGCTTAAGGCACTTTCAAAGGAAAGTGATTTTCTCTGAAAGGACAGGATTTAGAAAGTGAAGCAACACTCCATTCACTTCGCACAGTGAATTGAAGTGTTGGAGCAGACTGCTTCTCTTTCAGAGAAACGCATGTGAATTTCCGTTGAATGCTTGTAAGTAGCTTAAGGCACTTTCAAAGGAAAGTGATTTTCTCTGAAAGGACAGCATTTAGAAAGTGAAGCAACACTCCATTCACTTCGCACAGTGAATTGAAGTGTTGGAACAGACTGCTTCTCTTTCAGAGAAACGCATGTGAGTTTTTTGTGAAAGCTTGTAAGTAGCTTAAGGCACTTTCAAAGGAAAGTGATTTTCTCTGAAAGGACAGCATTTAGAAAGTGAAGCAACACTCCATTCACTTCGCACAGTGAATTAAAGTGTTGGAAAAGACTGCTTCTCTTTCAGAGAAACGCATCTGAGTTTTTTGTGAAAGCTTGTAAGTAGCTTAAGGCACTTTCAAAGGAAAGTGATTTTCTCTGAAAGGACAGCATTTAGAAAGTGAAGCAAAAATCCATTCACTTCGCACAGTGAATTGAAGTGTTGGAACAGACTGCTTCTCTTTCAGAGAAACGCATGTGAATTTCTGTTGAATGCTTGTAAGTAGCTTAAGGCACTTTCAAAGGAAAGTGATTTTCTCTGAAAGGACAGCATTTAGAAAGTGAAGCAACACTCCATTCACTTCGCACAGTGAATTGAAGTGTTGGAACAGACTGCTTCTCTTTCAGAGAAACGCATGTGAATTTCTGTTGAATGCTTGTAAGTAGCTTAAGGCACTTTCAAAGGAAAGTGATTTCCTCTGAAAGGACAGCATTTAGAAAGTGAAGCAACACTCCATTCACTTCGCACAGTGAATTGAAGTGTTGGAACAGACTGCTTCTCTTTCAGAGAAACGCATGTGAGTTTTTTGTGAAAGCTTGTAAGTAGCTTAAGGCACTTTCAAAGGAAAGTGATTTTCTCTGAAAGGACAGCATTTAGAAAGTGAAGCAACACTCCATTCACTTAGCACAGTGAATTGAAGTGTTGGAACAGACTGCTTCTCTTTCAGAGAAACGCATGTGAATTTCTGTTTAATGCTTGTAAGTAGCTTAAGGCACTTTCAAAGGAAAGTGATTTTCTCTGAAAGGACAGCATTTAGAAAGTGAAGCAACACTCCATTCACTTCGCACAGTGAATTGAAGTGTTGGAACAGACTGCTTCTCTTACAGAGAAACACATGTGAATTTCTGTTGAATGCTTGTAAGTAGCTTAAGGCACTTTCAAAGGAAAGTGATTTTCTCTGAAAGGACAGCATTTAGAAAGTGAAGCAACACTCCATTCACTTCGCACAGTGAATTGAAGTGTTGGAACAGACTGCTTCTCTTTCAGAGAAACGCATGTGAATTTCTGTTGAATGCTTGTAAGTAGCTTAAGGCACTTTCAAAGGAAAGTGATTTTCTCTGAAAGGACAGCATTTAGAAAGTGAAGCAACACTCCATTCACTTCGCACAGTGAATTGAAGTGTTGGAACAGACTGCTTCTCTTTCAGAGAAACGCATGTGAGTTTTTTGTGAAAGCTTGTAAGTAGCTTAAGGCACTTTCAAAGGAAAGTGATTTTCTCTGAAAGGACAGCATTTAGAAAGTGAAGCAAAACTCCATTCACTTCGCACAGTGAATTGAAGTGTTGGAACAGACTGCTTCTCTTTCAGAGAAACGCATGTGAATTTCTGTTCAATGCTTGTAAGTAGCTTAAGGCACTTTCAAAGGAAAGTGATTTTCTCTGAAAGGACAGCATTTAGAAAGTGAAGCAACACTCCATTCACTTCGCACAGTGAATTAAAGTGTTGGAACAGACTTCTTCTCTTTCAGAGAAACGCATGTGAGTTTTTTGTGAAAGCTTGTAAGTAGCTTAAGGCACTTTCAAAGCAAAGTGATTTTCTCTGAAAGGACAGCATTTAGAAAGTGAAGCAACACTCCATTCACTTCGCACAGTGAATTGAAGTGTTGGAACAGACTGCTTCTCTTTCAGAGAAACGCATGTGAATTTCTGTTGAATGCTTGTAACTAGCTTAAGGCACTTTCAAAGGAAAGTGATTTTCTCTGAAAGGACAGCATTTAGAAAGTGAAGCAACACTCCATTCACTTCGCACAGTGAATTGAAGTGTTGGAACAGACTGCTTCTCTTTCAGAGAAACGGATGTGAGTTTTTTGTGAAAGCTTGTAAGTAGCTTAAGGCACTTTCAAAGGAAAGTGATTTTCTCTGAAAGGACAGCATTTAGAAAGTGAAGCAACACTCCATTCACTTCGCACAGTGAATTGAAGTGTTGGAACAGACTGCTTCTCTTTCAGAGAAACGCATGTGAGTTTTTTGTGAAAGCTTGTAAGTAGCTTAAGGCACTTTCAAAGGAAAGTGATTTTCTCTGAAAGGACAGCATTTAGAAAGTGAAGCAACACTCCATTCACTTCGCACAGTGAATTGAAGTGTTGGAACAGACTGCTTCTCTCTCAGAGATACGCATGTGAATTTCTGTTTATTGCTTGTAAGTAGCTTAAGGCACTTTCAAAGGAAAGTGATTTTCTCTGAAAGGACAGCATTTAGAAAGTGAAGCAACACTCCATTCACTTCGCACAGTGAATTGAAGTGTTGGAACAGACTGCTTCTCTTACAGAGAAACACATGTGAATTTCTGTTGAATGCTTGTAAGTAGCTTAAGGCACTTTCAAAGGAAAGTGATTTTCTCTGACAGGACAGCATTTAGAAAGTGAAGCAACACTCCATTCACTTCGCACAGTGAATTGAAGTGTTGGAACAGACTGCTTCTCTTTCAGAGAAACGCATGTGAATTTCTGTTGAATGCTTGTAAGTAGCTTAAGGCACTTTCAAAGGAAAGTGATTTTCTCTGACAGGACAGCATTTAGAAAGTGAAGCAACACTCCATTCACTTCGCACAGTGAATTGAAGTGTTGGAACAGACTGCTTCTCTTTCAGAGAAACGCATGTGAATTTCTGTTGAATGCTTGTAAGTAGCTTAAGGCACTTTCAAAGGAAAGTGATTTTCTCTGACAGGACAGCATTTAGAAAGTGAAGCAACACTCCATTCACTTAGCACAGTGAATTAAAGTGTTGGAACAGACTGTTTCTCTTTCAGAGAAACGCATGTGAGTTTTTTGTGAAAGCTTGTAAGTAGCTTAAGGCACTTTCAAAGCAAAGTGATTTTCTCTGAAAGGACAGGATTTAGAAAGTCATGCAACACTCCATTCACTTCGCACAGTGAATTGAAGTGTTGGAGCAGACTGCTTCTCTTTCAGAGAAACGCATGTGAATTTCTGTTGAATGCTTGTAAGTAGCTTAAGGCACTTTCAAAGGAAAGTGATTTTCTCTGAAAGGACAGCATTTAGAAAGTGAAGCAACACTCCATTCACTTCGCACAGTGAATTGAAGTGTTGGAACAGACTACTTCTCTTTCAGAGAAACGCATGTGAGTTTTTTGTGAAAGCTTGTAAGTAGCTTAAGGCACTTTCAAAGGAAAGTGATTTTCTCTGAAAGGACAGCATTTAGAAAGTGAAGCAACACTCCATTCACTTCGCACAGTGAATTAAAGTATTGGAAAAGACTGCTTCTCTTTCAGAGAAACGCATCTGAGTTTTTTGTGAAAGCTTGTAAGTAGCTTAAGGCACTTTCAAAGGAAAGTGATTTTCTCTGAAAGGACAGCATTTAGAAAGTGAAGCAAAAATCCATTCACTTCGCACAGTGAATTGAAGTGTTGGAACAGACTGCTTCTCTTTCAGAGAAACGCATGTGAATTTCTGTTGAATGCTTGTAAGTAGCTTAAGGCACTTTCAAAGGAAAGTGATTTTCTCTGAAAGGACAGCATTTAGAAAGTGAAGCAACACTCCATTCACTTCGCACAGTGAATTGAAGTGTTGGAACAGACTGCTTCTCTTTCAGAGAAACGCATGTGAATTTCTGTTGAATGCTTGTAAGTAGCTTAAGGCACTTTCAAAGGAAAGTGATTTTCTCTGAAAGGACAGCATTTAGAAAGTGAAGCAACACTCCATTCACTTCGCACAGTGAATTGAAGTGTTGGAACAGACTGCTTCTCTTTCAGAGAAACGCATGTGAGTTTTTTGTGAAAGCTTGTAAGTAGCTTAAGGCACTTTCAAAGGAAAGTGATTTTCTCTGAAAGGACAGCATTTAGAAAGTGAAGCAACACTCCATTCACTTAGCACAGTGAATTGAAGTGTTGGAAAAGACTGCTTCTCTGTCAGAGAAACGCATGTGAATTTCTGTTTAATGCTTGTAAGTAGCTTAAGGCACTTTCAAAGGAAAGTGATTTTCTCTGAAAGGACAGCATTTAGAAAGTGAAGCAACACTCCATTCACTTCGCACAGTGAATTGAAGTGTTGGAACAGACTGCTTCTCTTACAGAGAAACACATGTGAATTTCTGTTGAATGCTTGTAAGTAGCTTAAGGCACTTTCAAAGGAAATTGATTTTCTCTGAAAGGACAGCATTTAGAAAGTGAAGCAACACTCCATTCACTTCGCACAGTGAATTGAAGTGTTGGAACAGACTGCTTCTCTTTCAGAGAACGCATGTGAATTTCTGTTGAATGCTTGTAAGTAGCTTAAGGTACTTTCAAAGGAAAGTGATTTTCTCTGAAAGGACAGCATTTAGAAAGTGAAGCAACACTCCATTCACATCGCACAGTGAATTGAAGTGTAGGAACAGACTGCTTCTCTTTCAGAGAAACGGATGTAAGTTTTTTGTGAAAGCTTGTAAGTAGCTTAAGGCACTTTCAAAGGAAAGTGATTTTCTCTGAAAGGACAGGATTTAGAAAGTGAAGCAACACTCCATTCACTTCGCACAGTGAATTGAAGTGTTGGAGCAGACTGCTTCTCTTTCAGAGAAACGCATGTGAATTTCTCTTGAATGCTTGTAACTAGCTTAAGGCACTTTCAAAGGAAAGTGATTTTCTCTGAAAGGACAGCATTTAGAAAGTGAAGCAACACTACATTCACTTCGCACAGTGAATTGAAGTGTTGGAACAGACTGCTTCTCTTTCAGAGAAACGCATGTGAATTTCTGTTGAATGCTTGTAAGTAGCTTAAGGCACTTTCAAAGGAAAGTGATTTTCTCTGAAAGGACAGCATTTAGAAAGTGAAGCAACACTCCATTCACTTCGCACAGTGAATTGAAGTGTTGGAACAGACTGCTTCTCTTTCAGAGAAATGTATTTGAGTTTTTTGTGAAAGCTTGTAAGTAGCTTAAGGCACTTTCAAAGGAAAGTGATTTTCTCTGAAAGGACAGCATTGAGAAAGTGAAGCAACACTCCATTCACTTCGCACAGTGAATTGAAGTGTTGGAACAGACTGCTTCTCTTTCAGAGAAACGCATGTGAGTTTTTTGTGAAAGCTTGTAAGTAGCTTAAGGCACTTTCAAAGGAAAGTGATTTTCTCTGAAAGGACAGCATTTAGAAAGTGAAGCAAAACTCCATTCACTTCGCACAGTGAATTGAAGTGTTGGAACAGACTGCTTCTCTTTCAGAGAAACGCATGTGAATTTCTGTTCAATGCTTGTAAGTAGCTTAAGGCACTTTCAAAGGAAAGTGATTTTCTCTGACAGGACAGCATTTAGAAAGTGAAGCAATACTCCATTCACTTCGCACAGTGAATTGAAGTGTTGGAACAGACTGCTTCTCTTTCAGAGAAACGCATGTGAATTTCTGTTGAATGCTTGTAAGTAGCTTAAGGCACTTTCAAAGGAAAGTGATTTTCTCTGAAAGGACAGCATTTAGAAAGTGAAGCAACACTCCATTCACTTAGCACAGTGAATTGAAGTGTTGGAACAGACTGCTTCTCTTTCAGAGAAACGCATGTGAGTTTTTTGTGAAAGCTTGTAAGTAGCTTAAGGCACTTTCAAAGGAAAGTGATTTTCTCTGAAAGGACAGCATTTAGAAAGTGAAGCAACACTCCATTCACTTAGCACAGTGAATTGAAGTGTTGGAACAGACTGATTCTCTTTCAGAGAAACGCATGTGAATTTCTGTTTAATGCTTGTAAGTAGCTTAAGGCACTTTCAAAGGAAAGTGATTTTCTCTGAAAGGACAGCATTTAGAAAGTGAAGCAACACTCCATTCACTTCGCACAGTGAATTGAAGTGTTGGAACAGACTGCTTCTCTTACAGAGAAACACATGTGAATTTCTGTTGAATGCTTGTAAGTAGCTTAAGGCACTTTCAAAGGAAAGTGATTTTCTCTGAAAGGACAGCATTTAGAAAGTGAAGCAACACTCCATTCACTTCGCACAGTGAATTGAAGTGTTGGAACAGACTGCTTCTCTTTCAGAGAAACGCATGTGAATTTCTGTTGAATGCTTGTAAGTAGCTCAAGGTACTTTCAAAGGAAAGTGATTTTCTCTGAAAGGACAGCATTTAGAAAGTGAAGCAACACTACATTCACATCGCACAGTGAATTGAAGTGTAGGAACAGACTGCTTCTCTTTCAGAGAAACGGATGTAAGTTTTTTGTGAAAGCTTGTAAGTAGCTTAAGGCACTTTCAAAGGAAAGTGATTTTCTCTGAAAGGACAGCATTTAGAAAGTGAAGCAACACTCCATTCACTTCGCACAGTGAATTGAAGTGTTGGAACAGACTGCTTCTCTTTCAGAGAAACGCATGTGAATTTCTGTTGAATGCTTGTAAGTAGCTTAAGGCACTTTCAAAGGAAAGTGATTTTCTCTGAAAGGACAGCATTTAGAAAGTGAAGCAACACTCCATTCACTTCGCACAGTGAATTGAAGTGTTGGAACAGACTGCTTCTCTTTCAGAGAAACGCATGTGAATTTCTGTTGAATGCTTGAAAGTAGCTTAAGGCACTTTCAAAGGAAAGTGATTTTCTCTTAAAGGACAGCATTTAGAAAGTGAAGCAACACTCCATTCACTTCGCACAGTGAATTGAAGTGTTGGAACAGACTGCTTCTCTTTCAGAGAAACGGATGTGAGTTTTTTGTGAAAGCTTGTAAGTAGCTTAAGGCACTTTCAAAGGAAAGTGATTTTCTCTGAAAGGACAGCATTTAGAAAGTGAAGCAACACTCCATTCACTTTGCACAGTGAATTAAAGTGTTGGAACAGACTGCTTCTCTTTCAGAGAAACGCATGTGATTTTTTTGTGAAAGCTTGTAAGTAGCTTAAGGCACTTTCAAAGGAAAGTGATTTTCTCTGAAAGGACAGCATTTAGAAAGTGAAGCAACACTCCATTCACTTCGCACAGTGAATTGAAGTGTTGGAACAGACTGCTTCTCTTTCAGAGAAACGCATGTGAGTTTTTTGTGAAAGCTTGTAAGTAGCTTAAGGCACTTTCAAAGGAAAGTGATTTTCTCTGAAAGGACAGCATTTAGAAAGTGAAGCAACACTCCATTCACTTAGCACAGTGAATTGAAGTGTTGGAAAAGACTGCTTCTCTTTCAGAGAAACGCATGTGAATTTCTGTTTAATGCTTGTAAGTAGCTTAAGGCACTTTCAAAGGAAAGTGATTTTCTCTGAAAGGACAGCATTTAGAAAGTGAAGCAACACTCCATTCACTTCGCACAGTGAATTGAAGTGTTGGAACAGACTGCTTCTCTTACAGAGAAACACATGTGAATTTCTGTTGAATGCTTGTAAGTAGCTTAAGGCACTTTCAAAGGAAATTGATTTTCTCTGAAAGGACAGCATTTAGAAAGTGAAGCAACACTCCATTCACTTCGCACAGTGAATTGAAGTGTTGGAACAGACTGCTTCTCTTTCAGAGAACGCATGTGAATTTCTGTTGAATGCTTGTAAGTAGCTTAAGGTACTTTCAAAGGAAAGTGATTTTCTCTGAAATGACAGCATTTAGAAAGTGAAGCAACACTCCATTCACATCGCACAGTGAATTGAAGTGTAGGAACAGACTGCTTCTCTTTCAGAGAAACGGATGTAAGTTTTTTGTGAAAGCTTGTAAGTAGCTTAAGGCACTTTCAAAGGAAAGTGATTTTCTCTGAAAGGACAGGATTTAGAAAGTGAAGCAACACTCCATTCACTTCGCACAGTGAATTGAAGTGTTGGAGCAGACTGCTTCTCTTTAAGAGAAACGCATGTGAATTTCTCTTGAATGCTTGTAACTAGCTTAAGGCACTTTCAAAGGAAAGTGATTTTCTCTGAAAGGACAGCATTTAGAAAGTGAAGCAACACTACATTCACTTCGCACAGTGAATTGAAGTGTTGGAACAGACTGCTTCTCTTTCAGAGAAACGCATGTGAATTTCTGTTGAATGCTTGTAAGTAGCTTAAGGCACTTTCAAAGGAAAGTGATTTTCTCTGAAAGGACAGCATTTAGAAAGTGAAGCAACACTCCATTCACTTCGCACAGTGAATTGAAGTGTTGGAACAGACTGCTTCTCTTTCAGAGAAATGTATTTGAGTTTTTTGTGAAAGCTTGTAAGTAGCTTAAGGCACTTTCAAAGGAAAGTGATTTTCTCTGAAAGGACAGCATTGAGAAAGTGAAGCAACACTCCATTCACTTCGCACAGTGAATTGAAGTGTTGGAACAGACTGCTTCTCTTTCAGAGAAACGCATGTGAGTTTTTTGTGAAAGCTTGTAAGTAGCTTAAGGCACTTTCAAAGGAAAGTGATTTTCTCTGAAAGGACAGCATTTAGAAAGTGAAGCAAAACTCCATTCACTTCGCACAGTGAATTGAAGTGTTGGAACAGACTGCTTCTCTTTCAGAGAAACGCATGTGAATTTCTGTTCAATGCTTGTAAGTAGCTTAAGGCACTTTCAAAGGAAAGTGATTTTCTCTGACAGGACAGCATTTAGAAAGTGAAGCAATACTCCATTCACTTCGCACAGTGAATTGAAGTGTTGGAACAGACTGCTTCTCTTTCAGAGAAACGCATGTGAATTTCTGTTGAATGCTTGTAAGTAGCTTAAGGCACTTTCAAAGGAAAGTGATTTTCTCTGAAAGGACAGCATTTAGAAAGTGAAGCAACACTCCATTCACTTCGCACAGTGAATTGAAGTGTTGGAACAGACTGCTTCTCTTTCAGAGAAACGCATGTGAGTTTTTTGTGAAAGCTTGTAAGTAGCTTAAGGCACTTTCAAAGGAAAGTGATTTTCTCTGAAAGGACAGCATTTAGAAAGTGAAGCAACACTCCATTCACTTAGCACAGTGAATTGAAGTGTTGGAACAGACTGCTTCTCTTTCAGAGAAACGCATGTGAATTTCTGTTTAATGCTTGTAAGTAGCTTAAGGCACTTTCAAAGGAAAGTGATTTTCTCTGAAAGGACAGCATTTAGAAAGTGAAGCAACACTCCATTCACTTCGCACAGTGAATTGAAGTGTTGGAACAGACTGCTTCTCTTACAGAGAAACACATGTGAATTTCTGTTGAATGCTTGTAAGTAGCTTAAGGCACTTTCAAAGGAAAGTGATTTTCTCTGAAAGGACAGCATTTAGAAAGTGAAGCAACACTCCATTCACTTCGCACAGTGAATTGAAGTGTTGGAACAGACTGCTTCTCTTTCAGAGAAACGCATGTGAATTTCTGTTGAATGCTTGTAAGTAGCTTAAGGTACTTTCAAAGGAAAGTGATTTTCTCTGAAAGGACAGCATTTAGAAAGTGAAGCAACACTACATTCACATCGCACAGTGAATTGAAGTGTAGGAACAGACTGCTTCTCTTTCAGAGAAACGGATGTAAGTTTTTTGTGAAAGCTTGTAAGTAGCTTAAGGCACTTTCAAAGGAAAGTGATTTTCTCTGAAAGGACAGCATTTAGAAAGTGAAGCAACACTCCATTCACTTCGCACAGTGAATTGAAGTGTTGGAACAGACTGCTTCTCTTTCAGAGAAACGCATGTGAATTTCTGTTGAATGCTTGTAAGTAGCTTAAGGCACTTTCAAAGGAAAGTGATTTTCTCTGAAAGGACAGCATTTAGAAAGTGAAGCAACACTCCATTCACTTCGCACAGTGAATTGAAGTGTTGGAACAGACTGCTTCTCTTTCAGAGAAACGCATGTGAATTTCTGTTGAATGCTTGAAAGTAGCTTAAGGCACTTTCAAAGGAAAGTGATTTTCTCTTAAAGGACAGCATTTAGAAAGTGAAGCAACACTCCATTCACTTCGCACAGTGAATTGAAGTGTTGGAACAGACTGCTTCTCTTTCAGAGAAACGGATGTGAGTTTTTTGTGAAAGCTTGTAAGTAGCTTAAGGCACTTTCAAAGGAAAGTGATTTTCTCTGAAAGGACAGCATTTAGAAAGTGAAGCAACACTCCATTCACTTTGCACAGTGAATTAAAGTGTTGGAACAGACTGCTTCTCTTTCAGAGAAACGCATGTGATTTTTTTGTGAAAGCTTGTAAGTAGCTTAAGGCACTTTCAAAGGAAAGTGATTTTCTCTGAAAGGACAGCATTTAGAAAGTGAAGCAACACTCCATTCACTTCGCACAGTGAATTGAAGTGTTGGAACAGACTGCTTCTCTTTCAGAGAATCGCATGTGAATTTCTGTTGAATGCTTGTAAGTAGCTTAAGGCACTTTCAAAGGAAAGTGATTTTCTCTGAAAGGACAGCATTTAGAAAGTGAAGCAACACTCCATTCACTTAGCACAGTGAATTGAAGTGTTGGAACAGACTGCTTCTCTTTCAAAGAAACGCATGTGAATTTCTGTTTAATGCTTGTAAGTAGCATAAGGCACTATCAAAGGAAAGTGATTTTCTCTGAAAGGACACCATTGAGAACGTCAAGCAACACTCCATTCACTTCGCACAGTGAATTGAAGTGTTGGAAGAGACTGCTTCTCTTACAGAGAAACACATGTGAATTTCTGTTGAATGCTTGTAACTAGCTTAAGGCACTTTCAAAGGAAAGTGATTTTCTCTGACAGGACAGCATTTAGAAAGTGAAGCAACACTCCATTCACTTCGCACAGTGAATTGAAATGTTGGAACAGACTGCTTCTCTTTCAGAGAAACGCATGTGAATTTCTGTTGAATGCTTGTAAGTAGCTTAAGGCACTTTCAAAGGAAAGTGATTTTCTCTGAAAGGACAGCATTTAGAAAGTGAGGCAACACTCCATTCACTTCGCACAGTGAATTGAAGTGTAGGAACAGACTGCTTCTCTTTCAGAGAAACGCATGTGAATTTCTGTTGAATGCTTGTACGTAGCTTAAGGCACTTTCAAAGGAAAGTGATTTTCTCTGAAAGGACAGCATTTAGAAAGTGAAGCAACACTCCATTCACTTCGCACAGTTGGAACAGACTGCTTCTCTTTCAGAGAAACGGATGTGAGTTTTTTGTGAAAGCTTGTAAGTAGCTTAAGGCACTTTCAAAGGAAAGTGATTTTCTCTGAAAGGACAGCATTTAGAAAGTGAAGCAACACTCCATTGACTTCGCACAGTGAATTGAAGTGTTGGAACAGACTGCTTCTCTTTCAGAGAAACGCATGTGAATTTCTGTTGAATGCTTGTAAGTAGCTTAAGGCACTTTCAAAGGAAAGTGATTTTCTCTGAAAGTACAGCATTTAGAAAGTGAAGCAACACTCCATTCACATCGCACAGTGAATTGAAGTGTTGGAACAGACTGCTTCTCTTTCAGAGAAACACATGTGAATTTCTGTTTAATGCTTCTAAGTAGCTTAAGGCACTTTCAAAGGAAAGTGATTTTCTCTGACAGGACAGCATTTAGAAAGTGAAGCAACACTCCATTCACTTCGCACAGTGAATTGAAGTGTTGGAACAGACTGCTTCTCTTTCAGAGAAACGCATGTGAATTTCTGTTGAATGCTTGTAAGTAGCTTAAGGCACTTTCAAAGGAAAGTGATTTTCTCTGAAAGGACAGCATTTAGAAAGTGAAGCAACACTCCATTCACATCGCACAGTGAATTGAAGTGTTGGAACAGACTGCTTCTCTTTCAGAGAAACGGATGTGTGTTTTTTGTGAAAGCTTGTAAGTAGCTTAAGGCACTTTCAAAGGAAAGTGATTTTCTCTGAAAGGACAGCATTTAGAAAGTGAAGCAACACTCCATTCACTTCGCACAGTGAATTAAAGTGTTGGAACAGACTGCTTCTCTTTCAGAGAAACGCATCTGAGTTTTTTGTGAAAGCTTGTAAGTAGCTTAAGGCACTTTCAAAGGAAAGTGATTTTCTCTGAAAGGACAGCATTTAGAAAGTGAAGCAACACTCCATTCACTTCGCACAGTGAATTGAAGTGTTGGAACAGACTGCTTCTCTTTCAGAGAAACACATGTGAATTTCTGTTTAATGCTTGTAAGTAGCTTAAGGCACTTTCAAAGGAAAGTGATTTTCTCTGACAGGACAGCATTTAGAAAGTGAAGCAACACTCCATTCACTTTGCACAGTGAATTGAAGTGTTGGAACAGACTGCTTCTCTTTCAGAGAAATGCATGTGAATTTCTGTTGAATGCTTGTAAGTAGCTTAAGGCACTTTCAAAGGAAAGTGATTTTCTCTGAAAGGACAGCATTTAGAAAATGAAGCAACACTCCATTCACTTCGCACAGTGAATTGAAGTGTAGGAACAGACTGCTTCTCTTTCAGAGAAACGCATGTGAATTTCTGTTGAATGCTTGTAAGTAGCTTAAGGTACTTTCAAAGGAAAGTGATTTTCTCTGAAAGGACAGCATTTAGAAAGTGAAGCAACACTACATTCACATCGCACAGTGAATTGAAGTGTAGGAACAGACTGCTTCTCTTTCAGAGAAACGGATGTAAGTTTTTTGTGAAAGCTTGTAAGTAGCTTAAGGCACTTTCAAAGGAAAGTGATTTTCTCTGAAAGGACAGCATTTAGAAAGTGAAGCAACACTCCATTCACTTCGCACAGTGAATTGAAGTGTTGGAACAGACTGCTTCTCTTTCAGAGAAACGCATGTGAATTTCTGTTGAATGCTTGTAAGTAGCTTAAGGCACTTTCAAAGGAAAGTGATTTTCTCTGAAAGGACAGCATTTAGAAAGTGAAGCAACACTCCATTCACTTCGCACAGTGAATTGAAGTGTTGGAACAGACTGCTTCTCTTTCAGAGAAACGCATGTGAATTTCTGTTGAATGCTTGAAAGTAGCTTAAGGCACTTTCAAAGGAAAGTGATTTTCTCTTAAAGGACAGCATTTAGAAAGTGAAGCAACACTCCATTCACTTCGCACAGTGAATTGAAGTGTTGGAACAGACTGCTTCTCTTTCAGAGAAACGGATGTGAGTTTTTTGTGAAAGCTTGTAAGTAGCTTAAGGCACTTTCAAAGGAAAGTGATTTTCTCTGAAAGGACAGCATTTAGAAAGTGAAGCAACACTCCATTCACTTTGCACAGTGAATTAAAGTGTTGGAACAGACTGCTTCTCTTTCAGAGAAACGCATGTGATTTTTTTGTGAAAGCTTGTAAGTAGCTTAAGGCACTTTCAAAGGAAAGTGATTTTCTCTGAAAGGACAGCATTTAGAAAGTGAAGCAACACTCCATTCACTTCGCACAGTGAATTGAAGTGTTGGAACAGACTGCTTCTCTTTCAGAGAATCGCATGTGAATTTCTGTTGAATGCTTGTAAGTAGCTTAAGGCACTTTCAAAGGAAAGTGATTTTCTCTGAAAGGACAGCATTTAGAAAGTGAAGCAACACTCCATTCACTTAGCACAGTGAATTGAAGTGTTGGAACAGACTGCTTCTCTTTCAAAGAAACGCATGTGAATTTCTGTTTAATGCTTGTAAGTAGCATAAGGCACTATCAAAGGAAAGTGATTTTCTCTGAAAGGACACCATTGAGAACGTCAAGCAACACTCCATTCACTTCGCACAGTGAATTGAAGTGTTGGAAGAGACTGCTTCTCTTACAGAGAAACACATGTGAATTTCTGTTGAATGCTTGTAACTAGCTTAAGGCACTTTCAAAGGAAAGTGATTTTCTCTGACAGGACAGCATTTAGAAAGTGAAGCAACACTCCATTCACTTCGCACAGTGAATTGAAATGTTGGAACAGACTGCTTCTCTTTCAGAGAAACGCATGTGAATTTCTGTTGAATGCTTGTAAGTAGCTTAAGGCACTTTCAAAGGAAAGTGATTTTCTCTGAAAGGACAGCATTTAGAAAGTGAGGCAACACTCCATTCACTTCGCACAGTGAATTGAAGTGTAGGAACAGACTGCTTCTCTTTCAGAGAAACGCATGTGAATTTCTGTTGAATGCTTGTACGTAGCTTAAGGCACTTTCAAAGGAAAGTGATTTTCTCTGAAAGGACAGCATTTAGAAAGTGAAGCAACACTCCATTCACTTCGCACAGTTGGAACAGACTGCTTCTCTTTCAGAGAAACGGATGTGAGTTTTTTGTGAAAGCTTGTAAGTAGCTTAAGGCACTTTCAAAGGAAAGTGATTTTCTCTGAAAGGACAGCATTTAGAAAGTGAAGCAACACTCCATTGACTTCGCACAGTGAATTGAAGTGTTGGAACAGACTGCTTCTCTTTCAGAGAAACGCATGTGAATTTCTGTTGAATGCTTGTAAGTAGCTTAAGGCACTTTCAAAGGAAAGTGATTTTCTCTGAAAGTACAGCATTTAGAAAGTGAAGCAACACTCCATTCACATCGCACAGTGAATTGAAGTGTTGGAACAGACTGCTTCTCTTTCAGAGAAACACATGTGAATTTCTGTTTAATGCTTCTAAGTAGCTTAAGGCACTTTCAAAGGAAAGTGATTTTCTCTGACAGGACAGCATTTAGAAAGTGAAGCAACACTCCATTCACTTCGCACAGTGAATTGAAGTGTTGGAACAGACTGCTTCTCTTTCAGAGAAACGCATGTGAATTTCTGTTGAATGCTTGTAAGTAGCTTAAGGCACTTTCAAAGGAAAGTGATTTTCTCTGAAAGGACAGCATTTAGAAAGTGAAGCAACACTCCATTCACATCGCACAGTGAATTGAAGTGTTGGAACAGACTGCTTCTCTTTCAGAGAAACGGATGTGTGTTTTTTGTGAAAGCTTGTAAGTAGCTTAAGGCACTTTCAAAGGAAAGTGATTTTCTCTGAAAGGACAGCATTTAGAAAGTGAAGCAACACTCCATTCACTTCGCACAGTGAATTAAAGTGTTGGAACAGACTGCTTCTCTTTCAGAGAAACGCATCTGAGTTTTTTGTGAAAGCTTGTAAGTAGCTTAAGGCACTTTCAAAGGAAAGTGATTTTCTCTGAAAGGACAGCATTTAGAAAGTGAAGCAACACTCCATTCACTTCGCACAGTGAATTGAAGTGTTGGAACAGACTGCTTCTCTTTCAGAGAAACACATGTGAATTTCTGTTTAATGCTTGTAAGTAGCTTAAGGCACTTTCAAAGGAAAGTGATTTTCTCTGACAGGACAGCATTTAGAAAGTGAAGCAACACTCCATTCACTTTGCACAGTGAATTGAAGTGTTGGAACAGACTGCTTCTCTTTCAGAGAAATGCATGTGAATTTCTGTTGAATGCTTGTAAGTAGCTTAAGGCACTTTCAAAGGAAAGTGATTTTCTCTGAAAGGACAGCATTTAGAAAATGAAGCAACACTCCATTCACTTCGCACAGTGAATTGAAGTGTTGGAAGAGACTGCTTCTCTTTCAGAGAAACGCATGTGAGTTTTTTGTGAAAGCTTGTAAGTAGCTTAAGGCACTTTCAAAGGAAAGTGATTTTCCCTGAAAGGACAGCATTTAGAAAGTGAAGCAACACTCCATTCACTTCGCACAGTGAATTGAAGTGTTGGAACAGACTGCTTCTCTTTCAGAGAAACGCATGTGAGTTTTTTGTGAAAGCTTGTAAGTAGCTTAAGGCACTTTCAAAGGAAAGTGATTTTCTCTGAAAGGACAGCATTTAGAAAGTGAAGCAACACTCCATTCACTTAGCACAGTGAATTGAAGTGTTGGAACAGACTGCTTCTCTTTCAGAGAATCGCATGTGAATTTCTGTTGAATGCTTGTAAGTAGCTTAAGGCACTTTCAAAGGAAAGTGATTTTCTCTGAAAGGACAGCATTTAGAAAGTGAAGCAACACTCCATTCACTTCGCACAGTGAATTGAAGTGTTGGAACAGACTGCTTCTCTTTCAGAGAAACGCATGTGAATTTCTGTTGAATGCTTGTAAGTAGCTTAAGGCACTTTCAAAGGAAAGTGATTTTCTCTGAAAGGACAGCATTTAGAAAGTGAAGCAACACTCCATTCACTTCGCACAGTGAATTGAAGTGTTGGAACAGACTGCTTCTCTTTCAGAGAAACGCATGTGAGTTTTTTGTGAAAGCTTGTAAGTAGCTTAAGGCACTTTCAAAGGAAAGTCATTTTCTCTGAAAGGACAGCATTTAGAAAGTGAAGCAACACTCCATTCACATCGCACAGTGAATTGAAGTGTAGGAACAGACTGCTTCTCTTTCAGAGAAACGGATGTAAGTTTTTTGTGAAAGCTTGTAAGTAGCTTAAGGCACTTTCAAAGGAAAGTGATTTTCTCTGAAAGGACAGCATTTAGAAAGTGAAGCAACACTCCATTCACTTCGCACAGTGAATTAAAGTGTTGGAACAGACTGCTTCTCTTTCAGAGAAACGGATGTGAGTTTTTTGTGAAAGCTTGTAAGTAGCTTAAGGCACTTTCAAAGGAAAGTGATTTTCTCTTAAAGGACAGGATTTAGAAAGTGAAGCAACACTCCATTCACTTCGCACAGTGAATTGAAGTGTTGGAACAGACTGCTTCTCTTTCAGAGAAACGCATGTGAATTTCTGTTGAATGCTTGTAACTAGCTTAAGGCACTTTCAAAGGAAAGTGATTTTCTCTGAAAGGACAGCATTTAGAAAGTGAAGCAACACTACATTCACTTCGCACAGTGAATTGAAGTGTTGGAACAGACTGCTTCTCTTTCAGAGAAACGCATGTGAATTTCTGTTGAATGCTTGTAAGTAGCTTAAGGCACTTTCAAAGGAAAGTGATTTTCTCTGAAAGGACAGCATTTAGAAAGTGAAGCAACACTCCATTCACTTCGCACAGTGAATTGAAGTGTTGGAACAGACTGCTTCTCTTTCAGAGAAACGCATGTGAGTTTTTTGTGAAAGCTTGTAAGTAGCTTAAGGCACTTTCAAAGGAAAGTGATTTTCTCTGAAAGGACAGCATTTAGAAAGTGAAGCAACACTCCATTCACTTCGCACAGTGAATTGAAGTGTTGGAACAGACTGCTTCTCTTTCAGAGAAACGCATGTGAGTTTTTTGTGAAAGCTTGTAAGTAGCTTAAGGCACTTTCAAAGGAAAGTGATTTTCTCTGAAAGGACAGCATTTAGAAAGTGAAGCAACACTCCATTCACTTCGCACAGTGAATTGAAGTGTTGGAACAGACTGCTTCTCTTTCAGAGAATCGCATGTGAATTTCTGTTGAATGCCTGTAAGTAGCTTAAGGCACTTTCAAAGGAAAGTGATTTTCTCTGAAAGGACAGCATTTAGAAAGTGAAGCAACACTCCATTCACTTCGCACAGTGAATTGAAGTGTTGGAACAGACTGCTTCTCTTTCAGAGAAACGCATGTGAATTTCTGTTCAATGCTTGTAAGTAGCTTAAGGCACTTTCAAAGGAAAGTGATTTTCTCTGAAAGGACAGCATTTAGAAAGTGAAGCAACACTCCATTCACTTCGCACAGTGAATTGAAGTGTTGGAACAGACTGCTTCTCTTTCAGAGAAACGCATGTGAGTTTTTTGTGAAAGCTTGTAAGTAGCTTAAGGCACTTTCAAAGGAAAGTGATTTTCTCTGAAAGGACAGTATTTAGAAAGTGAAGCAAAACTCCATTCACTTCGCACAGTGAATTGAAGTGTTGGAACAGACTGCTTCTCTTTCAGAGAAACGCATGTGAATTTCTGTTCAATGCTTGTAAGTAGCTTAAGGCACTTTCAAAGGAAAGTGATTTTCTCTGAAAGGACAGCATTTAGAAAGTGAAGCAATACTCCATTCACTTCGCACAGTGAATTAAAGTGTTGGAACAGACTGCTTCTCTTTCAGAGAAACGCATGTGAGTTTTTTGTGAAAGCTTGTAAGTAGCTTAAGGCACTTTCAAAGCAAAGTGATTTTCTCTGAAAGGACAGCATTTAGAAAGTGAAGCAACACTCCATTCACTTCGCACAGTGAATTGAAGTGTTGGAACAGACTGCTTCTCTTTCAGAGAAACGGATGTGAGTTTTTTGTGAAAGCTTGTAAGTAGCTTAAGGCACTTTCAAAGGAAAGTGATTTTCTCTGAAAGGACAGCATTTAGAAAGTGAAGCAACACTCCATTCACTTCGCACAGTGAATTGAAGTGTTGGAACAGACTGCTTCTCTTTCAGAGAAACGCATGTGAGTTTTTTGTGAAAGCTTGTAAGTAGCTTAAGGCACTTTCAAAGGAAAGTGATTTTCTCTGAAAGGACAGCATTTAGAAAGTGAAGCAACACTCCATTCACTTCGCACAGTGAATTGAAGTGTTGGAACAGACTGCTTCTCTTTCAGAGAAACGCATGTGAATTTCTGTTTAATGCTTGTAAGTAGCTTAAGGCACTTTCAAAGGAAAGTGATTTTCTCTGACAGGACAGCATTTAGAAAGTGAAGCAACACTCCATTCACTTCGCACAGTGAATTGAAGTGTTGGAACAGACTGCTTCTCTTTCAGAGAAACGCATGTGAATTTCTGTTGAATGCTTGTAAGTAGCTTAAGGCACTTTCAAAGGAAAGTGATTTTCTCTGAAAGGACAGCATTTAGAAAGTGAAGCAACACTCCATTCACATCGCACAGTGAATTGAAGTGTAGGAACAGACTGCTTCTCTTTCAGAGAAACGGATGTAAGTTTTTTGTGAAAGCTTGTAAGTAGCTTAAGGCACTTTCAAAGGAAAGTGATTTTCTCTGAAAGGACAGCATTTAGAAAGTGAAGCAACACTCCATTCACTTCGCACAGTGAATAAAAGTGTTGGAACAGACTGCTTCTCTTTCAGAGAAACGGATGTGAGTTTTTTGTGAAAGCTTGTAAGTAGCTTAAGGCACTTTCAAAGGAAAGTGATTTTCTCTGAAAGGACAGGATTTAGAAAGTGAAGCAACACTCCATTCACTTCGCACAGTGAATTGAAGTGTTGGAGCAGACTGCTTCTCTTTCAGAGAAACGCATGTGAATTTCTGTTGAATGCTTGTAAGTAGCTTAAGGCACTTTCAAAGGAAAGTGATTTTCTCTGAAAGGACAGCATTTAGAAAGTGAAGCAACACTCCATTCACTTCACACAGTGCATTGAAGTGTTGGAACAGACTGCTTCTCTTTTAGAGAAACGCATGTGAGTTTTTTGTGAAAGCTTGTAAGTAGCTTAAGGCACTTTCAAAGGAAAGTGATTTTCTCTGAAAGGACAGCATTTAGAAAGTGAAGCAACACTCCATTCACTTCGCACAGTGAATTAAAGTGTTGGAAAAGACTGCTTCTCTTTCAGAGAAACGCATCTGAGTTTTTTGTGAAAGCTTGTAAGTAGCTTAAGGCACTTTCAAAGGAAAGTGATTTTCTCTGAAAGGACAGCATTTAGAAAGTGAAGCAAAAATCCATTCACTTCGCACAGTGAATTGAAGTGTTGGAACAGACTGCTTCTCTTTCAGAGAAACGCATGTGAACTTCTGTTGAATGCTTGTAAGTAGCTTAAGGCACTTTCAAAGGAAAGTGATTTTCTCTGAAAGGACAGCATTTAGAAAGTGAAGCAACACTCCATTTACTTCGCACAGTGAATTGAAGTGTTGGAACAGACTGCTTCTCTTTCAGAGAAACGCATGTGAATTTCTGTTGAATGCTTGTAAGTAGCTTAAGGCACTTTCAAAGGAAAGTGATTTTCTCTGAAAGGACAGCATTTAGAAAGTGAAGCAACACTCCATTCACTTCGCACAGTGAATTGAAGTGTTGGAACAGACTGCTTCTCTTTCAGAGAAACGCATGTGAGTTTTTTGTGAAAGCTTGTAAGTAGCTTAAGGCACTTTCAAAGGAAAGTGATTTTCTCTGAAAGGACAGCATTTAGAAAGTGAAGCAACACTCCATTCACTTAGCACAGTGAATTGAAGTGTTGGAACAGACTGCTTCTATTTCAGAGAAACGCATGTGAATTTCTGTTTAATGCTTGTAAGTAGCTTAAGGCACTTTCAAAGGAAAGTGATTTTCTCTGAAAGGACAGCATTTAGAAAGTGAAGCAACACTCCATTCACTTCGCACAGTGAATTGAAGTGTTGGAACAGACTGCTTCTCTTACAGAGAAACACATGTGAATTTCTGTTGAATGCTTGTAAGTAGCTTAAGGCACTTTCAAAGGAAAGTGATTTTCTCTGAAAGGACAGCATTTAGAAAGTGAAGCAACACTCCATTCACTTCGCACAGTGAATTGAAGTGTTGGAACAGACTGCTTCTCTTTCAGAGAAACGCATGTGAATTTCTGTTGAATGCTTGTAAGTAGCTTAAGGTACTTTTAAAGGAAAGTGATTTTCTCTGAAAGGACAGCATTTAGAAAGTGAAGCAACACTCCATTCACATCGCACAGTGAATTGAAGTGTAGGAACAGACTGCTTCTCTTTCAGAGAAACGGATGTAAGTTTTTTGTGAAAGCTTGTAAGTAGCTTAAGGCACTTTCAAAAGAAAGTGATTTGCTCTGAAAGGACAGCATTTAGAAAGTGAAGCAACACTCCATTCACTTCGCACAGTGAATTGAAGTGTTGGAGCAGACTGCTTCTCTTTCAGAGAAACGCATGTGAATTTCTGTTGAATGCTTGTAACTAGCTTAAGGCACTTTCAAAGGAAAGTGATTTTCTCTGAAAGGACAGCATTTAGAAAGTGAAGCAACACTCCATTCACTTCGCACAGTGAATTGAAGTGTTGGAACAGACTGCTTCTCTTTCAGAGAATCGCATGTGAATTTCTGTTGAATGCTTGTAAGTAGCTTAAGGCACTTTCAAAGGAAAGTGATTTTCTCTGAAAGGACAGCATTTAGAAAGTGAAGCAACACTCCATTCACTTCGCACAGTGAATTGAAGTGTTGGAACAGACTGCTTCTCTTTCAGAGAAACGCATGTGAATTTCTGTTGAATGCTTGTAAGTAGCTTAAGGCACTTTCAAAGGAAAGTGATTTTCTCTGAAAGGACAGCATTTAGAAAGTGAAGCAACACTCCATTCACTTCGCACAGTGAATTGAAGTGTTGGAACAGACTGCTTCTATTTCAGAGAAACGCATGTGAGTTTTTTGTGAAAGCTTGTAAGTAGCTTAAGGCACTTTCAAAGGAAAGTGATTTTCTCTGAAAGGACAGCATTTAGAAAGTGAAGCAAAACTCCATTCACTTCGCACAGTGAATTGAAGTGTTGGAACAGACTGCTTCTCTTTCAGAGAAACGCATGTGAATTTCTGTTCAATGCTTGTAAGTAGCTTAAGGCACTTTCAAAGGAAAGTGATTTTCTCTGAAAGGACAGCATTTAGAAAGTGAAGCAACACTCCATTCACTTCGCACAGTGAATTAAAGTGTTGTAACAGACTGCTTCTCTTTCAGAGAAACGCATGTGAGTTTTTTGTGAAAGCTTGTAAGTAGCTTAAGGCACTTTCAAAGCAAAGTGATTTTCTCTGAAAGGACAGCATTTAGAAAGTGAAGCAACACTCCATTTACTTCGCACAGTGAATTGAAGTGTTGGAACAGACTGCTTCTCTTTCAGAGAAACGCATGTGAATTTCTGTTGAATGCTTGCAACTAGCTTAAGGCACTTTCAAAGGAAAGTGATTTTCTCTGAAAGGACAGCATTTAGAAAGTGAAGCAACACTCCATTCACTTCGCACAGTGAATTGAAGTGTTGGAACAGACTGCTTCTCTTTCAGAGAAACGGATGTGAGTTTTTTGTGAAAGCTTGTAAGTAGCTTAAGGCACTTTCAAAGGAAAGTGATTTTCTCTGAAAGGACAGCATTTAGAAAGTGAAGCAACACTCCATTCACTTCGCACAGTGAATTGAAGTGTTGGAACAGACTTCTTCTCTTTCAGAGAAACGCATGTGAGTTTTTTGTGATAGCTTGTAAGTAGCTTAAGGCACTTTCAAAGGAAAGTGATTTTCTCTGACAGGACAGCATTTAGAAAGTGAAGCAACACTCCATTCACTTCGCACAGTGAATTGAAGTGTTGGAACAGACTGCTTCTCTTTCAGAGAAACGCATGTGAATTTCTGTTTAATGCTTGTAAGTAGCTTAAGGCACTTTCAAAGGAAAGTGATTTTCTCTGAAAGGACAGCATTTAGAAAGTGAAGCAACACTCCATTCACTTCGCACAGTGAATTGAAGTGTTGGAACAGACTGCTTCTCTTACAGAGAAACACATGTGAATTTCTGTTGAATGCTTGTAAGTAGCTTAAGGCACTTTCAAAGGAAAGTGATTTTCTCTGACAGGACAGCATTTAGAAAGTGAAGCAACACTCCATTCACTTCGCACAGTGAATTGAAGTGTTGGAACAGACTGCTTCTCTTTCAGAGAAACGCATGTGAATTTCTGTTGAATGCTTATAAATAGCTTAAGGCACTTTCAAAGGAAAGTGATTTTCTCTGAAAGGACAGCATTTAGAAAGTGAAGCAACACTCCATTCACTTCGCACAGTGAATTGAAGTGTTGGAACAGACTGCTTCTCTTTCAGAGAAACGCATGTGAGTTTTTTGTGAAAGCTTGTAAGTAGCTTAAGGCACTTTCAAAGGAAAGTGATTTTCTCTGAAAGGACAGCATTTAGAAAGTGAAGCAACACTCCATTCACTTCGCACAGTGAATTAAAGTGTTGGAAAAGACTGCTTCTCTTTCAGAGAAACGCATCTGAGTTTTTTGTGAAAGCTTGTAAGTAGCTTAAGGCACTTTCAAAGGAAAGTGATTTTCTCTGAAAGGACAGCATTTAGAAAGTGAAGCAACACTCCATTCACTTCGCACAGTGAATTGAAGTGTTGGAACAGACTGCTTCTCTTTCAGAGAAACGCATGTGAATTTCTGTTGAATGCTTGTAAGTAGCTTAAGGCACTTTCAAAGGAAAGTGATTTTCTCTGAAAGGACAGCATTTAGAAAGTGAAGCAACACTCCATTCACTTCGCACAGTGAATTGAAGTGTTGGAACAGACTGCTTCTCTTTCAGAGAAACGCATGTGAATTTCTGTTGAATGCTTGTAAGTAGCTTAAGGCACTTTCAAAGGAAAGTGATTTCCTCTGAAAGGACAGCATTTAGAAAGTGAAGCAACACTCCATTCACTTCGCACAGTGAATTGAAGTGTTGGAACAGACTGCTTCTCTTTCAGAGAAACGCATGTGAGTTTTTTGTGAAAGCTTGTAAGTAGCTTAAGGCACTTTCAAAGGAAAGTGATTTTCTCTGAAAGGACAGCATTTAGAAAGTGAAGCAACACTCCATTCACTTAGCACAGTGAATTGAAGTGTTGGAACAGACTGCTTCTCTTTCAGAGAAACGCATGTGAATTTCTGTTTAATGCTTGTAAGTAGCTTAAGGCACTTTCAAAGGAAAGTGATTTTCTCTGAAAGGACAGCATTTAGAAAGTGAAGCAACACTCCATTCACTTCGCACAGTGAATTGAAGTGTTGGAACAGACTGCTTCTCTTACAGAGAAACACATGTGAATTTCTGTTGAATGCTTGTAAGTAGCTTAAGGCACTTTCAAAGGAAAGTGATTTTCTCTGAAAGGACAGCATTTAGAAAGTGAAGCAACACTCCATTCACTTCGCACAGTGAATTGAAGTGTTGGAACAGACTGCTTCTCTTTCAGAGAAACGCATGTGAATTTCTGTTGAATGCTTGTAAGTAGCTTAAGGCACTTTCAAAGGAAAGTGATTTTCTCTGAAAGGACAGCATTTAGAAAGTGAAGCAACACTCCATTCACTTCGCACAGTGAATTGAAGTGTTGGAACAGACTGCTTCTCTTTCAGAGAAACGCATGTGAGTTTTTTGTGAAAGCTTGTAAGTAGCTTAAGGCACTTTCAAAGGAAAGTGATTTTCTCTGAAAGGACAGCATTTAGAAAGTGAAGCAAAACTCCATTCACTTCGCACAGTGAATTGAAGTGTTGGAACAGACTGCTTCTCTTTCAGAGAAACGCATGTGAATTTCTGTTCAATGCTTGTAAGTAGCTTAAGGCACTTTCAAAGGAAAGTGATTTTCTCTGAAAGGACAGCATTTAGAAAGTGAAGCAACACTCCATTCACTTCGCACAGTGAATTAAAGTGTTGGAACAGACTTCTTCTCTTTCAGAGAAACGCATGTGAGTTTTTTGTGAAAGCTTGTAAGTAGCTTAAGGCACTTTCAAAGCAAAGTGATTTTCTCTGAAAGGACAGCATTTAGAAAGTGAAGCAACACTCCATTCACTTCGCACAGTGAATTGAAGTGTTGGAACAGACTGCTTCTCTTTCAGAGAAACGCATGTGAATTTCTGTTGAATGCTTGTAAGTAGCTTAAGGCACTTTCAAAGGAAAGTGATTTTCTCTGACAGGACAGCATTTAGAAAGTGAAGCAACACTCCATTCACTTCGCACAGTGAATTGAAGTGTTGGAACAGACTGCTTCTCTTTCAGAGAAACGCATGTGAATTTCTGTTGAATGCTTGTAAGTAGCTTAAGGCACTTTCAAAGGAAAGTGATTTTCTCTGACAGGACAGCATTTAGAAAGTGAAGCAACACTCCATTCACTTAGCACAGTGAATTAAAGTGTTGGAACAGACTGCTTCTCTTTCAGAGAAACGCATGTGAGTTTTTTGTGAAAGCTTGTAAGTAGCTTAAGGCACTTTCAAAGCAAAGTGATTTTCTCTGAAAGGACAGGATTTAGAAAGTCATGCAACACTCCATTCACTTCGCACAGTGAATTGAAGTGTTGGAGCAGACTGCTTCTCTTTCAGAGAAACGCATGTGAATTTCTGTTGAATGCTTGTAAGTAGCTTAAGGCACTTTCAAAGGAAAGTGATTTTCTCTGAAAGGACAGCATTTAGAAAGTGAAGCAACACTCCATTCACTTCGCACAGTGAATTGAAGTGTTGGAACAGACTGCTTCTCTTTCAGAGAAACGCATGTGAGTTTTTTGTGAAAGCTTGTAAGTAGCTTAAGGCACTTTCAAAGGAAAGTGATTTTCTCTGAAAGGACAGCATTTAGAAAGTGAAGCAACACTCCATTCACTTCGCACAGTGAATTAAAGTATTGGAAAAGACTGCTTCTCTTTCAGAGAAACGCATGTGAGTTTTTTGTGAAAGCTTGTAAGTAGCTTAAGGCACTTTCAAAGGAAAGTGATTTTCTCTGAAAGGACAGCATTTAGAAAGTGAAGCAAAAATTCATTCACTTCGCACAGTGAATTGAAGTGTTGGAACAGACTGCTTCTCTTTCAGAGAAACGCATGTGAATTTCTGTTGAATGCTTGTAAGTAGCTTAAGGCACTTTCAAAGGAAAGTGATTTTCTCTGAAAGGACAGCATTTAGAAAGTGAAGCAACACTCCATTCACTTCGCACAGTGAATTGAAGTGTTGGAACAGACTGCTTCTCTTTCAGAGAAACGCATGTGAATTTCTGTTGAATGCTTGTAAGTAGCTTAAGGCACTTTCAAAGGAAAGTGATTTTCTCTGAAAGGACAGCATTTAGAAAGTGAAGCAACACTCCATTCACTTCGCACAGTGAATTGAAGTGTTGGAACAGACTGCTTCTCTTTCAGAGAATCGCATGTGAATTTCTGTTGAATGCTTGTAAGTAGCTTAAGGCACTTTCAAAGGAAAGTGATTTTCTCTGAAAGGACAGCATTTAGAAAGTGAAGCAAAACTCCATTCACTTCGCACAGTGAATTGAAGTGTTGGAACAGACTGCTTCTCTTTCAGAGAAACGCATGTGAATTTCTGTTCAATGCTTGTAAGTAGCTTAAGGCACTTTCAAAGGAAAGTGATTTTCTCTGAAAGGACAGCATTTAGAAAGTGAAGCAACACTCCATTCACTTCGCACAGTGAATTGAAGTGTTGGAACAGACTGCTTCTCTCTCAGAGATACGCATGTGAATTTCTGTTTAATGCTTGTAAGTAGCTTAAGGCACTTTCAAAGGAAAGTGATTTTCTCTGAAAGGACAGCATTTAGAAAGTGAAGCAACACTCCATTCACTTCGCACAGTGAATTGAAGTGTTGGAACAGACTGCTTCTCTTACAGAGAAACACATGTGAATTTCTGTTGAATGCTGGTAAGTAGCTTAAGGCACTTTCAAAGGAAAGTGATTTTCTCTGAAAGGACAGCATTTAGAAAGTGAAGCAACACTCCATTCACTTCGCACAGTGAATTGAAGTGTTGGAACAGACTGCTTCTCTTACAGAGAAACACATGTGAATTTCTGTTGAATGCTTGTAAGTAGCTTAAGGCACTTTCAAAGGAAAGTGATTTTCTCTGACAGGACAGCATTTAGAAAGTGAAGCAACACTCCATTCACTTCGCACAGTGAATTGAAGTGTTGGAACAGACTGCTTCTCTTTCAGAGAAACGCATGTGAATTTCTGTTGAATGCTTATAAATAGCTTAAGGCACTTTCAAAGGAAAGTGATTTTCTCTGAAAGGACAGCATTTAGAAAGTGAAGCAACACTCCATTCACTTCGCACAGTGAATTGAAGTGTTGGAACAGACTGCTTCTCTTTCAGAGAAACGCATGTGAGTTTTTTGTGAAAGCTTGTAAGTAGCTTAAGGCACTTTCAAAGGAAAGTGATTTTCTCTGAAAGGACAGCATTTAGAAAGTGAAGCAACACTCCATTCACTTCGCACAGTGAATTAAAGTGTTGGAAAAGACTGCTTCTCTTTCAGAGAAACGCATCTGAGTTTTTTGTGAAAGCTTGTAAGTAGCTTAAGGCACTTTCAAAGGAAAGTGATTTTCTCTGAAAGGACAGCATTTAGAAAGTGAAGCAACACTCCATTCACTTCGCACAGTGAATTGAAGTGTTGGAACAGACTGCTTCTCTTTCAGAGAAACGCATGTGAATTTCTGTTGAATGCTTGTAAGTAGCTTAAGGCACTTTCAAAGGAAAGTGAGTTTCTCTGAAAGGACAGCATTTAGAAAGTGAAGCAACACTCCATTCACTTCGCACAGTGAATTGAAGTGTTGGAACAGACTGCTTCTCTTTCAGAGAAACGCATGTGAATTTCTGTTGAATGCTTGTAAGTAGCTTAAGGCACTTTCAAAGGAAAGTGATTTCCTCTGAAAGGACAGCATTTAGAAAGTGAAGCAACACTCCATTCACTTCGCACAGTGAATTGAAGTGTTGGAACAGACTGCTTCTCTTTCAGAGAAACGCATGTGAGTTTTTTGTGAAAGCTTGTAAGTAGCTTAAGGCACTTTCAAAGGAAAGTGATTTTCTCTGAAAGGACAGCATTTAGAAAGTGAAGCAACACTCCATTCACTTAGCACAGTGAATTGAAGTGTTGGAACAGACTGCTTCTCTTTCAGAGAAACGCATGTGAATTTCTGTTTAATGCTTGTAAGTAGCTTAAGGCACTTTCAAAGGAAAGTGATTTTCTCTGAAAGGACAGCATTTAGAAAGTGAAGCAACACTCCATTCACTTCGCACAGTGAATTGAAGTGTTGGAACAGACTGCTTCTCTTACAGAGAAACACATGTGAATTTCTGTTGAATGCTTGTAAGTAGCTTAAGGCACTTTCAAAGGAAAGTGATTTTCTCTGAAAGGACAGCATTTAGAAAGTGAAGCAACACTCCATTCACTTCGCACAGTGAATTGAAGTGTTGGAACAGACTGCTTCTCTTTCAGAGAAACGCATGTGAATTTCTGTTGAATGCTTGTAAGTAGCTTAAGGCACTTTCAAAGGAAAGTGATTTTCTCTGAAAGGACAGCATTTAGAAAGTGAAGCAACACTCCATTCACTTCGCACAGTGAATTGAAGTGTTGGAACAGACTGCTTCTCTTTCAGAGAAACGCATGTGAGTTTTTTGTGAAAGCTTGTAAGTAGCTTAAGGCACTTTCAAAGGAAAGTGATTTTCTCTGAAAGGACAGCATTTAGAAAGTGAAGCAAAACTCCATTCACTTCGCACAGTGAATTGAAGTGTTGGAACAGACTGCTTCTCTTTCAGAGAAACGCATGTGAATTTCTGTTCAATGCTTGTAAGTAGCTTAAGGCACTTTCAAAGGAAAGTGATTTTCTCTGAAAGGACAGCATTTAGAAAGTGAAGCAACACTCCATTCACTTCGCACAGTGAATTAAAGTGTTGGAACAGACTTCTTCTCTTTCAGAGAAATGCATGTGAGTTTTTTGTGAAAGCTTGTAAGTAGCTTAAGGCACTTTCAAAGCAAAGTGATTTTCTCTGAAAGGACAGCATTTAGAAAGTGAAGCAACACTCCATTCACTTCGCACAGTGAATTGAAGTGTTGGAACAGACTGCTTCTCTTTCAGAGAAACGCATGTGAATTTCTGTTGAATGCTTGTAAGTAGCTTAAGGCACTTTCAAAGGAAAGTGATTTTCTCTGACAGGACAGCATTTAGAAAGTGAAGCAACACTCCATTCACTTCGCACAGTGAATTGAAGTGTTGGAACAGACTGCTTCTCTTTCAGAGAAACGCATGTGAATTTCTGTTGAATGCTTGTAAGTAGCTTAAGGCACTTTCAAAGGAAAGTGATTTTCTCTGACAGGACAGCATTTAGAAAGTGAAGCAACACTCCATTCACTTAGCACAGTGAATTAAAGTGTTGGAACAGACTGCTTCTCTTTCAGAGAAACGCATGTGAGTTTTTTGTGAAAGCTTGTAAGTAGCTTAAGGCACTTTCAAAGCAAAGTGATTTTCTCTGAAAGGACAGGATTTAGAAAGTCATGCAACACTCCATTCACTTCGCACAGTGAATTGAAGTGTTGGAGCAGACTGCTTCTCTTTCAGAGAAACGCATGTGAATTTCTGTTGAATGCTTGTAAGTAGCTTAAGGCACTTTCAAAGGAAAGTGATTTTCTCTGAAAGGACAGCATTTAGAAAGTGAAGCAACACTCCATTCACTTCGCACAGTGAATTGAAGTGTTGGAACAGACTGCTTCTCTTTCAGAGAAACGCATGTGAGTTTTTTGTGAAAGCTTGTAAGTAGCTTAAGGCACTTTCAAAGGAAAGTGATTTTCTCTGAAAGGACAGCATTTAGAAAGTGAAGCAACACTCCATTCACTTCGCACAGTGAATTAAAGTATTGGAAAAGACTGCTTCTCTTTCAGAGAAACGCATGTGAGTTTTTTGTGAAAGCTTGTAAGTAGCTTAAGGCACTTTCAAAGGAAAGTGATTTTCTCTGAAAGGACAGCATTTAGAAAGTGAAGCAAAAATTCATTCACTTCGCACAGTGAATTGAATTGTTGGAACAGACTGCTTCTCTTTCAGAGAAACGCATGTGAATTTCTGTTGAATGCTTGTAAGTAGCTTAAGGCACTTTCAAAGGAAAGTGATTTTCTCTGAAAGGACAGCATTTAGAAAGTGAAGCAACACTCCATTCACTTCGCACAGTGAATTGAAGTGTTGGAACAGACTGCTTCTCTTTCAGAGAAACGCATGTGAATTTCTGTTGAATGCTTGTAAGTAGCTTAAGGCACTTTCAAAGGAAAGTGATTTTCTCTGAAAGGACAGCATTTAGAAAGTGAAGCAACACTCCATTCACTTCGCACAGTGAATTGAAGTGTTGGAACAGACTGCTTCTCTTTCAGAGAATCGCATGTGAATTTCTGTTGAATGCTTGTAAGTAGCTTAAGGCACTTTCAAAGGAAAGTGATTTTCTCTGAAAGGACAGCATTTAGAAAGTGAAGCAAAACTCCATTCACTTCGCACAGTGAATTGAAGTGTTGGAACAGACTGCTTCTCTTTCAGAGAAACGCATGTGAATTTCTGTTCAATGCTTGTAAGTAGCTTAAGGCACTTTCAAAGGAAAGTGATTTTCTCTGAAAGGACAGCATTTAGAAAGTGAAGCAACACTCCATTCACTTCGCACAGTGAATTGAAGTGTTGGAACAGACTGCTTCTCTCTCAGAGATACGCATGTGAATTTCTGTTTAATGCTTGTAAGTAGCTTAAGGCACTTTCAAAGGAAAGTGATTTTCTCTGAAAGGACAGCATTTAGAAAGTGAAGCAACACTCCATTCACTTCGCACAGTGAATTGAAGTGTTGGAACAGACTGCTTCTCTTACAGAGAAACACATGTGAATTTCTGTTGAATGCTGGTAAGTAGCTTAAGGCACTTTCAAAGGAAAGTGATTTTCTCTGACAGGACAGCATTTAGAAAGTGAAGCAACACTCCATTCACTTCGCACAGTGAATTGAAGTGTTGGAACAGACTGCTTCTCTTTCAGAGAAACGCATGTGAATTTCTGTTGAATGCTTGTAAGTAGCTTAAGGCACTTTCAAAGGAAAGTGATTTTCACTGACAGGACAGCATTTAGAAAGTGAAGCAACACTCCATTCACTTCGCACAGTGAATTGAAGTGTTGGAACAGACTGCTTCTCTTTCAGAGAAACGCATGTGAATTTCTGTTGAATGCTTGTAAGTAGCTTAAGGCACTTTCAAAGGAAAGTGATTTTCTCTGACAGGACAGCATTTAGAAAGTGAAGCAACACTCCATTCACTTAGCACAGTGAATTAAAGTGTTGGAACAGACTGCTTCTCTTTCAGAGAAACGCATGTGAGTTTTTTGTGAAAGCTTGTAAGGATCTTAAGGCACTTTCAAAGCAAAGTGATTTTCTCTGAAAGGACAGGATTTAGAAAGTCATGCAACACTCCATTCACTTCGCACATTGAATTGAAGTGTTGGAGCAGACTGCTTCTCTTTCAGAGAAAAGCATGTGAATTTCTGTTGAATGCTTGTAAGTAGCTTAAGGCACTTTCAAAGGAAAGTGATTTTCTCTGAAAGGACAGCATTTAGAAAGTGAAGCAACACTCCATTCACTTCGCACAGTGAATTGAAGTGTTGGAACAGACTGCTTCTCTTTCAGAGAAACGCATGTGAGTTTTTTGTGAAAGCTTGTAAGTAGCTTAAGGCACTTTCAAAGGAAAGTGATTTTCTCTGAAAGGACAGCATTTAGAAAGTGAAGCAACACTCCATTCACTTCGCACAGTGAATTAAAGTATTGGAAAAGACTGCTTTTCTTTCAGAGAAACGCATGTGAATTTCTGTTGAATGCTTGTAAGTAGCTTAAGGCACTTTCAAAGGAAAGTGATTTTCTCTGAAAGGACAGCATTTAGAAAGTGAAGCAACACTCCATTCACTTCGCACAGTGAATTGAAGTGTTGGAACAGACTGCTTCTCTTTCAGAGAAACGCATGTGAATTTCTGTTGAATGCTTGTAAGTAGCTTAAGGCACTTTCAAAGGAAAGTGATTTTCTCTGAAAGGACAGCATTTAGAAAGTGAAGCAACACTCCATTCACTTCGCACAGTGAATTGAAGTGTTGGAACAGACTGCTTCTCTTTCAGAGAAACGCATGTGAGTTTTTTGTGAAAGCTTGTAAGTAGCTTAAGGCACTTTCAAAGGAAAGTGATTTTCTCTGAAAGGACAGCATTTAGAAAGTGAAGCAACACTCCATTCACTTAGCACAGTGAATTGAAGTGTTGGAAAAGACTGCTTCTCTTTCAGAGAAACGCATGTGAATTTCTGTTTAATGCTTGTAAGTAGCTTAAGGCACTTTCAAAGGAAAGTGATTTTCTCTGAAAGGACAGCATTTAGAAAGTGAAGCAACACTCCATTCACTTCGCACAGTGAATTGAAGTGTTGGAACAGACTGCTTCTCTTACAGAGAAACACATGTGAATTTCTGTTGAATGCTTGTAAGTAGCTTAAGGCACTTTCAAAGGAAATTGATTTTCTCTGAAAGGACAGCATTTAGAAAGTGAAGCAACACTCCATTCACATCGCACAGTGAATTGAAGTGTAGGAACAGACTGCTTCTCTTTCAGAGAAACGGATGTAAGTTTTTTGTGAAAGCTTGTAAGTAGCTTAAGGCACTTTCAAAGGAAAGTGATTTTCTCTGAAAGGACAGGATTTAGAAAGTGAAGCAACACTCCATTCACTTCGCACAGTGAATTGAAGTGTTGGAGCAGACTGCTTCTCTTTCAGAGAAACGCATGTGAATTTCTCTTGAATGCTTGTAACTAGCTTAAGGCACTTTCAAAGGAAAGTGATTTTCTCTGAAAGGACAGCATTTAGAAAGTGAAGCAACACTACATTCACTTCGCACAGTGAATTGAAGTGTTGGAACAGACTGCTTCTCTTTCAGAGAAACGCATGTGAATTTCTGTTGAATGCTTGTAAGTAGCTTAAGGCACTTTCAAAGGAAAGTGATTTTCTCTGAAAGGACAGCATTTAGAAAGTGAAGCAACACTCCATTCACTTCGCACAGTGAATTGAAGTGTTGGAACAGACTGCTTCTCTTTCAGAGAAATGTATTTGAGTTTTTTGTGAAAGCTTGTAAGTAGCTTAAGGCACTTTCAAAGGAAAGTGATTTTCTCTGAAAGGACAGCATTGAGAAAGTGAAGCAACACTCCATTCACTTCGCACAGTGAATTGAAGTGTTGGAACAGACTGCTTCTCTTTCAGAGAAACGCATGTGAGTTTTTTGTGAAAGCTTGTAAGTAGCTTAAGGCACTTTCAAAGGAAAGTGATTTTCTCTGAAAGGACAGCATTTAGAAAGTGAAGCAAAACTCCATTCACTTCGCACAGTGAATTGAAGTGTTGGAACAGACTGCTTCTCTTTCAGAGAAACGCATGTGAATTTCTGTTCAATGCTTGTAAGTAGCTTAAGGCACTTTCAAAGGAAAGTGATTTTCTCTGACAGGACAGCATTTAGAAAGTGAAGCAACACTCCATTCACTTCGCACAGTGAATTGAAGTGTTGGAACAGACTGCTTCTCTTTCAGAGAAACGCATGTGAATTTCTGTTGAATGCTTGTAAGTAGCTTAAGGCACTTTCAAAGGAAAGTGATTTTCTCTGAAAGGACAGCATTTAGAAAGTGAAGCAACACTCCATTCACTTCGCACAGTGAATTGAAGTGTTGGAACAGACTGCTTCTCTTTCAGAGAAACGCATGTGAGTTTTTTGTGAAAGCTTGTAAGTAGCTTAAGGCACTTTCAAAGGAAAGTGATTTTCTCTGAAAGGACAGCATTTAGAAAGTGAAGCAACACTCCATTCACTTCGCACAGTGAATTGAAGTGTTGGAACAGACTGCTTCTCTTTCAGAGAAACGCATGTGAATTTCTGTTGAATGCTTGTAAGTAGCTTAAGGTACTTTCAAAGGAAAGTGATTTTCTCTGAAAGGACAGCATTTAGAAAGTGAAGCAACACTACATTCACATCGCACAGTGAATTGAAGTGTAGGAACAGACTGCTTCTCTTTCAGAGAAACGGATGTAAGTTTTTTGTGAAAGCTTGTAAGTAGCTTAAGGCACTTTCAAAGGAAAGTGATTTTCTCTGAAAGGACAGGATTTAGAAAGAGAAGCAACACTCCATTCACTTCGCACAGTGAATTGAAGTGTTGGAGCAGACTGCTTCTCTTTCAGAGAAACGCATGTGAATTTCTGTTGAATGCTTGTAACTAGCTTAAGGCACTTTCAAAGGAAAGTGATTTTCTCTGAAAGGACAGCATTTAGAAAGTGAAGCAACACTACATTCACTTCGCACAGTGAATTGAAGTGTTGGAACAGACTGCTTCTCTTTCAGAGAAACGCATGTGAATTTCTGTTGAATGCTTGTAAGTAGCTTAAGGCACTTTCAAAGGAAAGTGATTTTCTCTGAAAGGACAGCATTTAGAAAGTGAAGCAACACTCCATTCACTTCGCACAGTGAATTGAAGTGTTGGAACAGACTGCTTCTCTTTCAGAGAAATGGATTTGAGTTTTTTGTGAAAGCTTGTAAGTAGCTGAAGGCACTTTCAAAGGAAAGTGATTTTCCCTGAAAGGACAGCATTTAGAAAGTGAAGCAACACTCCATTCACTTCGCACAGTGAATTGAAGTGTTGGAACAGACTGCTTCTCTTTCAGAGAAACGCATGTGAGTTTTTTGTGAAAGCTTGTAAGTAGCTTAAGGCACTTTCAAAGGAAAGTGATTTTCTCTGAAAGGACAGCATTTAGAAAGTGAAGCAACACTCCATTCACTTCGCACAGTGAATTGAAGTGTTGGAACAGACTGCTTCTCTTTCGGAGAATCGCATGTGAATTTCTGTTGAATGCTTGTAAGTAGCTTAAGGCACTTTCAAAGGAAAGTGATTTTCTCTGAAAGGACAGCATTTAGAAAGTGAAGCAACACTCCATTCACTTCGCACAGTGAATTGAAGTGTTGGAACAGACTGCTTCTCTTTCAGAGAAACGCATGTGAATTTCTGTTGAATGCTTGTAAGTAGCTTAAGGCACTTTCAAAGGAAAGTGATTTTCTCTGAAAGGACAGCATTTAGAAATTGAAGCAACACTCCATTCACTTCGCACAGTGAATTGAAGTGTTGGAACAGACTGCTTCTCTTTCAGAGAAACGCATGTGAGTTTTTTGTGAAAGCTTGTAAGTAGCTTAAGGCACTTTCAAAGGAAAGTGATTTTCTCTGAAAGGACAGCATTTAGAAAGTGAAGCAACACTCCATTCACTTAGCACAGTGAATTGAAGTGTTGGAACAGACTGCTTCTCTTTCAGAGAAACGCATGTGAATTTCTGTTTAATGCTTGTAAGTAGCTTAAGGCACTTTCAAAGGAAAGTGATTTTCTCTGAAAGGACAGCATTTAGAAAGTGAAGCAACACTCCATTCACTTCGCACAGTGAATTGAAGTGTTGGAACAGACTGCTTCTCATACAGAGAAACACATGTGAATTTCTGTTGAATGCTTGTAAGTAGCTTAAGGCACTTTCAAAGGAAAGTGATTTTCTCTGACAGGACGGCATTTAGAAAGTGAAGCAACACTCCATTCACTTCGCACAGTGAATTGAAGTGTTGGAACAGACTGCTTCTCTTAAAGAGAAACGCATGTGAATTTCTGTTGAATGCTTGTAAGTAGCTTAAGGCACTTTCAAAGGAAAGTGATTTTCTCTGAAAGGACAGCATTTAGAAAGTGAAGCAACACTCCATTCACATCGCACAGTGAATTGAAGTGTAGGAACAGACTGCTTCTCTTTCAGAGAAATGTATTTGAGTTTTTTGTGAAAGCTTGTAAGTAGCTTAAGGCACTTTCAAAGGAAAGTGATTTTCTCTGAAAGGACAGCATTTAGAAAGTGAAGCAACACTCCATTCACTTCGCACAGTGAATTAAAGTGTTGGAACAGACTGGTTCTCTTTCAGAGAAACGGATGTGAGTTTTTTGTGAAAGCTTGTAAGTAGCTTAAGGCACTTTCAAAGGAAAGTGATTTTCTCTGAAAGGACAGGATTTAGAAAGTGAAGCAACACTCCATTCACTTCGCACAGTGAATTGAAGGGTTGGGGCAGACTGCTTCTCTTTCAGAGAAACGCATGTGAATTTCTGTTGAATGCTTGTAAGTAGCTTAAGGCACTTTCAAAGGAAAGTGATTTTCTCTGAAAGGACAGCATTTAGAAAGTGAAGCAACACTCCATTCACTTCGCACAGTGAATTGAAGTGTTGGAACAGACTGCTTCTCTTTCAGAGAAACGCATGTGAGTTTTTTGTGAAAGCTTGTAAGTAGCTTAAGGCACTTTCAAAGGAAAGTGATTTTCTCTGAAAGGACAGCATTTAGAAAGTGAAGCAACACTCCATTCACTTCGCACAGTGAATTAAAGTGTTGGAACAGACTGCTTCTCTTTCAGAGAAACGTATCTGAGTTTTTTGTGAAAGCTTGTAAGTAGCTTAAGGCACTTTCAAAGGAAAGTGATTTTCTCTGAAAGAACAGCATTTAGAAAGTGAAGCAACACTCCATTCACTTCGCACAGTGAATTGAAGTGTTGGAACAGACTGCTTCTCTTTCAGAGAAACGCATGTGAATTTCTGTTCAATGCTTGTAAGTAGCTTAAGGCACTTTCAAAGGAAAGTGATTTTCTCTGAAAGGACAGCATTTAGAAAGTGAAGCAACACTCCATTCACTTCGCACAGTGAATTAAAGTGTTGGAACAGACTGCTTCTCTTTCAGAGAAACGCATGTGAGTTTTTTGTGAAAGCTTGTAAGTTGCTTAAGGCACTTTCAAAGGAAAGTGATTTTCTCTGAAAGGACAGCATTTAGAAAGTGAAGCAACACTCCATTCACTTCGCACAGTGAATTGAAGTGTTGGAACAGACTGCTTCTCTTTCAGAGAAACGCATGTGAATTTCTGTTGAATGCTTGTAAGTAGCTTAAGGCACTTTCAAAGGAAAGTGATTTTCTCTGAAAGGACAGCATTTAGAAAGTGAAGCAACACTCCATTCACTTCGCACAGTGAATTGAAGTGTTGGAACAGACTGCTTCTCTTTCAGAGAAACGCATGTGAGTTTTTTGTGAAAGCTTGTAAGTAGCTTAAGGCACTTTCAAAGGAAAGTGATTTTCTCTGAAAGGACAGCATTTAGAAAGTGAAGCAACACTCCATTCACTTCGCACAGTGAATTGAAATGTTGGAACAGACTGCTTCTCTTTCAGAGAAACGCATGTGATTTTCTGTTCAATGCTTGTAAGTAGCTTAAGGCACTTTCAAAGGAAAGTGATTTTCTCTGAAAGGACAGCATTTAGAAAGTAAAGCAACACTCCATTCACTTCGCACAGTGAATTGAAGTGTTGGAACAGACTGCTTCTCTTTCAGAGAAACGCATGTGAGTTTTTTGTGAAAGCTTGTAAGTAGCTTAAGGCACTTTCAAAGGAAAGTGATTTTCTCTGAAAGGACAGCATTTAGAAAGTGAAGCAACACTCCATTCACTTCGCACAGTGAATTGAAGTGTTGGAACAGACTGCTTCTCTTTCAGAGAATCGCATGTGAATTTCTGTTCAATGTTTGTAAGTAGCTTAAGGCACTTTCAAAGGAAAGTGATTTTCTCTGAAAGGACAGCATTTAGAAAGTGAAGCAACACTCCATTCACTTCGCACAGTGAATTGAAGTGTTGGAACAGACTGTTTCTCTTTCAGAGAAAGCATGTGAATTTATGTTGAATGCTTGTAAGTAGCTTAAGGCACTTTCAAAGGAAAGTGATTTTCTCTGAAAGGACAGCATTTAGAAAGTGAAGCAACACTCCATTCACTTCGCACAGTGAATTGAAGTGTTGGAACAGACTGCTTCTCTTTCAGAGAAACGCATGTGAATTTCTGTTGAATGCTTGTAACTAGCTTAAGGCACTTTCAAAGGAAAGTGATTTTCTCTGACAGGACAGCATTTAGAAAGTGAAGCAACACTCCATTCACTTCGCACAGTGAATTGAAGTGTTGGAACAGACTGCTTCTCTTTCAGAGAAACGCATGTGAATTTCTGTTGAATGCTCGTAAGTAGCTTAAGGCACTTTCAAAGGAAAGTGATTTTCTCTGAAAGGACAGCATTTAGAAAGTGAAGCAACACTCCATTCACATCGCACAGTGAATTGAAGTGTAGGAACAGACTGCTTCTCTTTCAGAGAAACGGATGTAAGTTTTTTGTGAACGCTTGTAAGTAGCTTAAGGCACTTTCAAAGGAAAGTGATTTTCTCTGAAAGGACAGCATTTAGAAAGTGAAGTAACACTCCATTCACTTCGCACAGTGAATTAAAGTGTTGGAACAGACTGCTTCTCTTTCAGAGAAACGCATGTGAGTTTTTTCTGAAAGCTTGTATGTAGCTTAAGGCACATTCAAAGGAAAGTGATTTTCTCTGAAAGGACAGCATTTAGAAAGTGAAGCAACACTCCATTCACTTCGCACAGTGAATTGAAGTGTTGGAACAGACTGCTTCTCTTTCAGAGAAACGCATGTGAATTTCTGTTGAATGCTTGAAAGTAGCTTAAGGCACTTTCAAAGGAAAGTGATTTTCTCTGAAAGGACAGCATTTAGAAAGTGAAGCAACACTCCATTCACTTCGCACAGTGAATTGAAGTGTTGGAACAGACTGCTTCTCTTTCAGAGAAACGGATGTGAGTTTTTTGTGAAAGCTTGTAAGTAGCTTAAGGCACTTTCAAAGGAAAGTGATTTTCTCTGAAAGGACAGCATTTAGAAAGTGAAGCAACACTCCATTCACTTTGCACAGTGAATTAAAGTGTTGGAACAGACTGCTTCTCTTTCAGAGAAACGCATGTGAGTTTTTTGTGAAAGCTTGTAAGTAGCTTAAGGCACTTTCAAAGGAAAGTGATTTTCTCTGAAAGGACAGCATTTAGAAAGTGAAGCAACACTCCATTCACTTCGCACAGTGAATTGAAGTGTTGGAACAGACTGCTTCTCTTTCAGAGAAACGCATGTGAATTTCTGTTGAACGCTTGTAACTAGCTTAAGGCACTTTCAAAGGAAAGTGATTTTCTCTAAAAGGACAGCATTTAGAAAGTGAAGCAACACTCCATTCACTTCGCACAGTGAATTGAAGTGTTGGAACAGACTGCTTCTCTTTCAGAGAAAAGCATGTGAGTTTTTTGTGAAAGCTTGTAAGTAGCTTAAGGCACTTTCAAAGGAAAGTGATTTTCTCTGAAAGGACAGCATTTAGAAAGTGAAGCAACACTCCATTCACTTCGCACAGTGAATTAAAGTGTTGGAACAGACTGCTTCTCTTTCAGAGAAACACATGTGAATTTCTGTTCAATGCTTGTAAGTAGCTTAAGGCACTTTCAAAGGAAAGTGATTTTCTCTGAAAGGACAGCATTTAGAAAGTGAAGCAACACTACATTCACTTCGCACTGTGAATTGAAGTGTTGGAACAGACTGCTTCTCTTTCAGAGAAACGCATGTGAATTTCTGTTGAATGCTTGTAAGTAGCTTAAGGCACTTTCAAAGGAAAGTGATTTTCTCTGAAAGGACAGCATTTAGAAAGTGAAGCAACACTCCATTCACTTCGCACAGTGAATTGAAGTGTTGGAACAGACTGCTTCTCTTTCAGAGAAACGCATGTGAGTTTTTTGTGAAAGCTTGTAAGTAGCTTAAGGCACTTTCAAAGGAAAGTGATTTTCTCTGAAAGGACAGCATTTAGAAAGTGAAGCAACACTCCATTCACTTCGCACAGTGAATTGAAGTGTTGGAACAGACTGCTTCTCTTTCAGAGAAACGCATGTGAGTTTTTTGTGAAAGCTTGTAAGTAGCTTAAGGCACTTTCCAAGGAAAGTGATTTTCTCTGAAAGGACAGCATTTAGAAAGTGAAGCAACACTCCATTCACTTCGCACAGTGAATTGAAGTGTTGGAACAGACTGCTTCTCTTTCAGAGAATCGCATGTGAATTTCTGTTGAATGCTTGTAAGTAGCTTAAGGCACTTTCAAAGGAAAGTGATTTTCTCTGAAAGGACAGCATTTAGAAAGTGAAGCAACACTCCATTCACGTCGCACAGTGAATTGAAGTGTTGGAACAGACTGCTTCTCTTTCAGAGAAACGCATGTGAATTTCTGTTGAATGCTTGTAAGTAGCTTAAGGCACTTTCAAAGGAAAGTGATTTTCTCTGAAAGGACAGCATTTAAAAAGTGAAGCAACACTCCATTCACTTCGCACAGTAAATTGAAGTGTTGGAACAGACTGCTTCTCTTTCAGAGAAACGCATGTGAGTTTTTTGTGAAAGCTTGTAAGTAGCTTAAGGCACTTTCAGAGGAAAGTGATTTACTCTGAAAGGACAGCATTTAGAAAGTGAAGCAACACTCCATTCACTTAGCACAGTGAATTGAAGTGTTGGAACAGACTGCTTCTCTTTCAGAGAAACGCATGTGAATTTCTGTTTAATGCTTGTAAGTAGCTTAAGGCACTTTCAAAGGAAAGTGATTTTCTCTGAAAGGACAGCATTTAGAAAGTGAAGCAACACTCCATTCACTTCGCACAGTGAATTGAAGTGTTGGAACAGACTGCTTCTCATACAGAGAAACACATGTGAATTTCTGTTGAATGCTTGTAAGTAGCTTAAGGCACTTTCAAAGAAAAGTGATTTTCTCTGACAGGACGGCATTTGGAAAGTGAAGCAACACTCCATTCACTTCGCACAGTGAATTGAAGTGTTGGAACAGACTGCTTATCTTTCAGAGAATCGCATGTGAATTTCTGTTGAATGCTTGTAAGTAGCTAAAGGCACTTTCAAAGGAAAGTGATTTTCTCTGAAAGGACAGCATTTAGAAAGTGAAGCAACACTCCATTCACTTAGCACAGTGAATTGAAGTGTTGGAACAGACTGCTTCTCTTTCAGAGAAACGCATGTGAATTTCTGTTTAATGCTTGTAAGTAGCATAAGGCACTATCAAAGGAAAGTGATTTTCTCTGAAAGGACACCATTGAGAAAGTCAAGCAACACTCCATTCACGTCGCACAGTGAATTGAAGTGTTGGAACAGACTGCTTCTCTTACAGAGAAACACATGTGAATTTCTGTTGAATGCTTGTAACTAGCTTAAGGCACTTTCAAAGGAAAGTGATTTTCTCTGACAGGACAGCATTTAGAAAGTGAAGCAACACTCCATTCACTTCGCACAGTGAATTGAAGAGTTGGAACAGACTGCTTCTCTTTCAGAGAAACGCATGTGAATTTCTGTTGAATGCTTGTAAGTAGCTTAAGGCACTTTCAAAGGAAAGTGATTTTCTCTGAAAGGACAGCATTTAGAAAGTGAAGCAACACTCCATTCACTTCGCACAGTGAATTGAAGTGTTGGAACAGACTGCTTCTCTTTCAGAGAAACGCATGTGAATTTCTGTTGAATGCTTGTACGTAGCTTAAGGCACTTTCAAAGGAAAGTGATTTTCTCTGAAAGGACAGCATTTAGAAAGTGAAGCAACACTCCATTCACTTCGCACAGTGAATTGAAGTGTTGGAACAGACTGCTTCTCTTTCAGGGAAACGGATGTGAGTTTTTTGTGAAAGCTTGTAAGTAGCTTAAGGCACTTTCAAAGGAAAGTGATTTTCTCTGAAAGGACAGCATTTAGAAAGTGAAGCAACACTCCATTCACTTCGCACAGTGAATTGAAGTGTTGGAACAGACTGCTTCTCTTTCAGAGTAACGCATGTGAATTTCTGTTGAATGCTTGTAACTAGCTTAAGGCACTTTCAAAGGAAAGTGATTTTCTCTGACAGGACAGCATTTAGAAAGTGAAGCAACACTCCATTCACTTCGCACAGTGAATTGAAGTGTTGGAACAGACTGCTTCTCTTTCAGAGAAACGCATGTGAGTTTTTTGTGAAAGCTTGTAAGTAGCTTAAGGCACTTTCAAAGGAAAGTGATTTTCTCTGAAAGGACAGCATTTAGAAAGTGAAGCAACACTCCATTCACTTCGCACAGTGAATTGAAGTGTTGGAACAGACTGCTTCTCTTTCAGAGAAACGCATGTGAATTTCTGTTGAATGCTTGTAAGTAGCTTAAGGCACTTTCAAAGGAAAGTGATTTTCTCTGAAAGGACAGCATTTAGAAAGTGAAGCAACACTCCATTCACTTCGCACAATGAATTGAAGTGTTGGAACAGACTGCTTCTCTTTCAGAGAAACGCATGTGAGTTTTTTGTGAAAGCTTGTAAGTAGCTTAAGGCACTTTCAAAGGAAAGTGATTTTCTCTGAAAGGACAGCATTTAAAAAGTGAAGCAACACTCCATTCACTTCGCACAGTGAATTGAAGTGTTGGAACAGACTGCTTCTCTTTCAGAGAAACGCATGTGATTTTCTGTTCAATGCTTGTAAGTAGCTTAAGGCACTTTCAAAGGAAAGTGATTTTCTCTGAAAGGACAGCATTTAGAAAGTAAAGCAACACTCCATTCATTTTGCACAGTGAATTGAAGTGTTGGAACAGACTGCTTCTCTTTCAGAGAAACGCATGTGAGTTTTTTGTGAAAGCTTGTAAGTAGCTTAAGGCACTTTCAAAGGAAAGTGATTTTCTCTGAAAGGACAGCATTTAGAAAGTGAAGCAACACTCCATTCACTTCGCACAGTGAATTGAAGTGTTGGAACAGACTGCTTCTCTTTCAGAGAATCGCATGTGAATTTCTGTTGAATGTTTGTAAGTAGCTTAAGGCACTTTCAAAGGAAAGTGATTTTCTCTGAAAGGACAGCATTTAGAAAGTGAAGCAACACTCCATTCACTTCGCACAGTGAATTGAAGTGTTGGAACAGACTGCTTCTCTTTCAGAGAAACGCATGTGAATTTCTGTTGAACGCTTGTAACTAGCTTAAGGCACTTTCAAAGGAAAGTGATTTTCTCTGAAAGGACAGCATTTAGAAAGTGAAGCAACACTCCATTCACTTCGCACAGTGAATTGAAGTGTTGGAACAGACTGCTTCTCTTTCAGAGAAAAGCATGTGAGTTTTTTGTGAAAGCTTGTAAGTAGCTTAAGGCACTTTCAAAGGAAAGTGATTTTCTCTGAAAGGACAGCATTTAGAAAGTGAAGCAACACTCCATTCACTTCGCACAGTGAATTAAAGTGTTGGAACAGACTGCTTCTCTTTCAGAGAAACACATGTGAATTTCTGTTCAATGCTTGTAAGTAGCTTAAGGCACTTTCAAAGGAAAGTGATTTTCTCTGAAAGGACAGCATTTAGAAAGTGAAGCAACACTACATTCACTTCGCACTGTGAATTGAAGTGTTGGAACAGACTGCTTCTCTTTCAGAGAAACGCATGTGAATTTCTGTTGAATGCTTGTAAGTAGCTTAAGGCACTTTCAAAGGAAAGTGATTTTCTCTGAAAGGACAGCATTTAGAAAGTGAAGCAACACTCCATTCACTTCGCACAGTGAATTGAAGTGTTGGAACAGACTGCTTCTCTTTCAGAGAAACGCATGTGAGTTTTTTGTGAAAGCTTGTAAGTAGCTTAAGGCACTTTCAAAGGAAAGTGATTTTCTCTGAAAGGACAGCATTTAGAAAGTGAAGCAACACTCCATTCACTTCGCACAGTGAATTGAAGTGTTGGAACAGACTGCTTCTCTTTCAGAGAAACGCATGTGAGTTTTTTGTGAAAGCTTGTAAGTAGCTTAAGGCACTTTCCAAGGAAAGTGATTTTCTCTGAAAGGACAGCATTTAGAAAGTGAAGCAACACTCCATTCACTTCGCACAGTGAATTGAAGTGTTGGAACAGACTGCTTCTCTTTCAGAGAATCGCATGTGAATTTCTGTTGAATGCTTGTAAGTAGCTTAAGGCACTTTCAAAGGAAAGTGATTTTCTCTGAAAGGACAGCATTTAGAAAGTGAAGCAACACTCCATTCACTTCGCACAGTGAATTGAAGTGTTGGAACAGACTGCTTCTCTTTCAGAGAAACGCATGTGAATTTCTGTTGAATGCTTGTAAGTAGCTTAAGGCACTTTCAAAGGAAAGTGATTTTCTCTGAAAGGACAGCATTTAGAAAGTGAAGCAACACTCCATTCACTTCGCACAGTAAATTGAAGTGTTGGAACAGACTGCTTCTCTTTCAGAGAAACGCATGTGAGTTTTTTGTGAAAGCTTGTAAGTAGCTTAAGGCACTTTCAAAGGAAAGTGATTTACTCTGAAAGGACAGCATTTAGAAAGTGAAGCAACACTCCATTCACTTAGCACAGTGAATTGAAGTGTTGGAACAGACTGCTTCTCTTTCAGAGAAACGCATGTGAATTTCTGTTTAATGCTTGTAAGTAGCTTAAGGCACTTTCAAAGGAAAGTGATTTTCTCTGAAAGGACAGCATTTAGAAAGTGAAGCAACACTCCATTCACTTCGCACAGTGAATTGAAGTGTTGGAACAGACTGCTTCTCATACAGAGAAACACATGTGAATTTCTGTTGAATGCTTGTAAGTAGCTTAAGGCACTTTCAAAGAAAAGTGATTTTCTCTGACAGGACGGCATTTAGAAAGTGAAGCAACACTCCATTCACTTCGCACAGTGAATTGAAGTGTTGGAACAGACTGCTTCTCTTTCAGAGAATCGCATGTGAATTTCTGTTGAATGCTTGTAAGTAGCTAAAGGCACTTTCAAAGGAAAGTGATTTTCTCTGAAAGGACAGCATTTAGAAAGTGAAGCAACACTCCATTCACTTAGCACAGTGAATTGAAGTGTTGGAACAGACTGCTTCTCTTTCAGAGAAACGCATGTGAATTTCTGTTTAATGCTTGTAAGTAGCATAAGGCACTATCAAAGGAAAGTGATTTTCTCTGAAAGGACACCATTGAGAAAGTCAAGCAACACTCCATTCACGTCGCACAGTGAATTGAAGTGTTGGAACAGACTGCTTCTCTTACAGAGAAACACATGTGAATTTCTGTTGAATGCTTGTAACTAGCTTAAGGCACTTTCAAAGGAAAGTGATTTTCTCTGACAGGACAGCATTTAGAAAGTGAAGCAACACTCCATTCACTTCGCACAGTGAATTGAAGAGTTGGAACAGACTGCTTCTCTTTCAGAGAAACGCATGTGAATTTCTGTTGAATGCTTGTAAGTAGCTTAAGGCACTTTCAAAGGAAAGTGATTTTCTCTGAAAGGACAGCATTTAGAAAGTGAAGCAACACTCCATTCACTTCGCACAGTGAATTGAAGTGTTGGAACAGACTGCTTCTCTTTCAGAGAAACGCATGTGAATTTCTGTTGAATGCTTGTACGTAGGTTAAGGCACTTTCAAAGGAAAGTGATTTTCTCTGAAAGGACAGCATTTAGAAAGTGAAGCAACACTCCATTCACTTCGCACAGTGAATTGAAGTGTTGGAACAGACTGCTTCTCTTTCAGGGAAACGGATGTGAGTTTTTTGTGAAAGCTTGTAAGTAGCTTAAGGCACTTTCAAAGGAAAGTGATTTTCTCTGAAAGGACAGCATTTAGAAAGTGAAGCAACACTCCATTCACTTCGCACAGTGAATTGAAGTGTTGGAACAGACTGCTTCTCTTTCAGAGTAACGCATGTGAATTTCTGTTGAATGCTTGTAACTAGCTTAAGGCACTTTCAAAGGAAAGTGATTTTCTCTGACAGGACAGCATTTAGAAAGTGAAGCAACACTCCATTCACTTCGCACAGTGAATTAAAGTGTTGGAACAGACTGCTTCTCTTTCAGAGAAACGTATCTGAGTTTTTTGTGAAAGCTTGTAAGTAGCTTAAGGCACTTTCAAAGGAAAGTGATTTTCTCTGAAAGGACAGCATTTAGAAAGTGAAGCAAAACTCCATTCACTTCGCACAGTGAATTGAAGTGTTGGAACAGACTGCTTCTCTTTCAGAGAAACGCATGTGAATTTCTGTTCAATGCTTGTAAGTAGCTTAAGGCACTTTCAAAGGAAAGTGATTTTCTCTGAAAGGACAGCATTTAGAAAGTGAAGCAACACTCCATTCACTTCGCACAGTGAATTAAAGTGTTGGAACAGACTGCTTCTCTTTCAGAGAAACGCATGTGAGTTTTTTGTGAAAGCTTGTAAGTAGCTTAAGGCACTTTCAAAGGAAAGTGATTTTCTCTGAAAGGACAGCATTTAGAAAGTGAAGCAACACTCCATTCACTTCGCACAGTGAATTGAAGTGTTGGAACAGACTGCTTCTCTTTCAGAGAAACGCATGTGAATTTCTGTTGAATGCTTGTAAGTAGCTTAAGGCACTTTCAAAGGAAAGTGATTTTCTCTGAAAGGACAGCATTTAGAAAGTGAAGCAACACTCCATTCACTTCGCACAGTGAATTGAAGTGTTGGAACAGACTGCTTCTCTTTCAGAGAAACGCATGTGAGTTTTTTGTGAAAGCTTGTAAGTAGCTTAAGGCACTTTCAAAGGAAAGTGATTTTCTCTGAAAGGACAGCATTTAAAAAGTGAAGCAACACTCCATTCACTTCGCACAGTGAATTGAAGTGTTGGAACAGACTGCTTCTCTTTCAGAGAAACGCATGTGATTTTCTGTTCAATGCTTGTAAGTAGCTTAAGGCACTTTCAAAGGAAAGTGATTTTCTCTGAAAGGACAGCATTTAGAAAGTAAAGCAACACTCCATTCATTTCGCACAGTGAATTGAAGTGTTGGAACAGACTGCTTCTCTTTCAGAGAAACGCATGTGAGTTTTTTGTGAAAGCTTGTAAGTAGCTTAAGGCACTTTCAAAGGAAAGTGATTTTCTCTGAAAGGACAGCATTTAGAAAGTGAAGCAACACTCCATTCACTTCGCACAGTGAATTGAAGTGTTGGAACAGACTGCTTCTCTTTCAGAGAATCGCATGTGAATTTCTGTTGAATGTTTGTAAGTAGCTTAAGGCACTTTCAAAGGAAAGTGATTTTCTCTGAAAGGACAGCATTTAGAAAGTGAAGCAACACTCCATTCACTTCGCACAGTGAATTGAAGTGTTGGAACAGACTGTTTCTCTTTCAGAGAAAGCATGTGAATTTATGTTGAATGCTTGTAAGTAGCTTAAGGCACTTTCAAAGGAAAGTGATTTTCTCTGAAAGGACAGCATTTAGAAAGTGAAGCAACACTCCATTCACTTCGCACAGTGAATTGAAGTGTTGGAACAGACTGCTTCTCTTTCAGAGAAACGCATGTGAATTTCTGTTGAATGCTTGTAACTAGCTTAAGGCACTTTCAAAGGAAAGTGATTTTCTCTGACAGGACAGCATTTAGAAAGTGAAGCAACACTCCATTCACTTCGCACAGTGAATTGAAGTGTTGGAACAGACTGCTTCTCTTTCAGAGAAACGCATGTGAATTTCTGTTGAATGCTCGTAAGTAGCTTAAGGCACTTTCAAAGGAAAGTGATTTTCTCTGAAAGGACAGCATTTAGAAAGTGAAGCAACACTCCATTCACATCGCACAGTGAATTGAAGTGTAGGAACAGACTGCTTCTCTTTCAGAGAAACGGATGTAAGTTTTTTGTGAACGCTTGTAAGTAGCTTAAGGCACTTTCAAAGGAAAGTGATTTTCTCTGAAAGGACACCATTTAGAAAGTGAAGTAACACTCCATTCACTTCGCACAGTGAATTAAAGTGTTGGAACAGACTGCTTCTCTTTCAGAGAAACGCATGTGAGTTTTTTGTGAAAGCTTGTATGTAGCTTAAGGCACATTCAAAGGAAAGTGATTTTCTCTGAAAGGACAGCATTTAGAAAGTGAAGCAACACTCCATTCACTTCGCACAGTGAATTGAAGTGTTGGAACAGACTGCTTCTCTTTCAGAGAAACGCATGTGAATTTCTGTTGAATGCTTGAAAGTAGCTTAAGGCACTTTCAAAGGAAAGTGATTTTCTCTGAAAGGACAGCATTTAGAAAGTGAAGCAACACTCCATTCACTTCGCACAGTGAATTGAAGTGTTGGAACAGACTGCTTCTCTTTCAGAGAAACGGATGTGAGTTTTTTGTGAAAGCTTGTAAGTAGCTTAAGGCACTTTCAAAGGAAAGTGATTTTCTCTGAAAGGACAGCATTTAGAAAGTGAAGCAACACTCCATTCACTTTGCACAGTGAATTAAAGTGTTGGAACAGACTGCTTCTCTTTCAGAGAAACGCATGTGAGTTTTTTGTGAAAGCTTGTAAGTAGCTTAAGGCACTTTCAAAGGAAAGTGATTTTCTCTGAAAGGACAGCATTTAGAAAGTGAAGCAACACTCCATTCACTTCGCACAGTGAATTGAAGTGTTGGAACAGACTGCTTCTCTTTCAGAGAAACGCATGTGAATTTCTGTTGAACGCTTGTAACTAGCTTAAGGCACTTTCAAAGGAAAGTGATTTTCTCTGAAAGGACAGCATTTAGAAAGTGAAGCAACACTCCATTCACTTCGCACAGTGAATTGAAGTGTTGGAACAGACTGCTTCTCTTTCAGAGAAAAGCATGTGAGTTTTTTGTGAAAGCTTGTAAGTAGCTTAAGGCACTTTCAAAGGAAAGTGATTTTCTCTGAAAGGACAGCATTTAGAAAGTGACGCAACACTCCATTCACTTTGCACAGTGAATTAAAGTGTAGGAACAGACTGCTTCTCTTTCAGAGAAACGGATGTAAGTTTTTTGTGAACGCTTGTAAGTAGCTTAAGGCACTTTCAAAGGAAAGTGATTTTCTCTGAAAGGACAGCATTTAGAAAGTGAAGTAACACTCCATTCACTTCGCACAGTGAATTAAAGTGTTGGAACAGACTGCTTCTCTTTCAGAGAAACGCATGTGAGTTTTTTGTGAAAGCTTGTATGTAGCTTAAGGCACATTCAAAGGAAAGTGATTTTCTCTGAAAGGACAGCATTTAGAAAGTGAAGCAACACTCCATTCACTTCGCACAGTGAATTGAAGTGTTGGAACAGACTGCTTCTCTTTCAGAGAAACGCATGTGAATTTCTGTTGAATGCTTGAAAGTAGCTTAAGGCACTTTCAAAGGAAAGTGATTTTCTCTGAAAGGACAGCATTTAGAAAGTGAAGCAACACTCCATTCACTTCGCACAGTGAATTGAAGTGTTGGAACAGACTGCTTCTCTTTCAGAGAAACGGATGTGAGTTTTTTTTGAAAGCTTGTAAGTAGCTTAAGGCACTTTCAAAGGAAAGTGATTTTCTCTGAAAGGACAGCATTTAGAAAGTGAAGCAACACTCCATTCACTTTGCACAGTGAATTAAAGTGTTGGAACAGACTGCTTCTCTTTCAGAGAAACGCATGTGAGTTTTTTGTGAAAGCTTGTAAGTAGCTTAAGGCACTTTCAAAGGAAAGTGATTTTCTCTGAAAGGACAGCATTTAGAAAGTGAAGCAACACTCCATTCACTTCGCACAGTGAATTGAAGTGTTGGAACAGACTGCTTCTCTTTCAGAGAAACGCATGTGAATTTCTGTTGAACGCTTGTAACTAGCTTAAGGCACTTTCAAAGGAAAGTGATTTTCTCTGAAAGGACAGCATTTAGAAAGTGAAGCAACACTCCATTCACTTCGCACAGTGAATTGAAGTGTTGGAACAGACTGCTTCTCTTTCAGAGAAAAGCATGTGAGTTTTTTGTGAAAGCTTGTAAGTAGCTTAAGGCACTTTCAAAGGAAAGTGATTTTCTCTGAAAGGACAGCATTTAGAAAGTGAAGCAACACTCCATTCACTTCGCACAGTGAATTAAAGTGTTGGAACAGACTGCTTCTCTTTCAGAGAAACACATGTGAATTTCTGTTCAATGCTTGTAAGTAGCTTAAGGCACTTTCAAAGGAAAGTGATTTTCTCTGAAAGGACAGCATTTAGAAAGTGAAGAAACACTACATTCACTTCGCACTGTGAATTGAAGTGTTGGAACAGACTGCTTCTCTTTCAGAGAAACGCATGTGAATTTCTGTTGAATGCTTGTAAGTAGCTTAAGGCACTTTCAAAGGAAAGTGATTTTCTCTGAAAGGACAGCATTTAGAAAGTGAAGCAACACTCCATTCACTTCGCACAGTGAATTGAAGTGTTGGAACAGACTGCTTCTCTTTCAGAGAAACGCATGTGAGTTTTTTGTGAAAGCTTGTAAGTAGCTTAAGGCACTTTCAAAGGAAAGTGATTTTCTCTGAAAGGACAGCATTTAGAAAGTGAAGCAACACTCCATTCACTTCGCACAGTGAATTGAAGTGTTGGAACAGACTGCTTCTCTTTCAGAGAAACGCATGTGAATTTCTGTTGAATGCTTGTAAGTAGCTTAAGGTACTTTCAAAGGAAAGTGATTTTCTCTGAAAGGACAGCATTTAGAAAGTGAAGCAACACTCCATTCACATCGCACAGTGAATTGAAGTGTAGGAACAGACTGCTTCTCTTTCAGAGAAACGGATGTAAGTTTTTTGTGAAAGCTTGTAAGTAGCTTAAGGCACTTTCAAAGGAAAGTGATTTTCTCTGAAAGGACAGCATTTAGAAAGTGAAGCAACACTCCATTCACTTCGCACAGTGAATTGAAGTGTTGGAACAGACTGCTTCTCTTTCAGAGAAACGCATGTGAGTTTTTTGTGAAAGCTTGTAAGTAGCTTAAGGCACTTTCAAAGGAAAGTGATTTTCTCTGAAAGGACAGCATTTAGAAAGTGAAGCAACACTCCATTCACTTCGCACAGTGAATTGAAGTGTTGGAACAGACTGCTTCTCTTTCAGAGAAACACATGTGAGTTTTTTGTGAAAGCTTGTAAGTAGCTTAAGGCACTTTCAAAGGAAAGTGATTTTCTCTGAAAGGACAGCATTTAGAAAGTGAAGTAACACTCCATTCACTTCGCGCAGTGAATTGAAGTGTTGGAACAGACTGCTTCTCTTTCAGAGAATCGCATGTGAATTTCTGTTGAATGCTTGTAAGTAGCTTAAGGCACTTTCAAAGGAAAGTGATTTTCTCTGAAAGGACAGCATTTAGAAAGTGAAGCAACACTCCATTCACTTCGCACAGTGAATTGAAGTGTTGGAACAGACTGCTTCTCTTTCAGAGAAACGCATGTGAATTTCTGTTCAATGCTTGTAAGTAGCTTAAGGCACTTTCAAAGGAAAGTGATTTTCTCTGAAAGGACAGCATTTAGAAAGTGAAGCAACACTCCATTCACTTCGCACAGTGAATTAAAGTGTTGGAACAGACTGCTTCTCTTTCAGAGAAACGCATGTGAGTTTTTTGTGAAAGCTTGTAAGTAGCTTAAGGCACTTTCAAAGGAAAGTGATTTTCTCTGAAAGGACAGCATTTAGAAAGTGAAGCAACACTCCATTCACTTCGCACAGTGAATTGAAGTGTTGGAACAGACTGCTTCTCTTTCAGAGAAACGCATGTGAATTTCTGTTGAATGCTTGTAAGTAGCTTAAGGCACTTTCAAAGGAAAGTGATTTTCTCTGAAAGGACAGCATTTAGAAAGTGAAGCAACACTCCATTCACTTCGCACAGTGAATTGAAGTGTTGGAACAGACTGCTTCTCTTTCAGAGAAACGCATGTGATTTTCTGTTCAATGCTTGTAAGTAGCTTAAGGCACTTTCAAAGGAAAGTGATTTTCTCTGAAAGGACAGCATTTAGAAAGTAAAGCAACACTCCATTCATTTCGCACAGTGAATTGAAGTGTTGGAACAGACTGCTTCTCTTTCAGAGAAACGCATGTGAGTTTTTTGTGAAAGCTTGTAAGTAGCTTAAGGCACTTTCAAAGGAAAGTGATTTTCTCTGAAAGGACAGCATTTAGAAAGTGAAGCAACACTCCATTCACTTCGCACAGTGAATTGAAGTGTTGGAACAGACTGCTTCTCTTTCAGAGAATCGCATGTGAATTTCTGTTGAATGTTTGTAAGTAGCTTAAGGCACTTTCAAAGGAAAGTGATTTTCTCTGAAAGGACAGCATTTAGAATGTGAAGCAACACTCCATTCACTTCGCACAGTGAATTGAAGTGTTGGAACAGACTGTTTCTCTTTCAGAGAAAGCATGTGAATTTATGTTGAATGCTTGTAAGTAGCTTAAGGCACTTTCAAAGGAAAGTGATTTTCTCTGAAAGGACAGCATTTAGAAAGTGAAGCAACACTCCATTCACTTCGCACAGTGAATTGAAGTGTTGGAACAGACTGCTTCTCTTTCAGAGAAACGCATGTGAATTTCTGTTGAATGCTTGTAACTAGCTTAAGGCACTTTCAAAGGAAAGTGATTTTCTCTGACAGGACAGCATTTAGAAAGTGAAGCAACACTCCATTCACTTCGCACAGTGAATTGAAGTGTTGGAACAGACTGCTTCTCTTTCAGAGAAACGCATGTGAATTTCTGTTGAATGCTCGTAAGTAGCTTAAGGCACTTTCAAAGGAAAGTGATTTTCTCTGAAAGGACAGCATTTAGAAAGTGAAGCAACACTCCATTCACATCGCACAGTGAATTGAAGTGTAGGAACAGACTGCTTCTCTTTCAGAGAAACGGATGTAAGTTTTTTGTGAACGCTTGTAAGTAGCTTAAGGCACTTTCAAAGGAAAGTGATTTTCTCTGAAAGGACAGCATTTAGAAAGTGAAGTAACACTCCATTCACTTCGCACAGTGAATTGAAGTGTTGGAACAGACTGCTTCTCTTTCAGAGAAACGCATGTGAGTTTTTTGTGAAAGCTTGTAAGTAGCTTAAGGCACTTTCAAAGGAAAGTGATTTTCTCTGAAAGGACAGCATTTAGAAAGTGAAGCAACACTCCATTCACTTCGCACAGTGAATTGAAGTGTTGGAACAGACTGCTTCTCTTTCAGAGAAACGCATGTGAGTTTTTTGTGAAAGCTTGTAAGTAGCTTAAGGCACTTTCAAAGGAAAGTGATTTTCTCTGAAAGGACAGCATTTAGAAAGTGAAGTAACACTCCATTCACTTCGCGCAGTGAATTGAAGTGTTGGAACAGACTGCTTCTCTTTCAGAGAATCGCATGTGAATTTCTGTTGAATGCTTGTAAGTAGCTTAAGGCACTTTCAAAGGAAAGTGATTTTCTCTGAAAGGACAGCATTTAGAAAGTGAAGCAACACTCCATTCACTTCGCACAGTGAATTGAAGTGTTGGAACAGACTGCTTCTCTTTCAGAGAAATGCATGTGAATTTCTGTTCAATGCTTGTAAGTAGCTTAAGGCACTTTCAAAGGAAAGTGATTTTCTCTGAAAGGACAGCATTTAGAAAGTGAAGCAACACTCCATTCACTTCGCACAGTGAATTAAAGTGTTGGAACAGACTGCTTCTCTTTCAGAGAAACGCATGTGAGTTTTTTGTGAAAGCTTGTAAGTAGCTTAAGGCACTTTCAAAGGAAAGTGATTTTCTCTGAAAGGACAGCATTTAGAAAGTGAAGCAACACTCCATTCACTTCGCACAGTGAATTGAAGTGTTGGAACAGACTGCTTCTCTTTCAGAGAAACGCATGTGAATTTCTGTTGAATGCTTGTAAGTAGCTTAAGGCACTTTCAAAGGAAAGTGATTTTCTCTGAAAGGACAGCATTTAGAAAGTGAAGCAACACTCCATTCACTTCGCACAGTGAATTGAAGTGTTGGAACAGACTGCTTCTCTTTCAGAGAAACGCATGTGAGTTTTTTGTGAAAGCTTGTAAGTAGCTTAAGGCACTTTCAAAGGAAAGTGATTTTCTCTGAAAGGACAGCATTTAAAAAGTGAAGCAACACTCCATTCACTTCGCACAGTGAATTGAAGTGTTGGAACAGACTGCTTCTCTTTCAGAGAAACGCATGTGATTTTCTGTTCAATGCTTGTAAGTAGCTTAAGGCACTTTCAAATGAAAGTGATTTTCTCTGAAAGGACAGCATTTAGAAAGTAAAGCAACACTCCATTCATTTCGCACAGTGAATTGAAGTGTTGGAACAGACTGCTTCTCTTTCAGAGAAACGCATGTGAGTTTTTTGTGAAAGCTTGTAAGTAGCTTAAGGCACTTTCAAAGGAAAGTGATTTTCTCTGAAAGGACAGCATTTAGAAAGTGAAGCAACACTCCATTCACTTCGCACAGTGAATTGAAGTGTTGGAACAGACTGCTTCTCTTTCAGAGAATCGCATGTGAATTTCTGTTGAATGTTTGTAAGTAGCTTAAGGCACTTTCAAAGGAAAGTGATTTTCTCTGAAAGGACAGCATTTAGAATGTGAAGCAACACTCCATTCACTTCGCACAGTGAATTGAAGTGTTGGAACAGACTGTTTCTCTTTCAGAGAAAGCATGTGAATTTATGTTGAATGCTTGTAAGTAGCTTAAGGCACTTTCAAAGGAAAGTGATTTTCTCTGAAAGGACAGCATTTAGAAAGTGAAGCAACACTCCATTCACTTCGCACAGTGAATTGAAGTGTTGGAACAGACTGCTTCTCTTTCAGAGAAACGCATGTGAATTTCTGTTGAATGCTTGTAACTAGCTTAAGGCACTTTCAAAGGAAAGTGATTTTCTCTGACAGGACAGCATTTAGAAAGTGAAGCAACACTCCATTCACTTCGCACAGTGAATTGAAGTGTTGGAACAGACTGCTTCTCTTTCAGAGAAACGCATGTGAATTTCTGTTGAATGCTCGTAAGTAGCTTAAGGCACTTTCAAAGGAAAGTGATTTTCTCTGAAAGGACAGCATTTAGAAAGTGAAGCAACACTCCATTCACATCGCACAGTGAATTGAAGTGTAGGAACAGACTGCTTCTCTTTCAGAGAAACGGATGTAAGTTTTTTGTGAACGCTTGTAAGTAGCTTAAGGCACTTTCAAAGGAAAGTGATTTTCTCTGAAAGGACAGCATTTAGAAAGTGAAGTAACACTCCATTCACTTCGCACAGTGAATTAAAGTGTTGGAACAGACTGCTTCTCTTTCAGAGAAACGCATGTGAGTTTTTTGTGAAAGCTTGTATGTAGCTTAAGGCACATTCAAAGGAAAGTGATTTTCTCTGAAAGGACAGCATTTAGAAAGTGAAGCAACACTCCATTCACTTCGCACAGTGAATTGAAGTGTTGGAACAGACTGCTTCTCTTTCAGAGAAACGCATGTGAATTTCTGTTGAATGCTTGAAAGTAGCTTAAGGCACTTTCAAAGGAAAGTGATTTTCTCTGAAAGGACAGCATTTAGAAAGTGAAGCAACACTCCATTCACTTCGCACAGTGAATTGAAGTGTTGGAACAGACTGCTTCTCTTTCAGAGAAACGGATGTGAGTTTTTTGTGAAAGCTTGTAAGTAGCTTAAGGCACTTTCAAAGGAAAGTGATTTTCTCTGAAAGGACAGCATTTAGAAAGTGAAGCAACACTCCATTCACTTTGCACAGTGAATTAAAGTGTTGGAACAGACTGCTTCTCTTTCAGAGAAACGCATGTGAGTTTTTTGTGAAAGCTTGTAAGTAGCTTAAGGCACTTTCAAAGGAAAGTGATTTTCTCTGAAAGGACAGCATTTAGAAAGTGAAGCAACACTCCTTTCACTTCGCACAGTGAATTGAAGTGTTGGAACAGACTGCTTCTCTTTCAGAGAAACGCATGTGAATTTCTGTTGAACGCTTGTAACTAGCTTAAGGCACTTTCAAAGGAAAGTGATTTTCTCTGAAAGGACAGCATTTAGAAAGTGAAGCAACACTCCATTCACTTCGCACAGTGAATTGAAGTGTTGGAACAGACTGCTTCTCTTTCAGAGAAAAGCATGTGAGTTTTTTGTGAAAGCTTGTAAGTAGCTTAAGGCACTTTCAAAGGAAAGTGATTTTCTCTGAAAGGACAGCATTTAGAAAGTGACGCAACACTCCATTCACTTTGCACAGTGAATTAAAGTGTAGGAACAGACTGCTTCTCTTTCAGAGAAACGGATGTAAGTTTTTTGTGAACGCTTGTAAGTAGCTTAAGGCACTTTCAAAGGAAAGTGATTTTCTCTGAAAGGACAGCATTTAGAAAGTGAAGTAACACTCCATTCACTTCGCACAGTGAATTAAAGTGTTGGAACAGACTGCTTCTCTTTCAGAGAAACGCATGTGAGTTTTTTGTGAAAGCTTGTATGTAGCTTAAGGCACATTCAAAGGAAAGTGATTTTCTCTGAAAGGACAGCATTTAGAAAGTGAAGCAACACTCCATTCACTTCGCACAGTGAATTGAAGTGTTGGAACAGACTGCTTCTCTTTCAGAGAAATGCATGTGAATTTCTGTTGAATGCTTGAAAGTAGCTTAAGGCACTTTCAAAGGAAAGTGATTTTCTCTGAAAGGACAGCATTTAGAAAGTGAAGCAACACTCCATTCACTTCGCACAGTGAATTGAAGTGTTGGAACAGACTGCTTCTCTTTCAGAGAAACGGATGTGAGTTTTTTTTGAAAGCTTGTAAGTAGCTTAAGGCACTTTCAAAGGAAAGTGATTTTCTCTGAAAGGACAGCATTTAGAAAGTGAAGCAACACTCCATTCACTTTGCACAGTGAATTAAAGTGTTGGAACAGACTGCTTCTCTTTCAGAGAAACGCATGTGAGTTTTTTGTGAAAGCTTGTAAGTAGCTTAAGGCACTTTCAAAGGAAATTGATTTTCTCTGAAAGGACAGCATTTAGAAAGTGAAGCAACACTCCATTCACTTCGCACAGTGAATTGAAGTGTTGGAACAGACTGCTTCTCTTTCAGAGAAACGCATGTGAATTTCTGTTGAACGCTTGTAACTAGCTTAAGGCACTTTCAAAGGAAAGTGATTTTCTCTGAAAGGACAGCATTTAGAAAGTGAAGCAACACTCCATTCACTTCGCACAGTGAATTGAAGTGTTGGAACAGACTGCTTCTCTTTCAGAGAAAAGCATGTGAGTTTTTTGTGAAAGCTTGTAAGTAGCTTAAGGCACTTTCAAAGGAAAGTGATTTTCTCTGAAAGGACAGCATTTAGAAAGTGAAGCAACACTCCATTCACTTCGCACAGTGAATTAAAGTGTTGGAACAGACTGCTTCTCTTTCAGAGAAACACATGTGAATTTCTGTTCAATGCTTGTAAGTAGCTTAAGGCACTTTCAAAGGAAAGTGATTTTCTCTGAAAGGACAGCATTTAGAAAGTGAAGAAACACTACATTCACTTCGCACTGTGAATTGAAGTGTTGGAACAGACTGCTTCTCTTTCAGAGAAACGCATGTGAATTTCTGTTGAATGCTTGTAAGTAGCTTAAGGCACTTTCAAAGGAAAGTGATTTTCTCTGAAAGGACAGCATTTAGAAAGTGAAGCAACACTCCATTCACTTCGCACAGTGAATTGAAGTGTTGGAACAGACTGCTTCTCTTTCAGAGAAACGCATGTGAGTTTTTTGTGAAAGCTTGTAAGTAGCTTAAGGCACTTTCAAAGGAAAGTGATTTTCTCTGAAAGGACAGCATTTAGAAAGTGAAGCAACACTCCATTCACTTCGCACAGTGAATTGAAGTGTTGGAACAGACTGCTTCTCTTTCAGAGAAACGCATGTGAATTTCTGTTGAATGCTTGTAAGTAGCTTAAGGTACTTTCAAAGGAAAGTGATTTTCTCTGAAAGGACAGCATTTAGAAAGTGAAGCAACACTCCATTCACATCGCACAGTGAATTGAAGTGTAGGAACAGACTGCTTCTCTTTCAGAGAAACGGATGTAAGTTTTTTGTGAAAGCTTGTAAGTAGCTTAAGGCACTTTCAAAGGAAAGTGATTTTCTCTGAAAGGACAGCATTTAGAAAGTGAAGCAACACTCCATTCACTTCGCACAGTGAATTGAAGTGTTGGAACAGACTGCTTCTCTTTCAGAGAAACGCATGTGAGTTTTTTGTGAAAGCTTGTAAGTAGCTTAAGGCACTTTCAAAGGAAAGTGATTTTCTCTGAAAGGACAGCATTTAGAAAGTGAAGCAACACTCCATTCACTTCGCACAGTGAATTGAAGTGTTGGAACAGACTGCTTCTCTTTCAGAGAAACGCATGTGAGTTTTTTGTGAAAGCTTGTAAGTAGCTTAAGGCACTTTCAAAGGAAAGTGATTTTCTCTGAAAGGACAGCATTTAGAAAGTGAAGTAACACTCCATTCACTTCGCGCAGTGAATTGAAGTGTTGGAACAGACTGCTTCTCTTTCAGAGAATCGCATGTGAATTTCTGTTGAATGCTTGTAAGTAGCTTAAGGCACTTTCAAAGGAAAGTGATTTTCTCTGAAAGGACAGCATTTAGAAAGTGAAGCAACACTCCATTCACTTCGCACAGTGAATTGAAGTGTTGGAACAGACTGCTTCTCTTACAGAGAAACACATGTGAATTTCTGTTGAATGCTTGTAAGTAGCTTAAGGCACTTTCAAAGGAAAGTGATTTTCTCTGAAAGGACAGCATTTAGAAAGTGAAGCAACACTCCATTCACTTCGCACAGTGAATTGAAGTGTTGGAACAGACTGCTTCTCTTTCAGAGAAACGCATGTGAATTTCTGTTGAATGCTTGTAAGTAGCTTAAGGTACTTTCAAAGGAAAGTGATTTTCTCTGAAAGGACAGCATTTAGAAAGTGAAGCAACACTCCATTCACATCGCACAGTGAATTGAAGTGTAGGAACAGACTGCTTCTCTTTCAGAGAAACGGATGTAAGTTTTTTGTGAAAGCTTGTAAGTAGCTTAAGGCACTTTCAAAGGAAAGTGATTTTCTCTGAAAGGACAGCATTTAGAAAGTGAAGCAACACTCCATTCACTTCGCACAGTGAATTAAAGTGTTGGAACAGACTGCTTCTCTTTCAGAGAAACGCATCTGAGTTTTTTATGAAAGCTTGTAAGTAGCTTAAGGCACTTTCAAAGGAAAGTGATTTTCTCTGAAAGGACAGCATTTAGAAAGTGAAGCAAAACTCCATTCACTTCGCACAGTGAATTGAAGTGTTGGAACAGACTGCTTCTCTTTCAGAGAAACGCATGTGAATTTCTGTTCAATGCTTGTAAGTAGCTTAAGGCACTTTCAAAGGAAAGTGATTTTCTCTGAAAGGACAGCATTTAGAAAGTGAAGCAACACTCCATTCACTTCGCACAGTGAATTAAAGTGTTGGAACAGACTGCTTCTCTTTCAGAGAAACGCATCTGAGTTTTTTGTGAAAGCTTGTAAGTAGCTTAAGGCACTTTCAAAGGAAAGTGATTTTCTCTGAAAGGACAGCATTTAGAAAGTGAAGCAACACTCCATTCACTTCGCACAGTGAATTGAAGTGTTGGAACAGACTGCTTCTCTTTCAGAGAAACGCATGTGAATTTCTGTTGAATGCTTGTAACTAGCTTAAGGCACTTTCAAAGGAAAGTGATTTTCTCTGAAAGGACAGCATTTAGAAAGTGAAGCAACACTCCATTCACTTCGCACAGTGAATTGAAGTGTTGGAACAGACTGCTTCTCTTTCAGAGAAACGGATGTGAGTTTTTTGTGAAAGCTTGTAAGTAGCTTAAGGCACTTTCAAAGGAAAGTGATTTTCTCTGAAAGGACAGCATTTAGAAAGTGAAGCAACACTCCATTCACTTCGCACAGTGAATTAAAGTGTTGGAACAGACTGCTTCTCTTTCAGAGAAACGCATCTGAGTTTTTTGTGAAAGCTTGTAAGTAGCTTAAGGCACTTTCAAAGGAAAGTGATTTTCTCTGAAAGGACAGCATTTAGAAAGTGAAGCAAAACTCCATTCACTTCGCACAGTGAATTGAAGTGTTGGAACAGACTGCTTCTCTTTCAGAGAAACGCATGTGAATTTCTGTTCAATGCTTGTAAGTAGCTTAAGGCACTTTCAAAGGAAAGTGATTTTCTCTGAAAGGACAGCATTTAGAAAGTGAAGCAACACTCCATTCACTTCGCACAGTGAATTGAAGTGTTGGAACAGACTGCTTCTCTTTCAGAGAAACGCATGTGAATTTCTGTTGAATGCTTGTAAGTAGCTTAAGGCACTTTCAAAGGAAAGTGATTTTCTCTGAAAGGACAGCATTTAGAAAGTGAAGCAACACTCCATTCACTTCGCACAGTGAATTGAAGTGTTGGAACAGACTGCTTCTCTTTCAGAGAAACGCATGTGAGTTTTTTGTGAAAGCTTGTAAGTAGCTTAAGGCACTTTCAAAGGAAAGTGATTTTCTCTGAAAGGACAGCATTTAAAAAGTGAAGCAACACTCCATTCACTTCGCACAGTGAATTGAAGTGTTGGAACAGACTGCTTCTCTTTCAGAGAAACGCATGTGATTTTCTGTTCAATGCTTGTAAGTAGCTTAAGGCACTTTCAAAGGAAAGTGATTTTCTCTGAAAGGACAGCATTTAGAAAGTAAAGCAACACTCCATTCATTTCGCACAGTGAATTGAAGTGTTGGAACAGACTGCTTCTCTTTCAGATAAACGCATGTGAGTTTTTTGTGAAAGCTTGTAAGTAGCTTAAGGCACTTTCAAAGGAAAGTGATTTTCTCTGAAAGGACAGCATTTAGAAAGTGAAGCAACACTCCATTCACTTCGCACAGTGAATTGAAGTGTTGGAACAGACTGCTTCTCTTTCAGAGAATCGCATGTGAATTTCTGTTGAATGTTTGTAAGTAGCTTAAGGCACTTTCAAAGGAAAGTGATTTTCTCTGAAAGGACAGCATTTAGAAAGTGAAGCAACACTCCATTCACTTCGCACAGTGAATTGAAGTGTTGGAACAGACTGCTTCTCTTTCAGAGAAACGCATGTGAATTTCTGTTGAACGCTTGTAACTAGCTTAAGGCACTTTCAAAGGAAAGTGATTTTCTCTGAAAGGACAGCATTTAGAAAGTGAAGCAACACTCCATTCACTTCGCACAGTGAATTGAAGTGTTGGAACAGACTGCTTCTCTTTCAGAGAAACGCATGTGAGTTTTTTGTGAAAGCTTGTAAGTAGCTTAAGGCACTTTCAAAGGAAAGTGATTTTCTCTGAAAGGACAGCATTTAGAAAGTGAAGTAACACTCCATTCACTTCGCGCAGTGAATTGAAGTGTTGGAACAGACTGCTTCTCTTTCAGAGAATCGCATGTGAATTTCTGTTGAATGCTTGTAAGTAGCTTAAGGCACTTTCAAAGGAAAGTGATTTTCTCTGAAAGGACAGCATTTAGAAAGTGAAGCAACACTCCATTCACTTCGCACAGTGAATTGAAGTGTTGGAACAGACTGCTTCTCTTACAGAGAAACGCATGTGAGTTTTTTGTGAAAGCTTGTAAGTAGCTTAAGGCACTTTCAAAGGAAAGTGATTTTCTCTGACAGGACAGCATTTAGAAAGTGAAGCAACACTCCATTCACTTCGCACAGTGAATTGAAGTGTTGGAACAGACTGCTTCTCTTTCAGAGAAACGCATGTGAATTTCTGTTTAATGCTTGTAAGTAGCTTAAGGCACTTTCAAAGGAAAGTGATTTTCTCTGAAAGGACAGCATTTAGAAAGTGAAGCAACACTCCATTCACTTCGCACAGTGAATTGAAGTGTTGGAACAGACTGCTTCTCTTACAGAGAAACACATGTGAATTTCTGTTGAATGCTTGTAAGTAGCTTAAGGCACTTTCAAAGGAAAGTGATTTTCTCTGACAGGACAGCATTTAGAAAGTGAAGCAACACTCCATTCACTTCGCACAGTGAATTGAAGTGTTGGAACAGACTGCTTCTCTTTCAGAGAAACGCATGTGAATTTCTGTTGAATGCTTGTAAATAGCTTAAGGCACTTTCAAAGGAAAGTGATTTTCTCTGAAAGGACAGCATTTAGAAAGTGAAGCAACACTCCATTCACATCGCACAGTGAATTGAAGTGTAGGAACAGACTGCTTCTCTTTCAGAGAAACGGATGTAAGTTTTTTGTGAAAGCTTGTAAGTAGCTTAAGGCACTTTCAAAGGAAAGTGATTTTCTCTGAAAGGACAGCATTTAGAAAGTGAAGCAACACTCCATTCACTTCGCACAGTGAATTAAAGTGTTGGAACAGACTGCTTCTCTTTCAGAGAAACGGATGTGAGTTTTTTGTGAAAGCTTGTAAGTAGCTTAAGGCACTTTCAAAGGAAAGTGATTTTCTCTGAAAGGACAGGATTTAGAAAGTGAAGCAACACTCCATTCACTTCGCACAGTGAATTGAAGTGTTGGAGCAGACTGCTTCTCTTTCAGAGAAACGCATGTGAATTTCTGTTGAATGCTTGTAAGTAGCTTAAGGCACTTTCAAAGGAAAGTGATTTTCTCTGAAAGGACAGCATTTAGAAAGTGAAGCAACACTCCATTCACTTCGCACAGTGAATTGAAGTGTTGGAACAGACTGCTTCTCTTTCAGAGAAACGCATGTGAGTTTTTTGTGAAAGCTTGTAAGTAGCTTAAGGCACTTTCAAAGGAAAGTGATTTTCTCTGAAAGGACAGCATTTAGAAAGTGAAGCAACACTCCATTCACTTCGCACAGTGAATTAAAGTGTTGGAAAAGACTGCTTCTCTTTCAGAGAAACGCATCTGAGTTTTTTGTGAAAGCTTGTAAGTAGCTTAAGGCACTTTCAAAGGAAAGTGATTTTCTCTGAAAGGACAGCATTTAGAAAGTGAAGCAAAAATCCATTCACTTCGCACAGTGAATTGAAGTGTTGGAACAGACTGCTTCTCTTTCAGAGAAACGCATGTGAATTTCTGTTGAATGCTTGTAAGTAGCTTAAGGCACTTTCAAAGGAAAGTGATTTTCTCTGAAAGGACAGCATTTAGAAAGTGAAGCAACACTCCATTCACTTCGCACAGTGAATTGAAGTGTTGGAACAGACTGCTTCTCTTTCAGAGAAACGCATGTGAATTTCTGTTGAATGCTTGTAAGTAGCTTAAGGCACTTTCAAAGGAAAGTGATTTCCTCTGAAAGGACAGCATTTAGAAAGTGAAGCAACACTCCATTCACTTCGCACAGTGAATTGAAGTGTTGGAACAGACTGCTTCTCTTTCAGAGAAACGCATGTGAGTTTTTTGTGAAAGCTTGTAAGTAGCTTAAGGCACTTTCAAAGGAAAGTGATTTTCTCTGAAAGGACAGCATTTAGAAAGTGAAGCAACACTCCATTCACTTCGCACAGTGAATTGAAGTGTTGGAACAGACTGCTTCTCTTTCAGAGAAACGGATGTGAGTTTTTTGTGAAAGCTTGTAAGTAGCTTAAGGCACTTTCAAAGGAAAGTGATTTTCTCTGAAAGGACAGCATTTAGAAAGTGAAGCAACACTCCATTCACTTCGCACAGTGAATTGAAGTGTTGGAACAGACTGCTTCTCTTTCAGAGAAACGCATGTGAGTTTTTTGTGAAAGCTTGTAAGTAGCTTAAGGCACTTTCAAAGGAAAGTGATTTTCTCTGAAAGGACAGCATTTAGAAAGTGAAGCAACACTCCATTCACTTCGCACAGTGAATTGAAGTGTTGGAACAGACTGCTTCTCTCTCAGAGATACGCATGTGAATTTCTGTTTAATGCTTGTAAGTAGCTTAAGGCACTTTCAAAGGAAAGTGATTTTCTCTGAAAGGACAGCATTTAGAAAGTGAAGCAACACTCCATTCACTTCGCACAGTGAATTGAAGTGTTGGAACAGACTGCTTCTCTTACAGAGAAACACATGTGAATTTCTGTTTAATGCTTGTAAGTAGCTTAAGGCACTTTCAAAGGAAAGTGATTTTCTCTGACAGGACAGCATTTAGAAAGTGAAGCAACACTCCATTCACTTCGCACAGTGAATTAAAGTGTTGGAACAGACTGCTTCTCTTTCAGAGAAACGCATGTGAGCTTTTTGTGAAAGCTTGTAAGTAGCTTAAGGCACTTTCAAAGGAAAGTGATTTTCTCTGAAAGGACAGCATTTAGAAAGTGAAGCAACACTCCATTCACTTCGCACAGTGAATTGAAGTGTTGGAACAGACTGCTTCTCTATCAGAGAAACGCATGTGAATTTCTGTTGAATGCTTGTAAGTAGCTTAAGGCACTTTCAAAGGAAAGTGATTTTCTCTGAAAGGACAGCATTTAGAAAGTGAAGCAACACTCCATACACTTCGCACAGTGAATTGAAGTGTTGGAACAGACTGCTTCTCTTTCAGAGAAACGCATGTGAATTTCTGTTCAATGCTTGTAAGTAGCTTAAGGCACTTTCAAAGGAAAGTGATTTTCTCTGAAAGGACAGCATTTAGAAAGTGAAGCAACACTCCATTCACTTCGCACAGTGAATTGAAGTGTTGGAACAGACTGCTTCTCTTTCAGAGAAACGCGTGTGAATTTCTGTTGAATGCTTGTAAGTAGCTTAAGGCACTTTCAAAGGAAAGTGATTTTCTCTGAAAGGACAGCATTTAGAAAGTGAAGCAACACTCCATTCACTTCGCACAGTGAATTGAAGTGTTGGAACAGACTGCTTCTCTTTCAGAGAAACGCATGTGATTTTTTTGTGAAAGCTTGTAAGTAGCTTAAGGCACTTTCAAAGGAAAGTGATTTTCTCTGAAAGGACAGCATTTAGAAGTGAAGCAACACTCCATTCACTTCGCACAGTGAATTGAAGTGTTGGAACAGACTGCTTCTCTTTCAGAGAAACGCATGTGAGTTTTTTGTGAAAGCTTGCAAGTAGCTTAAGGCACTTTCAAAAGAAAGTGATTTTCTCTGAAAGGACAGCATTTAGAAAGTGAAGCAACACTCCATTCACTTCGCACAGTGAATTGAAGTGTTGGAACAGACTGCTTCTCTTTCAGAGAAACGGATGTGAGTTTTTTGTGAAAGCTTGTAAGTAGCTTAAGGCACTTTCAAAGGAAAGTGATTTTCTCTGAAAGGACAGCATTTAGAAAGTGAAGCAACACTCCATTCACTTCGCACAGTGAATTAAAGTGTTGGAACAGACTGCTTCTCTTTCAGAGAAACGGATGTGAGTTTTTTGTGAAAGCTTGTAAGTAGCTTAAGGCACTTTCAAAGGAAAGTGACTTTCTCTGAAAGGACAGCATTTAGAAAGTGAAGCAACACTCCATTCACTTCGCACAGTGAATTGAAGTGTTGGAACAGAGTGCTTCTCTTTCAGAGAAACGCATATGAATTTCTGTTTAATGCTTGTAAGTAGCATAAGGCACTATCAAAGGAAAGTGATTTTCTCTGAAAGGACACCATTGAGAAAGTCAAGCAACACTCCATTCACTTCGCACAGTGAATTGAAGTGTTGGAACAGACTGCTTCTCTTACAGAGAAACACATGTGAATTTCTGTTGAATGCTTGTAACTAGCTTAAGGCACTTTCAAAGGAAAGTGATTTTCTCTGACAGGACAGTATTTAGAAAGTGAAGCAACACTCCATTCACTTCGCACAGTGAATTGAAGTTTTGGAACAGACTGCTTCTCTTTCAGAGAAACGCATGTGAATTTCTGTTGAATGCTTGTAAGTAGCTTAAGGCACTTTCAAAGGAAAGTGATTTTCTCTGAAAGGACAGCATTTAGAAAGTGAAGCAACACTCCATTCACTTGGCACAGTGAATTGAAGTGTAGGAACAGACTGCTTCTCTTTCAGGGAAACGCATGTGAATTTCTGTTGAATGCTTGTACGTAGCTTAAGGCACTTTCAAAGGAAAGTGATTTTCTCTGAAAGGACAGCATTTAGAAAGTGAAGCAACACTCCATTCACTTAGCACAGTGAATTGAAGTGTTGGAAAAGACTGCTTCTCTTTCAGAGAAACGCATGTGAATTTCTGTTTAATGCTTGTAAGTAGCATAAGGCACTATCAAAGGAAAGTGATTTTCTCTGAAAGGACACCATTGAGAAAGTCAAGCAACACTCCATTCACTTCGCACAGTGAATTGAAGTGTTGGAACAGACTGCTTCTCTTACAGAGAAACACATGTGAATTTCTGTTGAATGCTTGTAACTAGCTTAAGGCACTTTCAAAGGAAAGTGATTTTCTCTGACAGGACAGCATTTAGAAAGTGAAGCAACACTCCATTCACTTCGCACAGTGAATTGAAGTGTTGGAACAGACTGCTTCTCTTTCAGAGAAACGCATGTGAATTTCTGTTGAATGCTTGTAAGTAGCTTAAGGCACTTTCAAAGGAAAGTGATTTTCTCTGAAAGGACAGCATTTAGAAAGTGAAGCAACACTCCATTCACTTCGCACAGTGAATTGAAGTGTTGGAACAGACTGCTTCTCTTTCAGAGAAACGCATGTGAATTTCTGTTGAATGCTTGTACGTAGCTTAAGGCACTTTCAAAGGAAAGTGATTTTCTCTGACAGGACAGCATTTAGAAAGTGAAGCAACACTCCATTCACTTCGCACAGTGAATTGAAGTGTTGGAACAGACTGCTTCTCTTTCAGAGAAACGCATGTGAATTTCTGTTGAATGCTTGTAAGTAGCTTAAGGCACTTTCAAAGGAAAGTGATTTTCTCTGAAAGTACAGCATTTAGAAAGTGAAGCAACACTCCATTCACATCGCACAGTGAATTGAAGTGTTGGAACAGACTACTTCTCTTTCAGAGAAACACATGTGAATTTCTGTTTAATGCTTGTAAGTAGCTTAAGGCACTTTCAAAGGAAAGTGATTTTCTCTGAAAGGACAGCATTTAGAAAGTGAAGCAACACTCCATTCACTTCGCACAGTGAATTGAAGTGTTGGAACAGACTGCTTCTCTTTCAGAGAAACGCATGTGAATTTCTGTTGAATGCTTGTAAGTAGCTTAAGGCACTTTCAAAGGAAAGTGATTTTCTCTGAAAGTACAGCATTTAGAAAGTGAAGCAACACTCCATTCACATCGCACAGTGAATTGAAGTGTTGGAACAGACTGCTTCTCTTTCAGAGAAACGGATGTGAGTTTTTTGTGAAAGCTTGTAAGTAGCTTAAGGCACTTTCAAAGGAAAGTGATTTTCTCTGAAAGGACAGCATTTAGAAAGTGAAGCAACACTCCATTCACTTCGCACAGTGAATTGAAGTGTTGGAACAGACTGCTTCTCTTTCAGAGAATCGCATGTGAATTTCTGTTGAATGCTTGTAAGTAGCTTAAGGCACTTTCAAAGGAAAGTGATTTTCTCCGAAAGGACAGCATTTAGAAAGTGAAGCAACACTCCATTCACTTAGCACAGTGAATTGAAGTGTTGGAACAGACTGCTTCTCTTTCAAAGAAACGCATGTGAATTTCTGTTTAATGCTTGTAAGTAGCATACGGCACTATCAAAGGAAAGTGATTTTCTCTGAAAGGACACCATTGAGAACGTCAAGCAACACTCCATTCACTTCGCACAGTGAATTGAAGTGTTGGAAGAGACTGCTTCTCTTACAGAGAAACACATGTGAATTTCTGTTGAATGCTTGTAACTAGCTTAAGGCACTTTCAAAGGAAAGTGATTTTCTCTGAAAGGACAGCATTTAGAAAGTGAAGCAACACTCCATTCACTTCGCACAGTGAATTGAAATGTTGGAACAGACTGCTTCTCTTTCAGAGAAACCATGTGAATTTCTGTTGAATGCTTGTAAGTAGCTTAAGGCACTTTCAAAGGAAAGTGATTTTCTCTGAAAGGACAGCATTTAGAAAGTGAGGCAACACTCCATTCACTTCGCACAGTGAATTGAAGTGTAGGAACAGACTGCTTCTCTTTCAGAGAAACGCATGTGAATTTCTGTTGAATGCTTGTACGTAGCTTAAGGCACTTTCAAAGGAAAGTGATTTTCTCTGAAAGGACAGCATTTAGAAAGTGAAGCAACACTCCATTCACTTCGCACAGTTGGAACAGACTGCTTCTCTTTCAGAGAAACGGATGTGAGTTTTTTGTGAAAGCTTGTAAGTAGCTTAAGGCACTTTCAAAGGAAAGTGATTTTCTCTGAAAGGACAGCATTTAGAAAGTGAAGCAACACTCCATTCACTTCGCACAGTGAATTGAAGTGTTGGAACAGACTGCTTCTCTTTCAGAGTAACGCATGTGAATTTCTGTTGAATGCTTGTAACTAGCTTAAGGCACTTTCAAAGGAAAGTGATTTTCTCTGAAAGGACAGCATTTAGAAAGTGAAGCAACACTCCATTCACTTCGCACAGTGAATTGAAGTGTTGGAACAGACTGCTTCTCTTTCAGAGAAACGGATGTGAGTTTTTTGTGAAAGCTTGTAAGTAGCTTAAGGCACTTTCAAAGGAAAGTGATTTTCTCTGAAAGGACAGCATTTAGAAAGTGAAGCAACACTCCATTCACTTCGCACAGTGAATTGAAGTGTTGGAACAGACTGCTTCTCTTTCAGAGAAACGCATGTGAATTTCTGTTGAATGCTTGTAAGTAGCTTAAGGCACTTTCAAAGGAAAGTGATTTTCTCTGAAAGTAGAGCATTTAGAAAGTGAAGCAACACTCCATTCACATCGCACAGTGAATTGAAGTGTTGGAACAGACTGCTTCTCTTTCAGAGAAACACATGTGAATTTCTATTTAATGATTGTAAGTAGCTTAAGGCACTTTCAAAGGAAAGTGATTTTCTCTGACAGGACAGCATTTAGAAAGTGAAGCAACACTCCATTCACTTCGCACAGTGAATTGAAATGTTGGAACAGACTGCTTCTCTTTCAGAGAAACGCATGTGAATTTCTGTTGAATGCTTGTAAGTAGCTTAAGGCACTTTCAAAGGAAAGTGATTTTCTCTGAAAGGACAGCATTTAGAAAGTGAAGCAACACTCCATTCACATCGCACAGTGAATTGAAGTGTTGGAACAGACTGCTTCTCTTTCAGAGAAACGGATGTGAGTTTTTTGTGAAAGCTTGTAAGTAGCTTAAGGCACTTTCAAAGGAAAGTGATTTTCTCTGAAAGGACAGCATTTAGAAAGTGAAGCAACACTCCATTCACTTCGCACAGTGAATTAAAGTGTTGGAACAGACTGCTTCTCTTTCAGAGAAACGCATCTGAGTTTTTTGTGAAAGCTTGTAAGTAGCTTAAGGCACTTTCAAAGGAAAGTGATTTTCTCTGAAAGGACAGCATTTAGAAAGTGAAGCAACACTCCATTCACTTCGCACAGTGAATTGAAGTGTTGGAACAGACTGCTTCTCTTTCAGAGAAACGCATGTGAGTTTTTTGTGAAAGCTTGTAAGTAGCTTAAGGCACTTTCAAAGGAAAGTGATTTTCTCTGAAAGGAGAGCATTTAGAAAGTGAAGCAACACTCCATTCACTTTGCACAGTGAATTAAAGTGTTGGAACAGACTGCTTCTCTTTCAGAGAAACACATGTGAATTTCTGTTGAATGCTTGTAAGTAGCTTAAGGCACTTTCAAAGGAAAGTGATTTTCTCCGAAAGGACAGCATTTAGAAAGTGAAGCAACACTCCATTCACTTCGCACAGTGAATTGAAGTGTTGGAACAGACTGCTTCTCTTTCAGAGAAACGCATGTGAATTTCTGTTCAATGCTTGTAAGTAGCTTAAGGCACTTTCAAAGGAAAGTGATTTTCTCTGAAAGGACAGCATTTAGAAAGTGAAGCAACACTCCATTCACTTCGCACAGTGAATTGAAGTGTTGGAACAGACTGCTTCTCTTTCAGAGAAACGCATGTGAATTTCTGTTGAATGCTTGTAAGTAGCTTAAGGCACTTTCAAAGGAAAGTGATTTTCTCTGAAAGGACAGCATTTAGAAAATGAAGCAACACTCCATTCACTTCGCACAGTGAATTGAAGTGTTGGAACAGACTGCTTCTCTTTCAGAGAAACGCATGTGAGTTTTTTGTGAAAGCTTGTAAGTAGCTTAAGGCACTTTCAAAGGAAAGTGATTTTCCCTGAAAGGACAGCATTTAGAAAGTGAAGCAACACTCCATTCACTTCGCACAGTGAATTGAAGTGTTGGAACAGACTGCTTCTCTTTCAGAGAAACGCATGTGAGTTTTTTGTGAAAGCTTGTAAGTAGCTTAAGGCACTTTCAAAGGAAAGTGATTTTCTCTGAAAGGACAGCATTTAGAAAGTGAAGCAACACTCCATTCACTTCGCACAGTGAATTGAAGTGTTGGAACAGACTGCTTCTCTTTCAGAGAATCGCATGTGAATTTCTGTTGAATGCTTGTAAGTAGCTTAAGGCACTTTCAAAGGAAAGTGATTTTCTCTGAAAGGACAGCATTTAGAAAGTGAAGCAACACTCCATTCACTTCGCACAGTGAATTGAAGTGTTGGAACAGACTGCTTCTCTTTCAGAGAAACGCATGTGAATTTCTGTTGAATGCTTGTAAGTAGCTTAAGGCACTTTCAAAGGAAAGTGATTTTCTCTGAAAGGACAGCATTTAGAAAGTGAAGCAACACTCCATTCACTTCGCACAGTGAATTGAAGTGTTGGAACAGACTGCTTCTCTTTCAGAGAAACGCATGTGAGTTTTTTGTGAAAGCTTGTAAGTAGCTTAAGGCACTTTCAAAGGAAAGTGATTTTCTCTGAAAGGACAGCATTTAGAAAGTGAAGCAACACTCCATTCACTTCGCACAGTGAATTGAAGTGTTGGAACAGACTGCTTCTCTTTCAGAGTAACGCATGTGAATTTCTGTTGAATGCTTGTAACTAGCTTAAGGCACTTTCAAAGGAAAGTGATTTTCTCTGAAAGGACAGCATTTAGAAAGTGAAGCAACACTCCATTCACTTCGCACAGTGAATTGAAGTGTTGGAACAGACTGCTTCTCTTTCAGAGAAACGGATGTGAGTTTTTTGTGAAAGCTTGTAAGTAGCTTAAGGCACTTTCAAAGGAAAGTGATTTTCTCTGAAAGGACAGCATTTAGAAAGTGAAGCAACACTCCATTCACTTCGCACAGTGAATTGAAGTGTTGGAACAGACTGCTTCTCTTTCAGAGAAACGCATGTGAATTTCTGTTGAATGCTTGTAAGTAGCTTAAGGCACTTTCAAAGGAAAGTGATTTTCTCTGAAAGTAGAGCATTTAGAAAGTGAAGCAACACTCCATTCACATCGCACAGTGAATTGAAGTGTTGGAACAGACTGCTTCTCTTTCAGAGAAACACATGTGAATTTCTGTTTAATGCTTGTAAGTAGCTTAAGGCACTTTCAAAGGAAAGTGATTTTCTCTGACAGGACAGCATTTAGAAAGTGAAGCAACACTCCATTCACTTCGCACAGTGAATTGAAATGTTGGAACAGACTGCTTCTCTTTCAGAGAAACGCATGTGAATTTCTGTTGAATGCTTGTAAGTAGCTTAAGGCACTTTCAAAGGAAAGTGATTTTCTCTGAAAGGACAGCATTTAGAAAGTGAAGCAACACTCCATTCACATCGCACAGTGAATTGAAGTGTTGGAACAGACTGCTTCTCTTTCAGAGAAACGGATGTGAGTTTTTTGTGAAAGCTTGTAAGTAGCTTAAGGCACTTTCAAAGGAAAGTGATTTTCTCTGAAAGGACAGCATTTAGAAAGTGAAGCAATACTCCATTCACTTCGCACAGTGAATTAAAGTGTTGGAACAGACTGCTTCTCTTTCAGAGAAACGCATCTGAGTTTTTTGTGAAAGCTTGTAAGTAGCTTAAGGCACTTTCAAAGGAAAGTGATTTTCTCTGAAAGGACAGCATTTAGAAAGTGAAGCAACACTCCATTCACTTCGCACAGTGAATTGAAGTGTTGGAACAGACTGCTTCTCTTTCAGAGAAACGCATGTGAGTTTTTTGTGAAAGCTTGTAAGTAGCTTAAGGCACTTTCAAAGGAAAGTGATTTTCTCTGAAAGGAGAGCATTTAGAAAGTGAAGCAACACTCCATTCACTTTGCACAGTGAATTAAAGTGTTGGAACAGACTGCTTCTCTTTCAGAGAAACACATGTGAATTTCTGTTGAATGCTTGTAAGTAGCTTAAGGCACTTTCAAAGGAAAGTGATTTTCTCCGAAAGGACAGCATTTAGAAAGTGAAGCAACACTCCATTCACTTCGCACAGTGAATTGAAGTGTTGGAACAGACTGCTTCTCTTTCAGAGAAACGCATGTGAATTTCTGTTCAATGCTTGTAAGTAGCTTAAGGCACTTTCAAAGGAAAGTGATTTTCTCTGAAAGGACAGCATTTAGAAAGTGAAGCAACACTCCATTCACTTCGCACAGTGAATTGAAGTGTTGGAACAGACTGCTTCTCTTTCAGAGAAACGCATGTGAATTTCTGTTGAATGCTTGTAAGTAGCTTAAGGCACTTTCAAAGGAAAGTGATTTTCTCTGAAAGGACAGCATTTAGAAAATGAAGCAACACTCCATTCACTTCGCACAGTGAATTGAAGTGTTGGAACAGACTGCTTCTTTTTCAGAGAAACGCATGTGAGTTTTTTGTGAAAGCTTGTAAGTAGCTTAAGGCACTTTCAAAGGAAAGTGATTTTCCCTGAAAGGACAGCATTTAGAAAGTGAAGCAACACTCCATTCACTTCGCACAGTGAATTGAAGTGTTGGAACAGACTGCTTCTCTTTCAGAGAAACGCATGTGAGTTTTTTGTGAAAGCTTGTAAGTAGCTTAAGGCACTTTCAAAGGAAAGTGATTTTCTCTGAAAGGACAGCATTTAGAAAGTGAAGCAACACTCCATTCACTTCGCACAGTGAATTGAAGTGTTGGAACAGACTGCTTCTCTTTCAGAGAATCGCATGTGAATTTCTGTTGAATGCTTGTAAGTAGCTTAAGGCACTTTCAAAGGAAAGTGATTTTCTCTGAAAGGACAGCATTTAGAAAGTGAAGCAACACTCCATTCACTTCGCACAGTGAATTGAAGTGTTGGAACAGACTGCTTCTCTTTCAGAGAAACGCATGTGAATTTCTGTTGAATGCTTGTAAGTAGCTTAAGGCACTTTCAAAGGAAAGTGATTTTCTCTGAAAGGACAGCATTTAGAAAGTGAAGCAACACTCCATTCACTTCGCACAGTGAATTGAAGTGTTGGAACAGACTGCTTCTCTTTCAGAGAAACGCATGTGAGTTTTTTGTGAAAGCTTGTAAGTAGCTTAAGGCACTTTCAAAGGAAAGTGATTTTCTCTGAAAGGACAGCATTTAGAAAGTGAAGCAACACTCCATTCACTTAGCACAGTGAATTGAAGTGTTGGAACAGACTGCTTCTCTTTCAGAGATACGCATGTGAATTTCTGTTTAATGCTTGTAAGTAGCTTAAGGCACTTTCAAAGGAAAGTGATTTTCTCTGAAAGGACAGCATTTAGAAAGTGAAGCAACACTCCATTCACTTCGCACAGTGAATTGAAGTGTTGGAACAGACTGCTTCTCTTACAGAGAAACACATGTGAATTTCTGTTGAATGCTTGTAAGTAGCTTAAGGCACTTTCAAAGGAAAGTGATTTTCTCTGAAAGGACAGCATTTAGAAAGTGAAGCAACACTCCATTCACTTCGCACAGTGAATTGAAGTGTTGGAACACACTGCTTCTCTTTCAGAGAAACGCATGTGAATTTCTGTTGAATGCTTGTAAGTAGCTTAAGGTACTTTCAAAGGAAAGTGATTTTCTCTGAAAGGACAGCATTTAGAAAGTGAAGCAACACTCCATTCACATCGCACAGTGAATTGAAGTGTAGGAACAGACTGCTTCTCTTTCAGAGAAATGGATGTAAGTTTTTTGTGAAAGCTTGTAAGTAGCTTAAGGCACTTTCAAAGGAAAGTGATTTTCTCTTAAAGGACAGGATTTAGAAAGTGAAGCAACACTCCATTCACTTCGCACAGTGAATTGAAGTGTTGGAACAGACTGCTTCTCTTTCAGAGAAACGCATGTGAATTTCTGTTGAATGCTTGTAAGTAGCTTAAGGCACTTTCAAAGGAAAGTGATTTTCTCTGAAAGGACAGCATTTAGAAAGTGAAGCAACACTACATTCACTTCGCACAGTGAATTGAAGTGTTGGAACAGACTGCTTCTCTTTCAGAGAAACGCATGTGAATTTCTGTTGAATGCTTGTAAGTAGCTTAAGGCACTTTCAAAGGAAAGTGATTTTCTCTGAAAGGACAGCATTTAGAAAGTGAAGCAACACTCCATTCACTTCGCACAGTGAATTGAAGTGTTGGAACAGACTGCTTCTCTTTCAGAGAAACGCATGTGAGTTTTTTGTGAAAGCTTGTAAGTAGCTTAAGGCACTTTCAAAGGAAAGTGATTTTCTCTGAAAGGACAGCATTTAGAAAGTGAAGCAACACTCCATTCACTTCGCACAGTGAATTGAAGTGTTGGAACAGACTGCTTCTCTTTCAGAGAAACGCATGTGAGTTTTTTGTGAAAGCTTGTAAGTAGCTTAAGGCACTTTCAAAGGAAAGTGATTTTCTCTGAAAGGAGAGCATTTAGAAAGTGAAGCAACACTCCATTCACTTTGCACAGTGAATTAAAGTGTTGGAACAGACTGCTTCTCTTTCAGAGAAACACATGTGAATTTCTGTTGAATGCTTGTAAGTAGCTTAAGGCACTTTCAAAGGAAAGTGATTTTCTCCGAAAGGACAGCATTTAGAAAGTGAAGCAACACTCCATTCACTTCGCACAGTGAATTGAAGTGTTGGAACAGACTGCTTCTCTTTCAGAGAAACGCATGTGAATTTCTGTTCAATGCTTGTAAGTAGCTTAAGGCACTTTCAAAGGAAAGTGATTTTCTCTGAAAGGACAGCATTTAGATAGTGAAGCAACACTCCATTCACTTCGCACAGTGAATTGAAGTGTTGGAACAGACTGCTTCTCTTTCAGAGAAACGCATGTGAATTTCTGTTGAATGCTTGTAAGTAGCTTAAGGCACTTTCAAAGGAAAGTGATTTTCTCTGAAAGGACAGCATTTAGAAAATGAAGCAACACTCCATTCACTTCGCACAGTGAATTGAAGTGTTGGAACAGACTGCTTCTCTTTCAGAGAAACGCATGTGAGTTTTTTGTGAAAGCTTGTAAGTAGCTTAAGGCACTTTCAAAGGAAAGTGATTTTCCCTGAAAGGACAGCATTTAGAAAGTGAAGCAACACTCCATTCACTTCGCACAGTGAATTGAAGTGTTGGAACAGACTGCTTCTCTTTCAGAGAAACGCATGTGAGTTTTTTGTGAAAGCTTGTAAGTAGCTTAAGGCACTTTCAAAGGAAAGTGATTTTCTCTGAAAGGACAGCATTTAGAAAGTGAAGCAACACTCCATTCACTTCGCACAGTGAATTGAAGTGTTGGAACAGACTGCTTCTCTTTCAGAGAATCGCATGTGAATTTCTGTTGAATGCTTGTAAGTAGCTTAAGGCACTTTCAAAGGAAAGTGATTTTCTCTGAAAGGACAGCATTTAGAAAGTGAAGCAACACTCCATTCACTTCGCACAGTGAATTGAAGTGTTGGAACAGACTGCTTCTCTTTCAGAGAAACGCATGTGAATTTCTGTTGAATGCTTGTAAGTAGCTTAAGGCACTTTCAAAGGAAAGTGATTTTCTCTGAAAGGACAGCATTTAGAAAGTGAAGCAACACTCCATTCACTTCGCACAGTGAATTGAAGTGTTGGAACAGACTGCTTCTCTTTCAGAGAAACGCATGTGAGTTTTTTGTGAAAGCTTGTAAGTAGCTTAAGGCACTTTCAAAGGAAAGTGATTTTCTCTGAAAGGACAGCATTTAGAAAGTGAAGCAACACTCCATTCACTTCGCACAGTGAATTGAAGTGTTGGAACAGACTGCTTCTCTTTCAGAGTAACGCATGTGAATTTCTGTTGAATGCTTGTAACTAGCTTAAGGCACTTTCAAAGGAAAGTGATTTTCTCTGAAAGGACAGCATTTAGAAAGTGAAGCAACACTCCATTCACTTCGCACAGTGAATTGAAGTGTTGGAACAGACTGCTTCTCTTTCAGAGAAACGGATGTGAGTTTTTTGTGAAAGCTTGTAAGTAGCTTAAGGCACTTTCAAAGGAAAGTGATTTTCTCTGAAAGGACAGCATTTAGAAAGTGAAGCAACACTCCATTCACTTCGCACAGTGAATTGAAGTGTTGGAACAGACTGCTTCTCTTTCAGAGAAACGCATGTGAATTTCTGTTGAATGCTTGTAAGTAGCTTAAGGCACTTTCAAAGGAAAGTGATTTTCTCTGAAAGTAGAGCATTTAGAAAGTGAAGCAACACTCCATTCACATCGCACAGTGAATTGAAGTGTTGGAACAGACTGCTTCTCTTTCAGAGAAACACATGTGAATTTCTGTTTAATGCTTGTAAGTAGCTTAAGGCACTTTCAAAGGAAAGTGATTTTCTCTGACAGGACAGCATTTAGAAAGTGAAGCAACACTCCATTCACTTCGCACAGTGAATTGAAATGTTGGAACAGACTGCTTCTCTTTCAGAGAAACGCATGTGAATTTCTGTTGAATGCTTGTAAGTAGCTTAAGGCACTTTCAAAGGAAAGTGATTTTCTCTGAAAGGACAGCATTTAGAAAGTGAAGCAACACTCCATTCACATCGCACAGTGAATTGAAGTGTTGGAACAGACTGCTTCTCTTTCAGAGAAACGGATGTGAGTTTTTTGTGAAAGCTTGTAAGTAGCTTAAGGCACTTTCAAAGGAAAGTGATTTTCTCTGAAAGGACAGCATTTAGAAAGTGAAGCAACACTCCATTCACTTCGCACAGTGAATTAAAGTGTTGGAACAGACTGCTTCTCTTTCAGAGAAACGCATCTGAGTTTTTTGTGAAAGCTTGTAAGTAGCTTAAGGCACTTTCAAAGGAAAGTGATTTTCTCTGAAAGGACAGCATTTAGAAAGTGAAGCAACACTCCATTCACTTCGCACAGTGAATTGAAGTGTTGGAACAGACTGCTTCTCTTTCAGAGAAACGCATGTGAGTTTTTTGTGAAAGCTTGTAAGTAGCTTAAGGCACTTTCAAAGGAAAGTGATTTTCTCTGAAAGGAGAGCATTTAGAAAGTGAAGCAACACTCCATTCACTTTGCACAGTGAATTAAAGTGTTGGAACAGACTGCTTCTCTTTCAGAGAAACACATGTGAATTTCTGTTGAATGCTTGTAAGTAGCTTAAGGCACTTTCAAAGGAAAGTGATTTTCTCCGAAAGGACAGCATTTAGAAAGTGAAGCAACACTCCATTCACTTCGCACAGTGAATTGAAGTGTTGGAACAGACTGCTTCTCTTTCAGAGAAACGCATGTGAATTTCTGTTCAATGCTTGTAAGTAGCTTAAGGCACTTTCAAAGGAAAGTGATTTTCTCTGAAAGGACAGCATTTAGAAAGTGAAGCAACACTCCATTCACTTCGCACAGTGAATTGAAGTGTTGGAACAGACTGCTTCTCTTTCAGAGAAACGCATGTGAATTTCTGTTGAATGCTTGTAAGTAGCTTAAGGCACTTTCAAAGGAAAGTGATTTTCTCTGAAAGGACAGCATTTAGAAAATGAAGCAACACTCCATTCACTTCGCACAGTGAATTGAAGTGTTGGAACAGACTGCTTCTTTTTCAGAGAAACGCATGTGAGTTTTTTGTGAAAGCTTGTAAGTAGCTTAAGGCACTTTCAAAGGAAAGTGATTTTCCCTGAAAGGACAGCATTTAGAAAGTGAAGCAACACTCCATTCACTTCGCACAGTGAATTGAAGTGTTGGAACAGACTGCTTCTCTTTCAGAGAAACGCATGTGAGTTTTTTGTGAAAGCTTGTAAGTAGCTTAAGGCACTTTCAAAGGAAAGTGATTTTCTCTGAAAGGACAGCATTTAGAAAGTGAAGCAACACTCCATTCACTTCGCACAGTGAATTGAAGTGTTGGAACAGACTGCTTCTCTTTCAGAGAATCGCATGTGAATTTCTGTTGAATGCTTGTAAGTAGCTTAAGGCACTTTCAAAGGAAAGTGATTTTCTCTGAAAGGACAGCATTTAGAAAGTGAAGCAACACTCCATTCACTTCGCACAGTGAATTGAAGTGTTGGAACAGACTGCTTCTCTTTCAGAGAAACGCATGTGAATTTCTGTTGAATGCTTGTAAGTAGCTTAAGGCACTTTCAAAGGAAAGTGATTTTCTCTGAAAGGACAGCATTTAGAAAGTGAAGCAACACTCCATTCACTTCGCACAGTGAATTGAAGTGTTGGAACAGACTGCTTCTCTTTCAGAGAAACGCATGTGAGTTTTTTGTGAAAGCTTGTAAGTAGCTTAAGGCACTTTCAAAGGAAAGTGATTTTCTCTGAAAGGACAGCATTTAGAAAGTGAAGCAACACTCCATTCACTTAGCACAGTGAATTGAAGTGTTGGAACAGACTGCTTCTCTTTCAGAGATACGCATGTGAATTTCTGTTTAATGCTTGTAAGTAGCTTAAGGCACTTTCAAAGGAAAGTGATTTTCTCTGAAAGGACAGCATTTAGAAAGTGAAGCAACACTCCATTCACTTCGCACAGTGAATTGAAGTGTTGGAACAGACTGCTTCTCTTACAGAGAAACACATGTGAATTTCTGTTGAATGCTTGTAAGTAGCTTAAGGCACTTTCAAAGGAAAGTGATTTTCTCTGAAAGGACAGCATTTAGAAAGTGAAGCAACACTCCATTCACTTCGCACAGTGAATTGAAGTGTTGGAACACACTGCTTCTCTTTCAGAGAAACGCATGTGAATTTCTGTTGAATGCTTGTAAGTAGCTTAAGGTACTTTCAAAGGAAAGTGATTTTCTCTGAAAGGACAGCATTTAGAAAGTGAAGCAACACTCCATTCACATCGCACAGTGAATTGAAGTGTAGGAACAGACTGCTTCTCTTTCAGAGAAATGGATGTAAGTTTTTTGTGAAAGCTTGTAAGTAGCTTAAGGCACTTTCAAAGGAAAGTGATTTTCTCTTAAAGGACAGGATTTAGAAAGTGAAGCAACACTCCATTCACTTCGCACAGTGAATTGAAGTGTTGGAACAGACTGCTTCTCTTTCAGAGAAACGCATGTGAATTTCTGTTGAATGCTTGTAACTAGCTTAAGGCACTTTCAAAGGAAAGTGATTTTCTCTGAAAGGACAGCATTTAGAAAGTGAAGCAACACTACATTCACTTCGCACAGTGAATTGAAGTGTTGGAACAGACTGCTTCTCTTTCAGAGAAACGCATGTGAATTTCTGTTGAATGCTTGTAAGTAGCTTAAGGCACTTTCAAAGGAAAGTGATTTTCTCTGAAAGGACAGCATTTAGAAAGTGAAGCAACACTCCATTCACTTCGCACAGTGAATTGAAGTGTTGGAACAGACTGCTTCTCTTTCAGAGAAACGCATGTGAGTTTTTTGTGAAAGCTTGTAAGTAGCTTAAGGCACTTTCAAAGGAAAGTGATTTTCTCTGAAAGGACAGCATTTAGAAAGTGAAGCAACACTCCATTCACTTCGCACAGTGAATTGAAGTGTTGGAACAGACTGCTTCTCTTTCAGAGAAACGCATGTGAGTTTTTTGTGAAAGCTTGTAAGTAGCTTAAGGCACTTTCAAAGGAAAGTGATTTTCTCTGAAAGGACAGCATTTAGAAAGTGAAGCAACACTCCATTCACTTCGCACAGTGAATTGAAGTGTTGGAACAGACTGCTTCTCTTTCAGGGAATCGCATGTGAATTTCTGTTGAATGCTTGTAAGTAGCTTAAGGCACTTTCAAAGGAAAGTGATTTTCTCTGAAAGGACAGCATTTAGAAAGTGAAGCAACACTCCATTCACTTCGCACAGTGAATTGAAGTGTTGGAACAGACTGCTTCTCTTTCAGAGAAACGCATGTGAATTTCTGTTGAATGCTTGTAAGTAGCTTAAGGCACTTTCAAAGGAAAGTGATTTTCTCTGAAAGGACAGCATTTAGAAAGTGAAGCAACACTCCATTCACTTCGCACAGTGAATTGAAGTGTTGGAACAGACTGCTTCTCTTTCAGAGAAACGCATGTGAGTTTTTTGTGAAAGCTTGTAAGTAGCTTAAGGCACTTTCAAAGGAAAGTGATTTTCTCTGAAAGGACAGTATTTAGAAAGTGAAGCAAAACTCCATTCACTTCGCACAGTGAATTGAAGTGTTGGAACAGACTGCTTCTCTTTCAGAGAAACGCATGTGAATTTCTGTTCAATGCTTGTAAGTAGCTTAAGGCACTTTCAAAGGAAAGTGATTTTCTCTGAAAGGACAGCATTTAGAAAGTGAAGCAATACTCCATTCACTTCGCACAGTGAATTAAAGTGTTGGAACAGACTGCTTCTCTTTCAGAGAAACGCATGTGAGTTTTTTGTGAAAGCTTGTAAGTAGCTTAAGGCACTTTCAAAGCAAAGTGATTTTCTCTGAAAGGACAGCATTTAGAAAGTGAAGCAACACTCCATTCACTTCGCACAGTGAATTGAAGTGTTGGAACAGACTGCTTCTCTTTCAGAGAAACGGATGTGAGTTTTTTGTGAAAGCTTGTAAGTAGCTTAAGGCACTTTCAAAGGAAAGTGATTTTCTCTGAAAGGACAGCATTTAAAAAGTGAAGCAACACTCCATTCACTTCGCACAGTGAATTGAAGTGTTGGAACAGACTGCTTCTCTTTCAGAGAAACGCATGTGAGTTTTTTGTGAAAGCTTGTAAGTAGCTTAAGGCACTTTCAAAGGAAAGTGATTTTCTCTGAAAGGACAGCATTTAGAAAGTGAAGCAACACTCCATTCACTTCGCACAGTGAATTGAAGTGTTGGAACAGACTGCTTCTCTTTCAGAGAAACGCATGTGAATTTCTGTTTAATGCTTGTAAGTAGCTTAAGGCACTTTCAAAGGAAAGTGATTTTCTCTGACAGGACAGCATTTAGAAAGTGAAGCAACACTCCATTCACTTCGCACAGTGAATTGAAGTGTTGGAACAGACTGCTTCTCTTTCAGAGAAACGCATGTGAATTTCTGTTGAATGCTTGTAAGTAGCTTAAGGCACTTTCAAAGGAAAGTGATTTTCTCTGAAAGGACAGCATTTAGAAAGTGAAGCAACACTCCATTCACATCGCACAGTGAATTGAAGTGTAGGAACAGACTGCTTCTCTTTCAGAGAAACGGATGTAAGTTTTTTGTTAAAGCTTGTAAGTAGCTTAAGGCACTTTCAAAGGAAAGTGATTTTCTCTGAAAGGACAGCATTTAGAAAGTGAAGCAACACTCCATTCACTTCGCACAGTGAATAAAAGTGTTGGAACAGACTGCTTCTCTTTCAGAGAAACGGATGTAAGTTTTTTGTGAAAGCTTGTAAGTAGCTTAAGGCACTTTCAAAGGAAAGTGATTTTCTCTGAAAGGACAGGATTTAGAAAGTGAAGCAACACTCCATTCACTTCGCACAGTGAATTGAAGTGTTGGAGCAGACTGCTTCTCTTTCAGAGAAACGCATGTGAATTTCTGTTGAATGCTTGTAACTAGCTTAAGGCACTTTCAAAGGAAAGTGATTTTCTCTGAAAGGACAGCATTTAGAAAGTGAAGCAACACTCCATTCACTTCGCACAGTGAATTGAAGTGTTGGAACAGACTGCTTCTCTTTCAGAGAATCGCATGTGAATTTCTGTTGAATGCTTGTAAGTAGCTTAAGGCACTTTCAAAGGAAAGTGATTTTCTCTGAAAGGACAGCATTTAGAAAGTGAAGCAACACTCCATTCACTTCGCACAGTGAATTGAAGTGTTGGAACAGACTGCTTCTCTTTCAGAGAAACGCATGTGAATTTCTGTTGAATGCTTGTAAGTAGCTTAAGGCACTTTCAAAGGAAAGTGATTTTCTCTGAAAGGACAGCATTTAGAAAGTGAAGCAACACTCCATTCACTTCGCACAGTGAATTGAAGTGTTGGAACAGACTGCTTCTCTTTCAGAGAAACGCATGTGAGTTTTTTGTGAAAGCTTGTAAGTAGCTTAAGGCACTTTCAAAGGAAAGTGATTTTCTCTGAAAGGACAGCATTTAGAAAGTGAAGCAAAACTCCATTCACTTCGCACAGTGAATTGAAGTGTTGGAACAGACTGCTTCTCTTTCAGAGAAACGCATGTGAATTTCTGTTCAATGCTTGTAAGTAGCTTAAGGCACTTTCAAAGGAAAGTGATTTTCTCTGAAAGGACAGCATTTAGAAAGTGAAGCAACACTCCATTCACTTCGCACAGTGAATTAAAGTGTTGGAACAGACTGCTTCTCTTTCAGAGAAACGCATGTGAGTTTTTTGTGAAAGCTTGTAAGTAGCTTAAGGCACTTTCAAAGCAAAGTGATTTTCTCTGAAAGGACAGCATTTAGAAAGTGAAGCAACACTCCATTTACTTCGCACAGTGAATTGAAGTGTTGGAACAGACTGCTTCTCTTTCAGAGAAACGCATGTGAATTTCTGTTGAATGCTTGCAACTAGCTTAAGGCACTTTCAAAGGAAAGTGATTTTCTCTGAAAGGACAGCATTTAGAAAGTGAAGCAACACTCCATTCACTTCGCACAGTGAATTGAAGTATTGGAACAGACTGCTTCTCTTTCAGAGAAACGGATGTGAGTTTTTTGTGAAAGCTTGTAAGTAGCTTAAGGCACTTTCAAAGGAAAGTGATTTTCTCTGAAAGGACAGCATTTAGAAAGTGAAGCAACACTCCATTCACTTCGCACAGTGAATTGAAGTGTTGGAACAGACATCTTCTCTTTCAGAGAAACGCATGTGAGTTTTTTGTGAAAGCTTGTAAGTAGCTTAAGGCACTTTCAAAGGAAAGTGATTTTCTCTGACAAGACAGCATTTAGAAAGTGAAGCAACACTCCATTCACTTCGCACAGTGAATTGAAGTGTTGGAACAGACTGCTTCTCTTTCAGAGAAAGGCATGTGAATTTCTGTTTAATGCTTGTAAGTAGCTTAAGGCACTTTCAAAGGAAAGTGATTTTCTCTGAAAGGACAGCATTTAGAAAGTGAAGCAACACTCCATTCACTTCGCACAGTGAATTGAAGTGTTGGAACAGACTGCTTCTCTTACAGAGAAACACATGTGAATTTCTGTTGAATGCTTGTAAGTAGCTTAAGGCACTTTCAAAGGAAAGTGATTTTCTCTGACAGGACAGCATTTAGAAAGTGAAGCAACACTCCATTCACTTCGCACAGTGAATTGAAGTGTTGGAACAGACTGCTTCTCTTTCAGAGAAACGCATGTGAATTTCTGTTGAATGCTTGTAAATAGCTTAAGGCACTTTCAAAGGAAAGTGATTTTCTCTGAAAGGACAGCATTTAGAAAGTGAAGCAACACTCCATTCACATCGCACAGTGAATTGAAGTGTAGGAACAGACTGCTTCTCTTTCAGAGAAACGGATGTAAGTTTTTTGTGAAAGCTTGTAAGTAGCTTAAGGCACTTTCAAAGGAAAGTGATTTTCTCTGAAAGGACAGCATTTAGAAAGTGAAGCAACACTCCATTCACTTCGCACAGTGAATTAAAGTGTTGGAACAGACTGCTTCTCTTTCAGAGAAACGGATGTGAGTTTTTTGTGAAAGCTTGTAAGTAGCTTAAGGCACTTTCAAAGGAAAGTGATTTTCTCTGAAAGGACAGGATTTAGAAAGTGAAGCAACACTCCATTCACTTCGCACAGTGAATTGAAGTGTTGGAGCAGACTGCTTCTCTTTCAGAGAAACGCATGTGAATTTCTGTTGAATGCTTGTAAGTAGCTTAAGGCACTTTCAAAGGAAAGTGATTTTCTCTGAAAGGACAGCATTTAGAAAGTGAAGCAACACTCCATTCACTTCGCACAGTGAATTGAAGTGTTGGAACAGACTGCTTCTCTTTCAGAGAAACGCATGTGAGTTTTTTGTGAAAGCTTGTAAGTAGCTTAAGGCACTTTCAAAGGAAAGTGATTTTCTCTGAAAGGACAGCATTTAGAAAGTGAAGCAACACTCCATTCACTTCGCACAGTGAATTAAAGTGTTGGAAAAGACTGCTTCTCTTTCAGAGAAACGCATCTGAGTTTTTTGTGAAAGCTTGTAAGTAGCTTAAGGCACTTTCAAAGGAAAGTGATTTTCTCTGAAAGGACAGCATTTAGAAAGTGAAGCAAAAATCCATTCACTTCGCACAGTGAATTGAAGTGTTGGAACAGACTGCTTCTCTTTCAGAGAAACGCATGTGAATTTCTGTTGAATGCTTGTAAGTAGCTTAAGGCACTTTCAAAGGAAAGTGATTTTCTCTGAAAGGACAGCATTTAGAAAGTGAAGCAACACTCCATTCACTTCGCACAGTGAATTGAAGTGTTGGAACAGACTGCTTCTCTTTCAGAGAAACGCATGTGAATTTCTGTTGAATGCTTGTAAGTAGCTTAAGGCACTTTCAAAGGAAAGTGATTTCCTCTGAAAGGACAGCATTTAGAAAGTGAAGCAACACTCCATTCACTTCGCACAGTGAATTGAAGTGTTGGAACAGACTGCTTCTCTTTCAGAGAAACGCATGTGAGTTTTTTGTGAAAGCTTGTAAGTAGCTTAAGGCACTTTCAAAGGAAAGTGATTTTCTCTGAAAGGACAGCATTTAGAAAGTGAAGCAACACTCCATTCACTTAGCACAGTGAATTGAAGTGTTGGAACAGACTGCTTCTCTTTCAGAGAAACGCATGTGAATTTCTGTTTAATGCTTGTAAGTAGCTTAAGGCACTTTCAAAGGAAAGTGATTTTCTCTGAAAGGACAGCATTTAGAAAGTGAAGCAACACTCCATTCACTTCGCACAGTGAATTGAAGTGTTGGAACAGACTGCTTCTCTTACAGAGAAACACATGTGAATTTCTGTTGAATGCTTGTAAGTAGCTTAAGGCACTTTCAAAGGAAAGTGATTTTCTCTGACAGGACAGCATTTAGAAAGTGAAGCAACACTCCATTCACTTCGCACAGTGAATTGAAGTGTTGGAACAGACTGCTTCTCTTTCAGAGAAACGCATGTGAATTTCTGTTGAATGCTTGTAAGTAGCTTAAGGCACTTTCAAAGGAAAGTGATTTTCTCTGACAGGACAGCATTTAGAAAGTGAAGCAACACTCCATTCACTTCGCACAGTGAATTGAAGTGTTGGAACAGACTGCTTCTCTTTCAGAGAAACGCATGTGAGTTTTTTGTGAAAGCTTGTAAGTAGCTTAAGGCACTTTCAAAGGAAAGTGATTTTCTCTGAAAGGACAGCATTTAGAAAGTGAAGCAAAACTCCATTCACTTCGCACAGTGAATTGAAGTGTTGGAACAGACTGCTTCTCTTTCAGAGAAACGCATGTGAATTTCTGTTCAATGCTTGTAAGTAGCTTAAGGCACTTTCAAAGGAAAGTGATTTTCTCTGAAAGGACAGCATTTAGAAAGTGAAGCAACACTCCATTCACTTCGCACAGTGAATTAAAGTGTTGGAACAGACTTCTTCTCTTTCAGAGAAACGCATGTGAGTTTTTTGTGAAAGCTTGTAAGTAGCTTAAGGCACTTTCAAAGCAAAGTGATTTTCTCTGAAAGGACAGCATTTAGAAAGTGAAGCAACACTCCATTCACTTCGCACAGTGAATTGAAGTGTTGGAACAGACTGCTTCTCTTTCAGAGAAACGCATGTGAATTTCTGTTGAATGCTTGTAACTAGCTTAAGGCACTTTCAAAGGAAAGTGATTTTCTCTGAAAGGACAGCATTTAGAAAGTGAAGCAACACTCCATTCACTTCGCACAGTGAATTGAAGTGTTGGAACAGACTGCTTCTCTTTCAGAGAAACGGATGTGAGTTTTTTGTGAAAGCTTGTAAGTAGCTTAAGGCACTTTCAAAGGAAAGTGATTTTCTCTGAAAGGACAGCATTTAGAAAGTGAAGCAACACTCCATTCACTTCGCACAGTGAATTGAAGTGTTGGAACAGACTGCTTCTCTTTCAGAGAAACGCATGTGAGTTTTTTGTGAAAGCTTGTAAGTAGCTTAAGGCACTTTCAAAGGAAAGTGATTTTCTCTGAAAGGACAGCATTTAGAAAGTGAAGCAACACTCCATTCACTTCGCACAGTGAATTGAAGTGTTGGAACAGACTGCTTCTCTCTCAGAGATACGCATGTGAATTTCTGTTTAATGCTTGTAAGTAGCTTAAGGCACTTTCAAAGGAAAGTGATTTTCTCTGAAAGGACAGCATTTAGAAAGTGAAGCAACACTCCATTCACTTCGCACAGTGAATTGAAGTGTTGGAACAGACTGCTTCTCTTACAGAGAAACACATGTGAATTTCTGTTGAATGCTTGTAAGTAGCTTAAGGCACTTTCAAAGGAAAGTGATTTTCTCTGACAGGACAGCATTTAGAAAGTGAAGCAACACTCCATTCACTTCGCACAGTGAATTGAAGTGTTGGAACAGACTGCTTCTCTTTCAGAGAAACGCATGTGAATTTCTGTTGAATGCTTGTAAGTAGCTTAAGGCACTTTCAAAGGAAAGTGATTTTCTCTGACAGGACAGCATTTAGAAAGTGAAGCAACACTCCATTCACTTCGCACAGTGAATTGAAGTGTTGGAACAGACTGCTTCTCTTTCAGAGAAACGCATGTGAATTTCTGTTGAATGCTTGTAAGTAGCTTAAGGCACTTTCAAAGGAAAGTGATTTTCTCTGACAGGACAGCATTTAGAAAGTGAAGCAACACTCCATTCACTTAGCACAGTGAATTAAAGTGTTGGAACAGACTGCTTCTCTATCAGAGAAACGCATGTGAGTTTTTTGTGAAAGCTTGTAAGTAGCTTAAGGCACTTTCAAAGCAAAGTGATTTTCTCTGAAAGGACAGGATTTAGAAAGTCATGCAACACTCCATTCACTTCGCACAGTGAATTGAAGTGTTGGAGCAGACTGCTTCTCTTTCAGAGAAACGCATGTGAATTTCTGTTGAATGCTTGTAAGTAGCTTAAGGCACTTTCAAAGGAAAGTGATTTTCTCTGAAAGGACAGCATTTAGAAAGTGAAGCAACACTCCATTCACTTCGCACAGTGAATTGAAGTGTTGGAACAGACTGCTTCTCTTTCAGAGAAACGCATGTGAGTTTTTTGTGAAAGCTTGTAAGTAGCTTAAGGCACTTTCAAAGGAAAGTGATTTTCTCTTAAAGGACAGGATTTAGAAAGTGAAGCAACACTCCATTCACTTCGCACAGTGAATTAAAGTGTTGGAAAAGACTGCTTCTCTTTCAGAGAAACGCATCTGAGTTTTTTGTGAAAGCTTGTAAGTAGCTTAAGGCACTTTCAAAGGAAAGTGATTTTCTCTGAAAGGACAGCATTTAGAAAGTGAAGCAACACTCCATTCACTTCGCACAGTGAATTGAAGTGTTGGAACAGACTGCTTCTCTTTCAGAGAAACGCATGTGAATTTCTGTTGAATGCTTGTAAGTAGCTTAAGGCACTTTCAAAGGAAAGTGATTTTCTCTGAAAGGACAGCATTTAGAAAGTGAAGCAACACTCCATTCACTTCGCACAGTGAATTGAAGTGTTGGAACAGACTGCTTCTCTTTCAGAGAAACGCATGTGAATTTCTGTTGAATGCTTGTAAGTAGCTTAAGGCACTTTCAAAGGAAAGTGATTTCCTCTGAAAGGACAGCATTTAGAAAGTGAAGCAACACTCCATTCACTTCGCACAGTGAATTGAAGTGTTGGAACAGACTGCTTCTCTTTCAGAGAAACGCATGTGAGTTTTTTGTGAAAGCTTGTAAGTAGCTTAAGGCACTTTCAAAGGAAAGTGATTTTCTCTGAAAGGACAGCATTTAGAAAGTGAAGCAACACTCCATTCACTTAGCACAGTGAATTGAAGTGTTGGAACAGACTGCTTCTCTTTCAGAGAAACGCATGTGAATTTCTGTTTAATGCTTGTAAGTAGCTTAAGGCACTTTCAAAGGAAAGTGATTTTCTCTGAAAGGACAGCATTTAGAAAGTGAAGCAACACTCCATTCACTTCGCACAGTGAATTGAAGTGTTGGAACAGACTGCTTCTCTTACAGAGAAACACATGTGAATTTCTGTTGAATGCTTGTAAGTAGCTTAAGGCACTTTCAAAGGAAAGTGATTTTCTCTGAAAGGACAGCATTTAGAAAGTGAAGCAACACTCCATTCACTTCGCACAGTGAATTGAAGTGTTGGAACAGACTGCTTCACTTTCAGAGAAACGCATGTGAATTTCTGTTGAATGCTTGTAAGTAGCTTAAGGCACTTTCAAAGGAAAGTGATTTTCTCTGAAAGGACAGCATTTAGAAAGTGAAGCAACACTCCATTCACTTCGCACAGTGAATTGAAGTGTTGGAACAGACTGCTTCTCTTTCAGAGAAACGCATGTGAGTTTTTTGTGAAAGCTTGTAAGTAGCTTAAGGCACTTTCAAAGGAAAGTGATTTTCTCTGAAAGGACAGCATTTAGAAAGTGAAGCAAAACTCCATTCACTTCGCACAGTGAATTGAAGTGTTGGAACAGACTGCTTCTCTTTCAGAGAAACGCATGTGAATTTCTGTTCAATGCTTGTAAGTAGCTTAAGGCACTTTCAAAGGAAAGTGATTTTCTCTGAAAGGACAGCATTTAGAAAGTGAAGCAACACTCCATTCACTTCGCACAGTGAATTAAAGTGTTGGAACAGACTTCTTCTCTTTCAGAGAAACGCATGTGAGTTTTTTGTGAAAGCTTGTAAGTAGCTTAAGGCACTTTCAAAGCAAAGTGATTTTCTCTGAAAGGACAGCATTTAGAAAGTGAAGCAACACTCCATTCACTTCGCACAGTGAATTGAAGTGTTGGAACAGACTGCTTCTCTTTCAGAGAAACGCATGTGAATTTCTGTTGAATGCTTGTAAGTAGCTTAAGGCACTTTCAAAGGAAAGTGATTTTCTCTGACAGGACAGCATTTAGAAAGTGAAGCAACACTCCATTCACTTCGCACAGTGAATTGAAGTGTTGGAACAGACTGCTTCTCTTTCAGAGAAACGCATGTGAATTTCTGTTGAATGCTTGTAAGTAGCTTAAGGCACTTTCAAAGGAAAGTGATTTTCTCTGACAGGACAGCATTTAGAAAGTGAAGCAACACTCCATTCACTTAGCACAGTGAATTAAAGTGTTGGAACAGACTGCTTCTCTTTCAGAGAAACGCATGTGAGTTTTTTGTGAAAGCTTGTAAGTAGCTTAAGGCACTTTCAAAGCAAAGTGATTTTCTCTGAAAGGACAGGATTTAGAAAGTCATGCAACACTCCATTCACTTCGCACAGTGAATTGAAGTGTTGGAGCAGACTGCTTCTCTTTCAGAGAAACGCATGTGAATTTCTGTTGAATGCTTGTAAGTAGCTTAAGGCACTTTCAAAGGAAAGTGATTTTCTCTGAAAGGACAGCATTTAGAAAGTGAAGCAACACTCCATTCACTTCGCACAGTGAATTGAAGTGTTGGAACAGACTGCTTCTCTTTCAGAGAAACGCATGTGAGTTTTTTGTGAAAGCTTGTAAGTAGCTTAAGGCACTTTCAAAGGAAAGTGATTTTCTCTGAAAGGACAGCATTTAGAAAGTGAAGCAACACTCCATTCACTTCGCACAGTGAATTAAAGTATTGGAAAAGACTGCTTCTCTTTCAGAGAAACGCATGTGAGTTTTTTGTGAAAGCTTGTAAGTAGCTTAAGGCACTTTCAAAGGAAAGTGATTTTCTCTGAAAGGACAGCATTTAGAAAGTGAAGCAAAAATTCATTCACTTCGCACAGTGAATTGAAGTGTTGGAACAGACTGCTTCTCTTTCAGAGAAACGCATGTGAATTTCTGTTGAATGCTTGTAAGTAGCTTAAGGCACTTTCAAAGGAAAGTGATTTTCTCTGAAAGGACAGCATTTAGAAAGTGAAGCAACACTCCATTCACTTCGCACAGTGAATTGAAGTGTTGGAACAGACTGCTTCTCTTTCAGAGAAACGCATGTGAATTTCTGTTGAATGCTTGTAAGTAGCTTAAGGCACTTTCAAAGGAAAGTGATTTTCTCTGAAAGGACAGCATTTAGAAAGTGAAGCAACACTCCATTCACTTCGCACAGTGAATTGAAGTGTTGGAACAGACTGCTTCTCTTTCAGAGAATCGCATGTGAATTTCTGTTGAATGCTTGTAAGTAGCTTAAGGCACTTTCAAAGGAAAGTGATTTTCTCTGAAAGGACAGCATTTAGAAAGTGAAGCAAAACTCCATTCACTTCGCACAGTGAATTGAAGTGTTGGAACAGACTGCTTCTCTTTCAGAGAAACGCATGTGAATTTCTGTTCAATGCTTGTAAGTAGCTTAAGGCACTTTCAAAGGAAAGTGATTTTCTCTGAAAGGACAGCATTTAGAAAGTGAAGCAACACTCCATTCACTTCGCACAGTGAATTGAAGTGTTGGAACAGACTGCTTCTCTCTCAGAGATACGCATGTGAATTTCTGTTTAATGCTTGTAAGTAGCTTAAGGCACTTTCAAAGGAAAGTGATTTTCTCTGAAAGGACAGCATTTAGAAAGTGAAGCAACACTCCATTCACTTCGCACAGTGAATTGAAGTGTTGGAACAGACTGCTTCTCTTACAGAGAAACACATGTGAATTTCTGTTGAATGCTGGTAAGTAGCTTAAGGCACTTTCAAAGGAAAGAGATTTTCTCTGACAGGACAGCATTTAGAAAGTGAAGCAACACTCCATTCACTTCGCACAGTGAATTGAAGTGTTGGAACAGACTGCTTCTCTTTCAGAGAAACGCATGTGAATTTCTGTTGAATGCTTGTAAGTAGCTTAAGGCACTTTCAAAGGAAAGTGATTTTCACTGACAGGACAGCATTTAGAAAGTGAAGCAACACTCCATTCACTTCGCACAGTGAATTGAAGTGTTGGAACAGACTGCTTCTCTTTCAGAGAAACGCATGTGAATTTCTGTTGAATGCTTGTAAGTAGCTTAAGGCACTTTCAAAGGAAAGTGATTTTCTCTGACAGGACAGCATTTAGAAAGTGAAGCAACACTCCATTCACTTAGCACAGTGAATTAAAGTGTTGGAACAGACTGCTTCTCTTTCAGAGAAACGCATGTGAGTTTTTTGTGAAAGCTTGTAAGGATCTTAAGGCACTTTCAAAGCAAAGTGATTTTCTCTGAAAGGACAGGATTTAGAAAGTCATGCAACACTCCATTCACTTCGCACAGTGAATTGAAGTGTTGGAGCAGACTGCTTCTCTTTCAGAGAAAAGCATGTGAATTTCTGTTGAATGCTTGTAAGTAGCTTAAGGCACTTTCAAAGGAAAGTGATTTTCTCTGAAAGGACAGCATTTAGAAAGTGAAGCAACACTCCATTCACTTCGCACAGTGAATTGAAGTGTTGGAACAGACTGCTTCTCTTTCAGAGAAACGCATGTGAGTTTTTTGTGAAAGCTTGTAAGTAGCTTAAGGCACTTTCAAAGGAAAGTGATTTTCTCTGAAAGGACAGCATTTAGAAAGTGAAGCAACACTCCATTCACTTCGCACAGTGAATTAAAGTATTGGAAAAGACTGCTTCTCTTTCAGAGAAACGCATCTGAGTTTTTTGTGAAAGCTTGTAAGTAGCTTAAGGCACTTTCAAAGGAAAGTGATTTTCTCTGAAAGGACAGCATTTAGAAAGTGAAGCAAAAATCCATTCACTTCGCACAGTGAATTGAAGTGTTGGAACAGACTGCTTCTCTTTCAGAGAAACGCATGTGAATTTCTGTTGAATGCTTGTAAGTAGCTTAAGGCACTTTCAAAGGAAAGTGATTTTCTCTGAAAGGACAGCATTTAGAAAGTGAAGCAACACTCCATTCACTTCGCACAGTGAATTGAAGTGTTGGAACAGACTGCTTCTCTTTCAGAGAAACGCATGTGAATTTCTGTTGAATGCTTGTAAGTAGCTTAAGGCACTTTCAAAGGAAAGTGATTTTCTCTGAAAGGACAGCATTTAGAAAGTGAAGCAACACTCCATTCACTTCGCACAGTGAATTGAAGTGTTGGAACAGACTGCTTCTCTTTCAGAGAAACGCATGTGAGTTTTTTGTGAAAGCTTGTAAGTAGCTTAAGGCACTTTCAAAGGAAAGTGATTTTCTCTGAAAGGACAGCATTTAGAAAGTGAAGCAACACTCCATTCACTTAGCACAGTGAATTGAAGTGTTGGAAAAGACTGGTTCTCTTTCAGAGAAACGCATGTGAATTTCTGTTTAATGCTTGTAAGTAGCTTAAGGCACTTTCAAAGGAAAGTGATTTTCTCTGAAAGGACAGCATTTAGAAAGTGAAGCAACACTCCATTCACTTCGCACAGTGAATTGAAGTGTTGGAACAGACTGCTTCTCTTACAGAGAAACACATGTGAATTTCTGTTGAATGCTTGTAAGTAGCTTAAGGCACTTTCAAAGGAAATTGATTTTCTCTGAAAGGACAGCATTTAGAAAGTGAAGCAACACTCCATTCACATCGCACAGTGAATTGAAGTGTAGGAACAGACTGCTTCTCTTTCAGAGAAACGGATGTAAGTTTTTTGTGAAAGCTTGTAAGTAGCTTAAGGCACTTTCAAAGGAAAGTGATTTTCTCTGAAAGGACAGGATTTAGAAAGTGAAGCAACACTCCATTCACTTCGCACAGTGAATTGAAGTGTTGGAGCAGACTGCTTCTCTTTCAGAGAAACGCATGTGAATTTCTCTTGAATGCTTGTAACTAGCTTAAGGCACTTTCAAAGGAAAGTGATTTTCTCTGAAAGGACAGCATTTAGAAAGTGAAGCAACACTACATTCACTTCGCACAGTGAATTGAAGTGTTGGAACAGACTGCTTCTCTTTCAGAGAAACGCATGTGAATTTCTGTTGAATGCTTGTAAGTAGCTTAAGGCACTTTCAAAGGAAAGTGATTTTCTCTGAAAGGACAGCATTTAGAAAGTGAAGCAACACTCCATTCACTTCGCACAGTGAATTGAAGTGTTGGAACAGACTGCTTCTCTTTCAGAGAAATGGATTTGAGTTTTTTGTGAAAGCTTGTAAGTAGCTTAAGGCACTTTTAAAGGAAAGTGATTTTCCCTGAAAGGACAGCATTTAGAAAGTGAAGCAACACTCCATTCACTTCGCACAGTGAATTGAAGTGTTGGAACAGACTGCTTCTCTTTCAGAGAAACGCATGTGAGTTTTTTGTGAAAGCTTGTAAGTAGCTTAAGGCACTTTCAAAGGAAAGTGATTTTCTCTGAAAGGACAGCATTTAGAAAGTGAAACAACACTCCATTCACTTCGCACAGTGAATTGAAGTGTTGGAACAGACTGCTTCTCTTTCGGAGAATCGCATGTGAATTTCTGTTGAATGCTTGTAAGTAGCTTAAGGCACTTTCAAAGGAAAGTGATTTTCTCTGAAAGGACAGCATTTAGAAAGTGAAGCAACACTCCATTCACTTCGCACAGTGAATTGAAGTGTTGGAACAGACTGCTTCTCTTTCAGAGAAACGCATGTGAATTTCTGTTGAATGCTTGTAAGTAGCTTAAGGCACTTTCAAAGGAAAGTGATTTTCTCTGAAAGGACAGCATTTAGAAATTGAAGCAACACTCCATTCACTTCGCACAGTGAATTGAAGTGTTGGAACAGACTGCTTCTCTTTCAGAGAAACGCATGTGAGTTTTTTGTGAAAGCTTGTAAGTAGCTTAAGGCACTTTCAAAGGAAAGTGATTTTCTCTGAAAGGACAGCATTTAGAAAGTGAAGCAACACTCCATTCACTTAGCACAGTGAATTGAAGTGTTGGAACAGACTGCTTCTCTTTCAGAGAAACGCATGTGAATTTCTGTTTAATGCTTGTAAGTAGCTTAAGGCACTTTCAAAGGAAAGTGATTTTCTCTGAAAGGACAGCATTTAGAAAGTGAAGCAACACTCCATTCACTTCGCACAGTGAATTGAAGTGTTGGAACAGACTGCTTCTCATACAGAGAAACACATGTGAATTTCTGTTGAATGCTTGTAAGTAGCTTAAGGCACTTTCAAAGGAAAGTGATTTTGTCTGACAGGACGGCATTTAGAAAGTGAAGCAACACTCCATTCACTTCGCACAGTGAATTGAAGTGTTGGAACAGACTGCTTCTCTTTCAGAGAAACGCATGTGAATTTCTGTTGAATGCTTGTAAGTAGCTTAAGGCACTTTCAAAGGAAAGTGATTTTCTCTGAAAGGACAGCATTTAGAAAGTGAAGCAACACTCCATTCACATCGCACAGTGAATTGAAGTGTAGGAACAGACTGCTTCTCTTTCAGAGAAATGTATTTGAGTTTTTTGTGAAAGCTTGTAAGTAGCTTAAGGCACTTTCAAAGGAAAGTGATTTTCTCTGAAAGGACAGCATTTAGAAAGTGAAGCAACACTCCATTCACTTCGCACAGTGAATTAAAGTGTTGGAACAGACTGCTTCTCTTTCAGAGAAACGGATGTGAGTTTTTTGTGAAAGCTTGTAAGTAGCTTAAGGCACTTTCAAAGGAAAGTGATTTTCTCTGAAAGGACAGGATTTAGAAAGTGAAGCAACACTCCATTCACTTCGCACAGTGAATTGAAGGGTTGGGGCAGACTGCTTCTCTTTCAGAGAAACGCATGTGAATTTCTGTTGAATGCTTGTAAGTAGCTTAAGGCACTTTCAAAGGAAAGTGATTTTCCCTGAAAGGACAGCATTTAGAAAGTGAAGCAACACTCCATTCACTTCGCACAGTGAATTGAAGTGTTGGAACAGACTGCTTCTCTTTCAGAGAAACGCATGTGAGTTTTTTGTGAAAGCTTGTAAGTAGCTTAAGGCACTTTCAAAGGAAAGTGATTTTCTCTGAAAGGACAGCATTTAGAAAGTGAAGCAACACTCCATTCACTTCGCACAGTGAATTAAAGTGTTGGAACAGACTGCTTCTCTTTCAGAGAAACGTATCTGAGTTTTTTGTGAAAGCTTGTAAGTAGCTTAAGGCACTTTCAAAGGAAAGTGATTTTCTCTGAAAGAACAGCATTTAGAAAGTGAAGCAAAACTCCATTCACTTCGCACAGTGAATTGAAGTGTTGGAACAGACTGCTTCTCTTTCAGAGAAACGCATGTGAATTTCTGTTCAATGCTTGTAAGTAGCTTAAGGCACTTTCAAAGGAAAGTGATTTTCTCTGAAAGGACAGCATTTAGAAAGTGAAGCAACACTCCATTCACTTCGCACAGTGAATTAAAGTGTTGGAACAGACTGCTTCTCTTTCAGAGAAACGCATGTGAGTTTTTTGTGAAAGCTTGTAAGTTGCTTAAGGCACTTTCAAAGGAAAGTGATTTTCTCTGAAAGGACAGCATTTAGAAAGTGAAGCAACACTCCATTCACTTCGCACAGTGAATTGAAGTGTTGGAACAGACTGCTTCTCTTTCAGAGAAACGCATGTGAATTTCTGTTGAATGCTTGTAAGTAGCTTAAGGCACTTTCAAAGGAAAGTGATTTTCTCTGAAAGGACAGCATTTAGAAAGTGAAGCAACACTCCATTCACTTCGCACAGTGAATTGAAGTGTTGGAACAGACTGCTTCTCTTTCAGAGAAACGCATGTGAGTTTTTTGTGAAAGCTTGTAAGTAGCTTAAGGCACTTTCAAAGGAAAGTGATTTTCTCTGAAAGGACAGCATTTAGAAAGTGAAGCAACACTCCATTCACTTCGCACAGTGAATTGAAGTGTTGGAACAGACTGCTTCTCTTTCAGAGAAACGCATGTGATTTTCTGTTCAATGCTTGTAAGTAGCTTAAGGCACTTTCAAAGGAAAGTGATTTTCTCTGAAAGGACAGCATTTAGAAAGTAAAGCAACACTCCATTCACTTCGCACAGTGAATTGAAGTGTTGGAACAGACTGCTTCTCTTTCAGAGAAACGCATGTGAGTTTTTTGTGAAAGCTTGTAAGTAGCTTAAGGCACTTTCAAAGGAAAGTGATTTTCTCTGAAAGGACAGCATTTAGAAAGTGAAGCAACACTCCATTCACTTCGCACAGTGAATTGAAGTGTTGGAACAGACTGCTTCTCTTTCAGAGAATCGCATGTGAATTTCTGTTCAATGTTTGTAAGTAGCTTAAGGCACTTTCAAAGGAAAGTGATTTTCTCTGAAAGGACAGCATTTAGAAAGTGAAGCAACACTCCATTCACTTCGCACAGTGAATTGAAGTGTTGGAACAGACTGTTTCTCTTTCAGAGAAAGCATGTGAATTTATGTTGAATGCTTGTAAGTAGCTTAAGGCACTTTCAAAGGAAAGTGATTTTCTCTGAAAGGACAGCATTTAGAAAGTGAAGCAACACTCCATTCACTTCGCACAGTGAATTGAAGTGTTGGAACAGACTGCTTCTCTTTCAGAGAAACGCATGTGAATTTCTGTTGAATGCTTGTAACTAGCTTAAGGCACTTTCAAAGGAAAGTGATTTTCTCTGACAGGACAGCATTTAGAAAGTGAAGCAACACTCCATTCACTTCGCACAGTGAATTGAAGTGTTGGAACAGACTGCTTCTCTTTCAGAGAAACGCATGTGAATTTCTGTTGAATGCTCGTAAGTAGCTTAAGGCACTTTCAAAGGAAAGTGATTTTCTCTGAAAGGACAGCATTTAGAAAGTGAAGCAACACTCCATTCACATCGCACAGTGAATTGAAGTGTAGGAACAGACTGCTTCTCTTTCAGAGAAACGGATGTAAGTTTTTTGTGAACGCTTGTAAGTAGCTTAAGGCACTTTCAAAGGAAAGTGATTTTCTCTGAAAGGACAGCATTTAGAAAGTGAAGTAACACTCCATTCACTTCGCACAGTGAATTAAAGTGTTGGAACAGACTGCTTCTCTTTCAGAGAAACGCATGTGAGTTTTTTGTGAAAGCTTGTATGTAGCTTAAGGCACATTCAAAGGAAAGTGATTTTCTCTGAAAGGACAGCATTTAGAAAGTGAAGCAACACTCCATTCACTTCGCACAGTGAATTGAAGTGTTGGAACAGACTGCTTCTCTTTCAGAGAAACGCATGTGAATTTCTGTTGAATGCTTGAAAGTAGCTTAAGGCACTTTCAAAGGAAAGTGATTTTCTCTGAAAGGACAGCATTTAGAAAGTGAAGCAACACTCCATTCACTTCGCACAGTGAATTGAAGTGTTGGAACAGACTGCTTCTCTTTCAGAGAAACGGATGTGAGTTTTTTGTGAAAGCTTGTAAGTAGCTTAAGGCACTTTCAAAGGAAAGTGATTTTCTCTGAAAGGACAGCATTTAGAAAGTGAAGCAACACTCCATTCACTTTGCACAGTGAATTAAAGTGTTGGAACAGACTGCTTCTCTTTCAGAGAAACGCATGTGAGTTTTTTGTGAAAGCTTGTAAGTAGCTTAAGGCACTTTCAAAGGAAAGTGATTTTCTCTGAAAGGACAGCATTTAGAAAGTGAAGCAACACTCCATTCACTTCGCACAGTGAATTGAAGTGTTGGAACAGACTGCTTCTCTTTCAGAGAAACGCATGTGAATTTCTGTTGAACGCTTGTAACTAGCTTAAGGCACTTTCAAAGGAAAGTGATTTTCTCTAAAAGGACAGCATTTAGAAAGTGAAGCAACACTCCATTCACTTCGCACAGTGAATTGAAGTGTTGGAACAGACTGCTTCTCTTTCAGAGAAAAGCATGTGAGTTTTTTGTGAAAGCTTGTAAGTAGCTTAAGGCACTTTCAAAGGAAAGTGATTTTCTCTGAAAGGACAGCATTTAGAAAGTGAAGCAACACTCCATTCACTTCGCACAGTGAATTAAAGTGTTGGAACAGACTGCTTCTCTTTCAGAGAAACACATGTGAATTTCTGTTCAATGCTTGTAAGTAGCTTAAGGCACTTTCAAAGGAAAGTGATTTTCTCTGAAAGGACAGCATTTAGAAAGTGAAGCAACACTACATTCACTTCGCACTGTGAATTGAAGTGTTGGAACAGACTGCTTCTCTTTCAGAGAAACGCATGTGAATTTCTGTTGAATGCTTGTAAGTAGCTTAAGGCACTTTCAAAGGAAAGTGATTTTCTCTGAAAGGACAGCATTTAGAAAGTGAAGCAACACTCCATTCACTTCGCACAGTGAATTAAAGTGTTGGAACAGACTGCTTCTCTTTCAGAGAAACGCATGTGAGTTTTTTGTGAAAGCTTGTAAGTAGCTTAAGGCACTTTCAAAGGAAAGTGATTTTCTCTGAAAGGACAGCATTTAGAAAGTGAAGCAACACTCCATTCACTTCGCACAGTGAATTGAAGTGTTGGAACAGACTGCTTCTCTTTCAGAGAAACGCATGTGAGTTTTTTGTGAAAGCTTGTAAGTAGCTTAAGGCACTTTCCAAGGAAAGTGATTTTCTCTGAAAGGACAGCATTTAGAAAGTGAAGCAACACTCCATTCACTTCGCACAGTGAATTGAAGTGTTGGAACAGACTGCTTCTCTTTCAGAGAATCGCATGTGAATTTCTGTTGAATGCTTGTAAGTAGCTTAAGGCACTTTCAAAGGAAAGTGATTTTCTCTGAAAGGACAGCATTTAGAAAGTGAAGCAACACTCCATTCACTTCGCACAGTGAATTGAAGTGTTGGAACAGACTGCTTCTCTTTCAGAGAAACGCATGTGAATTTCTGTTGAATGCTTGTAAGTAGCTTAAGGCACTTTCAAAGGAAAGTGATTTTCTCTGAAAGGACAGCATTTAAAAAGTGAAGCAACACTCCATTCACTTCGCACAGTAAATTGAAGTGTTGGAACAGACTGCTTCTCTTTCAGAGAAACGCATGTGAGTTTTTTGTGAAAGCTTGTAAGTAGCTTAAGGCACTTTCAAAGGAAAGTGATTTACTCTGAAAGGACAGCATTTAGAAAGTGAAGCAACACTCCATTCACTTAGCACAGTGAATTGAAGTGTTGGAACAGACTGCTTCTCTTTCAGAGAAACGCATGTGAATTTCTGTTTAATGCTTGTAAGTAGCTTAAGGCACTTTCAAAGGAAAGTGATTTTCTCTGAAAGGACAGCATTTAGGAAGTGAAGCAACACTCCATTCACTTCGCACAGTGAATTGAAGTATTGGAACAGACTGCTTCTCATACAGAGAAACACATGTGAATTTCTGTTGAATGCTTGTAAGTAGCTTAAGGCACTTTCAAAGAAAAGTGATTTTCTCTGACAGGACGGCATTTGGAAAGTGAAGCAACACTCCATTCACTTCGCACAGTGAATTGAAGTGTTGGAACAGACTGCTTCTCTTTCAGAGAAACGCATGTGAATTTCTGTTGAATGCTTGTAAGTAGCTAAAGGCACTTTCAAAGGAAAGTGATTTTCTCTGAAAGGACAGCATTTAGAAAGTGAAGCAACACTCCATTCACTTAGCACAGTGAATTGAAGTGTTGGAACAGACTGCATCTCTTTCAGAGAAACGCATGTGAATTTCTGTTTAATGCTTGTAAGTAGCATAAGGCACTATCAAAGGAAAGTGATTTTCTCTGAAAGGACACCATTGAGAAAGTCAAGCAACACTCCATTCACGTCGCACAGTGAATTGAAGTGTTGGAACAGACTGCTTCTCTTACAGAGAAACACATGTGAATTTCTGTTGAATGCTTGTAACTAGCTTAAGGCACTTTCAAAGGAAAGTGATTTTCTCTGACAGGACAGCATTTAGAAAGTGAAGCAACACTCCATTCACTTCGCACAGTGAATTGAAGAGTTGGAACAGACTGCTTCTCTTTCAGAGAAACGCATGTGAATTTCTGTTGAATGCTTGTAAGTAGCTTAAGGCACTTTCAAAGGAAAGTGATTTTCTCTGAAAGGACAGCATTTAGAAAGTGAAGCAACACTCCATTCACTTCGCACAGTGAATTGAAGTGTTGGAACAGACTGCTTCTCTTTCAGAGAAACGCATGTGAATTTCTGTTGAATGCTTGTACGTAGCTTAAGGCACTTTCAAAGGAAAGTGATTTTCTCTGAAAGGACAGCATTTAGAAAGTGAAGCAACACTCCATTCACTTCGCACAGTGAATTGAAGTGTTGGAACAGACTGCTTCTCTTTCAGGGAAACGGATGTGAGTTTTTTGTGAAAGCTTGTAAGTAGCTTAAGGCACTTTCAAAGGAAAGTGATTTTCTCTGAAAGGACAGCATTTAGAAAGTGAAGCAACACTCCATTCACTTCGCACAGTGAATTGAAGTGTTGGAACAGACTGCTTCTCTTTCAGAGTAACGCATGTGAATTTCTGTTGAATGCTTGTAACTAGCTTAAGGCACTTTCAAAGGAAAGTGATTTTCTCTGACAGGACAGCATTTAGAAAGTGAAGCAACACTCCATTCACTTCGCACAGTGAATTGAAGTGTTGGAACAGACTGCTTCTCTTTCAGAGAAACGTATCTGAGTTTTTTGTGAAAGCTTGTAAGTAGCTTAAGGCACTTTCAAAGGAAAGTGATTTTCTCTGAAAGGACAGCATTTAGAAAGTGAAGCAAAACTCCATTCACTTCGCACAGTGAATTGAAGTGTTGGAACAGACTGCTTCTCTTTCAGAGAAACGCATGTGAATTTCTGTTCAATGCTTGTAAGTAGCTTAAGGCACTTTCAAAGGAAAGTGATTTTCTCTGAAAGGACAGCATTTAGAAAGTGAAGCAACACTCCATTCACTTCGCACAGTGAATTAAAGTGTTGGAACAGACTGCTTCTCTTTCAGAGAAACGCATGTGAGTTTTTTGTGAAAGCTTGTAAGTAGCTTAAGGCACTTTCAAAGGAAAGTGATTTTCTCTGAAAGGACAGCATTTAGAAAGTGAAGCAACACTCCATTCACTTCGCACAGTGAATTGAAGTGTTGGAACAGACTGCTTCTCTTTCAGAGAAACGCATGTGAATTTCTGTTGAATGCTTGTAAGTAGCTTAAGGCACTTTCAAAGGAAAGTGATTTTCTCTGAAAGGACAGCATTTAGAAAGTGAAGCAACACTCCATTCACTTCGCACAGTGAATTGAAGTGTTGGAACAGACTGCTTCTCTTTCAGAGAAACGCATGTGAGTTTTTTGTGAAAGCTTGTAAGTAGCTTAAGGCACTTTCAAAGGAAAGTGATTTTCTCTGAAAGGACAGCATTTAAAAAGTGAAGCAACACTCCATTCACTTCGCACAGTGAATTGAAGTGTTGGAACAGACTGCTTCTCTTTCAGAGAAACGCATGTGATTTTCTGTTCAATGCTTGTAAGTAGCTTAAGGCACTTTCAAAGGAAAGTGATTTTCTCTGACAGGACAGCATTTAGAAAGTGAAGCAACACTCCATTCACTTCGCACAGTGAATTGAAGTGTTGGAACAGACTGCTTCTCTTTCAGAGAAACGCATGTGAATTTCTGTTGAATGCTTGTAACTAGCTTAAGGCACTTTCAAAGGAAAGTGATTTTCTCTGACAGGACAGCATTTAGAAAGTGAAGCAACACTCCATTCACTTCGCACAGTGAATTGAAGTGTTGGAACAGACTGCTTCTCTTTCAGAGAAACGCATGTGAATTTCTGTTGAATGCTCGTAAGTAGCTTAAGGCACTTTCAAAGGAAAGTGATTTTCTCTGAAAGGACAGCATTTAGAAAGTGAAGCAACACTCCATTCACATCGCACAGTGAATTGAAGTGTAGGAACAGACTGCTTCTCTTTCAGAGAAACGGATGTAAGTTTTTTGTGAACGCTTGTAAGTAGCTTAAGGCACTTTCAAAGGAAAGTGATTTTCTCTGAAAGGACAGCATTTAGAAAGTGAAGTAACACTCCATTCACTTCGCACAGTGAATTAAAGTGTTGGAACAGACTGCTTCTCTTTCAGAGAAACGCATGTGAGTTTTTTGTGAAAGCTTGTATGTAGCTTAAGGCACATTCAAAGGAAAGTGATTTTCTCTGAAAGGACAGCATTTAGAAAGTGAAGCAACACTCCATTCACTTCGCACAGTGAATTGAAGTGTTGGAACAGACTGCTTCTCTTTCAGAGAAACGCATGTGAATTTCTGTTGAATGCTTGAAAGTAGCTTAAGGCACTTTCAAAGGAAAGTGATTTTCTCTGAAAGGACAGCATTTAGAAAGTGAAGCAACACTCCATTCACTTCGCACAGTGAATTGAAGTGTTGGAACAGACTGCTTCTCTTTCAGAGAAACGGATGTGAGTTTTTTGTGAAAGCTTGTAAGTAGCTTAAGGCACTTTCAAAGGAAAGTGATTTTCTCTGAAAGGACAGCATTTAGAAAGTGAAGCAACACTCCATTCACTTCGCACAGTGAATTGAAGTGTTGGAACAGACTGCTTCTCTTTCAGAGAAACGCATGTGAGTTTTTTGTGAAAGCTTGTAAGTAGCTTAAGGCACTTTCCAAGGAAAGTGATTTTCTCTGAAAGGACAGCATTTAGAAAGTGAAGCAACACTCCATTCACTTCGCACAGTGAATTGAAGTGTTGGAACAGACTGCTTCTCTTTCAGAGAATCGCATGTGAATTTCTGTTGAATGCTTGTAAGTAGCTTAAGGCACTTTCAAAGGAAAGTGATTTTCTCTGAAAGGACAGCATTTAGAAAGTGAAGCAACACTCCATTCACTTCGCACAGTGAATTGAAGTGTTGGAACAGACTGCTTCTCTTTCAGAGAAACGCATGTGAATTTCTGTTGAATGCTTGTAAGTAGCTTAAGGCACTTTCAAAGGAAAGTGATTTTCTCTGAAAGGACAGCATTTAAAAAGTGAAGCAACACTCCATTCACTTCGCACAGTAAATTGAAGTGTTGGAACAGACTGCTTCTCTTTCAGAGAAACGCATGTGAGTTTTTTGTGAAAGCTTGTAAGTAGCTTAAGGCACTTTCAAAGGAAAGTGATTTACTCTGAAAGGACAGCATTTAGAAAGTGAAGCAACACTCCATTCACTTAGCACAGTGAATTGAAGTGTTGGAACAGACTGCTTCTCTTTCAGAGAAACGCATGTGAATTTCTGTTTAATGCTTGTAAGTAGCTTAAGGCACTTTCAAAGGAAAGTGATTTTCTCTGAAAGGACAGCATTTAGGAAGTGAAGCAACACTCCATTCACTTCGCACAGTGAATTGAAGTATTGGAACAGACTGCTTCTCATACAGAGAAACACATGTGAATTTCTGTTGAATGCTTGTAAGTAGCTTAAGGCACTTTCAAAGAAAAGTGATTTTCTCTGACAGGACGGCATTTGGAAAGTGAAGCAACACTCCATTCACTTCGCACAGTGAATTGAAGTGTTGGAACAGACTGCTTCTCTTTCAGAGAAACGCATGTGAATTTCTGTTGAATGCTTGTAAGTAGCTAAAGGCACTTTCAAAGGAAAGTGATTTTCTCTGAAAGGACAGCATTTAGAAAGTGAAGCAACACTCCATTCACTTAGCACAGTGAATTGAAGTGTTGGAACAGACTGCATCTCTTTCAGAGAAACGCATGTGAATTTCTGTTTAATGCTTGTAAGTAGCATAAGGCACTATCAAAGGAAAGTGATTTTCTCTGAAAGGACACCATTGAGAAAGTCAAGCAACACTCCATTCACGTCGCACAGTGAATTGAAGTGTTGGAACAGACTGCTTCTCTTACAGAGAAACACATGTGAATTTCTGTTGAATGCTTGTAACTAGCTTAAGGCACTTTCAAAGGAAAGTGATTTTCTCTGACAGGACAGCATTTAGAAAGTGAAGCAACACTCCATTCACTTCGCACAGTGAATTGAAGAGTTGGAACAGACTGCTTCTCTTTCAGAGAAACGCATGTGAATTTCTGTTGAATGCTTGTAAGTAGCTTAAGGCACTTTCAAAGGAAAGTGATTTTCTCTGAAAGGACAGCATTTAGAAAGTGAAGCAACACTCCATTCACTTCGCACAGTGAATTGAAGTGTTGGAACAGACTGCTTCTCTTTCAGAGAAACGCATGTGAATTTCTGTTGAATGCTTGTACGTAGCTTAAGGCACTTTCAAAGGAAAGTGATTTTCTCTGAAAGGACAGCATTTAGAAAGTGAAGCAACACTCCATTCACTTCGCACAGTGAATTGAAGTGTTGGAACAGACTGCTTCTCTTTCAGGGAAACGGATGTGAGTTTTTTGTGAAAGCTTGTAAGTAGCTTAAGGCACTTTCAAAGGAAAGTGATTTTCTCTGAAAGGACAGCATTTAGAAAGTGAAGCAACACTCCATTCACTTCGCACAGTGAATTGAAGTGTTGGAACAGACTGCTTCTCTTTCAGAGTAACGCATGTGAATTTCTGTTGAATGCTTGTAACTAGCTTAAGGCACTTTCAAAGGAAAGTGATTTTCTCTGACAGGACAGCATTTAGAAAGTGAAGCAACACTCCATTCACTTCGCACAGTGAATTGAAGTGTTGGAACAGACTGCTTCTCTTTCAGAGAAACGTATCTGAGTTTTTTGTGAAAGCTTGTAAGTAGCTTAAGGCACTTTCAAAGGAAAGTGATTTTCTCTGAAAGGACAGCATTTAGAAAGTGAAGCAAAACTCCATTCACTTCGCACAGTGAATTGAAGTGTTGGAACAGACTGCTTCTCTTTCAGAGAAACGCATGTGAATTTCTGTTCAATGCTTGTAAGTAGCTTAAGGCACTTTCAAAGGAAAGTGATTTTCTCTGAAAGGACAGCATTTAGAAAGTGAAGCAACACTCCATTCACTTCGCACAGTGAATTAAAGTGTTGGAACAGACTGCTTCTCTTTCAGAGAAACGCATGTGAGTTTTTTGTGAAAGCTTGTAATTAGCTTAAGGCACTTTCAAAGGAAAGTGATTTTCTCTGAAAGGACAGCATTTAGAAAGTGAAGCAACACTCCATTCACTTCGCACAGTGAATTGAAGTGTTGGAACAGACTGCTTCTCTTTCAGAGAAACGCATGTGAATTTCTGTTGAATGCTTGTAAGTAGCTTAAGGCACTTTCAAAGGAAAGTGATTTTCTCTGAAAGGACAGCATTTAGAAAGTGAAGCAACACTCCATTCACTTCGCACAGTGAATTGAAGTGTTGGAACAGACTGCTTCTCTTTCAGAGAAACGCATGTGAGTTTTTTGTGAAAGCTTGTAAGTAGCTTAAGGCACTTTCAAAGGAAAGTGATTTTCTCTGAAAGGACAGCATTTAAAAAGTGAAGCAACACTCCATTCACTTCGCACAGTGAATTGAAGTGTTGGAACAGACTGCTTCTCTTTCAGAGAAACGCATGTGATTTTCTGTTCAATGCTTGTAAGTAGCTTAAGGCACTTTCAAAGGAAAGAGATTTTCTCTGAAAGGACAGCATTTAGAAAGTAAAGCAACACTCCATTCATTTCGCACAGTGAATTGAAGTGTTGGAACAGACTGCTTCTCTTTCAGAGAAACGCATGTGAGTTTTTTGTGAAAGCTTGTAAGTAGCTTAAGGCACTTTCAAAGGAAAGTGATTTTCTCTGAAAGGACAGCATTTAGAAAGTGAAGCAACACTCCATTCACTTCGCACAGTGAATTGAAGTGTTGGAACAGACTGCTTCTCTTTCAGAGAATCGCATGTGAATTTCTGTTGAATGTTTGTAAGTAGCTTAAGGCACTTTCAAAGGAAAGTGATTTTCTCTGAAAGGACAGCATTTAGAAAGTGAAGCAACACTCCATTCACTTCGCACAGTGAATTGAAGTGTTGGAACAGACTGCTTCTCTTTCAGAGAAACGCATGTGAATTTCTGTTGAACGCTTGTAACTAGCTTAAGGCACTTTCAAAGGAAAGTGATTTTCTCTGAAAGGACAGCATTTAGAAAGTGAAGCAACACTCCATTCACTTCGCACAGTGAATTGAAGTGTTGGAACAGACTGCTTCTCTTTCAGAGAAAAGCATGTGAGTTTTTTGTGAAAGCTTGTAAGTAGCTTAAGGCACTTTCAAAGGAAAGTGATTTTCTCTGAAAGGACAGCATTTAGAAAGTGAAGCAACACTCCATTCACTTCGCACAGTGAATTAAAGTGTTGGAACAGACTGCTTCTCTTTCAGAGAAACACATGTGAATTTCTGTTCAATGCTTGTAAGTAGCTTAAGGCACTTTCAAAGGAAAGTGATTTTCTCTGAAAGGACAGCATTTAGAAAGTGAAGCAACACTACATTCACTTCGCACTGTGAATTGAAGTGTTGGAACAGACTGCTTCTCTTTCAGAGAAACGCATGTGAATTTCTGTTGAATGCTTGTAAGTAGCTTAAGGCACTTTCAAAGGAAAGTGATTTTCTCTGAAAGGACAGCATTTAGAAAGTGAAGCAACACTCCATTCACTTCGCACAGTGAATTGAAGTGTTGGAACAGACTGCTTCTCTTTCAGAGAAACGCATGTGAGTTTTTTGTGAAAGCTTGTAAGTAGCTTAAGGCACTTTCAAAGGAAAGTGATTTTCTCTGAAAGGACAGCATTTAGAAAGTGAAGCAACACTCCATTCACTTCGCACAGTGAATTGAAGTGTTGGAACAGACTGCTTCTCTTTCAGAGAAACGCATGTGAGTTTTTTGTGAAAGCTTGTAAGTAGCTTAAGGCACTTTCCAAGGAAAGTGATTTTCTCTGAAAGGACAGCATTTAGAAAGTGAAGCAACACTCCATTCACTTCGCACAGTGAATTGAAGTGTTGGAACAGACTGCTTCTCTTTCAGAGAATCGCATGTGAATTTCTGTTGAATGCTTGTAAGTAGCTTAAGGCACTTTCAAAGGAAAGTGATTTTCTCTGAAAGGACAGCATTTAGAAAGTGAAGCAACACTCCATTCACTTCGCACAGTGAATTAAAGTGTTGGAACAGACTGCTTCTCTTTCAGAGAAACGCATGTGAGTTTTTTGTGAAAGCTTGTAAGTAGCTTAAGGCACTTTCAAAGGAAAGTGATTTTCTCTGAAAGGACAGCATTTAGAAAGTGAAGCAACACTCCATTCACTTCGCACAGTGAATTGAAGTGTTGGAACAGACTGCTTCTCTTTCAGAGAAACGCATGTGAATTTCTGTTGAATGCTTGTAAGTAGCTTAAGGCACTTTCAAAGGAAAGTGATTTTCTCTGAAAGGACAGCATTTAGAAAGTGAAGCAACACTCCATTCACTTCGCACAGTGAATTGAAGTGTTGGAACAGACTGCTTCTCTTTCAGAGAAACGCATGTGAGTTTTTTGTGAAAGCTTGTAAGTAGCTTAAGGCACTTTCAAAGGAAAGTGATTTTCTCTGAAAGGACAGCATTTAAAAAGTGAAGCAACACTCCATTCACTTCGCACAGTGAATTGAAGTGTTGGAACAGACTGCTTCTCTTTCAGAGAAACGCATGTGATTTTCTGTTCAATGCTTGTAAGTAGCTTAAGGCACTTTCAAAGGAAAGAGATTTTCTCTGAAAGGACAGCATTTAGAAAGTAAAGCAACACTCCATTCATTTCGCACAGTGAATTGAAGTGTTGGAACAGACTGCTTCTCTTTCAGAGAAACGCATGTGAGTTTTTTGTGAAAGCTTGTAAGTAGCTTAAGGCACTTTCAAAGGAAAGTGATTTTCTCTGAAAGGACAGCATTTAGAAAGTGAAGCAACACTCCATTCACTTCGCACAGTGAATTGAAGTGTTGGAACAGACTGCTTCTCTTTCAGAGAATCGCATGTGAATTTCTGTTGAATGTTTGTAAGTAGCTTAAGGCACTTTCAAAGGAAAGTGATTTTCTCTGAAAGGACAGCATTTAGAAAGTGAAGCAACACTCCATTCACTTCGCACAGTGAATTGAAGTGTTGGAACAGACTGCTTCTCTTTCAGAGAAACGCATGTGAATTTCTGTTGAACGCTTGTAACTAGCTTAAGGCACTTTCAAAGGAAAGTGATTTTCTCTGAAAGGACAGCATTTAGAAAGTGAAGCAACACTCCATTCACTTCGCACAGTGAATTGAAGTGTTGGAACAGACTGCTTCTCTTTCAGAGAAAAGCATGTGAGTTTTTTGTGAAAGCTTGTAAGTAGCTTAAGGCACTTTCAAAGGAAAGTGATTTTCTCTGAAAGGACAGCATTTAGAAAGTGAAGCAACACTCCATTCACTTCGCACAGTGAATTAAAGTGTTGGAACAGACTGCTTCTCTTTCAGAGAAACACATGTGAATTTCTGTTCAATGCTTGTAAGTAGCTTAAGGCACTTTCAAAGGAAAGTGATTTTCTCTGAAAGGACAGCATTTAGAAAGTGAAGCAACACTACATTCACTTCGCACTGTGAATTGAAGTGTTGGAACAGACTGCTTCTCTTTCAGAGAAACGCATGTGAATTTCTGTTGAATGCTTGTAAGTAGCTTAAGGCACTTTCAAAGGAAAGTGATTTTCTCTGAAAGGACAGCATTTAGAAAGTGAAGCAACACTCCATTCACTTCGCACAGTGAATTGAAGTGTTGGAACAGACTGCTTCTCTTTCAGAGAAACGCATGTGAGTTTTTTGTGAAAGCTTGTAAGTAGCTTAAGGCACTTTCAAAGGAAAGTGATTTTCTCTGAAAGGACAGCATTTAGAAAGTGAAGCAACACTCCATTCACTTCGCACAGTGAATTGAAGTGTTGGAACAGACTGCTTCTCTTTCAGAGAAACGCATGTGAGTTTTTTGTGAAAGCTTGTAAGTAGCTTAAGGCACTTTCCAAGGAAAGTGATTTTCTCTGAAAGGACAGCATTTAGAAAGTGAAGCAACACTCCATTCACTTCGCACAGTGAATTGAAGTGTTGGAACAGACTGCTTCTCTTTCAGAGAATCGCATGTGAATTTCTGTTGAATGCTTGTAAGTAGCTTAAGGCACTTTCAAAGGAAAGTGATTTTCTCTGAAAGGACAGCATTTAGAAAGTGAAGCAACACTCCATTCACTTCGCACAGTGAATTGAAGTGTTGGAACAGACTGCTTCTCTTTCAGAGAAACGCATGTGAATTTCTGTTGAATGCTTGTAAGTAGCTTAAGGCACTTTCAAAGGAAAGTGATTTTCTCTGAAAGGACAGCATTTAGAAAGTGAAGCAACACTCCATTCACTTCGCACAGTAAATTGAAGTGTTGGAACAGACTGCTTCTCTTTCAGAGAAACGCATGTGAGTTTTTTGTGAAAGCTTGTAAGTAGCTTAAGGCACTTTCAAAGGAAAGTGATTTACTCTGAAAGGACAGCATTTAGAAAGTGAAGCAACACTCCATTCACTTAGCACAGTGAATTGAAGTGTTGGAACAGACTGCTTCTCTTTCAGAGAAACGCATGTGAATTTCTGTTTAATGCTTGTAAGTAGCTTAAGGCACTTTCAAAGGAAAGTGATTTTCTCTGAAAGGACAGCATTTAGAAAGTGAAGCAACACTCCATTCACTTCGCACAGTGAATTGAAGTGTTGGAACAGACTGCTTCTCATACAGAGAAACACATGTGAATTTCTGTTGAATGCTTGTAAGTAGCTTAAGGCACTTTCAAAGAAAAGTGATTTTCTCTGACAGGACGGCATTTAGAAAGTGAAGCAACACTCCATTCACTTCGCACAGTGAATTGAAGTGTTGGAACAGACTGCTTCTCTTTCAGAGAATCGCATGTGAATTTCTGTTGAATGCTTGTAAGTAGCTAAAGGCACTTTCAAAGGAAAGTGATTTTCTCTGAAAGGACAGCATTTAGAAAGTGAAGCAACACTCCATTCACTTAGCACAGTGAATTGAAGTGTTGGAACAGACTGCTTCTCTTTCAGAGAAACGCATGTGAATTTCTGTTTAATGCTTGTAAGTAGCATAAGGCACTATCAAAGGAAAGTGATTTTCTCTGAAAGGACACCATTGAGAAAGTCAAGCAACACTCCATTCACGTCGCACAGTGAATTGAAGTGTTGGAACAGTCTGCTTCTCTTACAGAGAAACACATGTGAATTTCTGTTGAATGCTTGTAACTAGCTTAAGGCACTTTCAAAGGAAAGTGATTTTCTCTGACAGGACAGCATTTAGAAAGTGAAGCAACACTCCATTCACTTCGCACAGTGAATTGAAGAGTTGGAACAGACTGCTTCTCTTTCAGAGAAACGCATGTGAATTTCTGTTGAATGCTTGTAAGTAGCTTAAGGCACTTTCAAAGGAAAGTGATTTTCTCTGAAAGGACAGCATTTAGAAAGTGAAGCAACACTCCATTCACTTCGCACAGTGAATTGAAGTGTTGGAACAGACTGCTTCTCTTTCAGAGAAACGCATGTGAATTTCTGTTGAATGCTTGTACGTAGGTTAAGGCACTTTCAAAGGAAAGTGATTTTCTCTGAAAGGACAGCATTTAGAAAGTGAAGCAACACTCCATTCACTTCGCACAGTGAATTGAAGTGTTGGAACAGACTGCTTCTCTTTCAGGGAAACGGATGTGAGTTTTTTGTGAAAGCTTGTAAGTAGCTTAAGGCACTTTCAAAGGAAAGTGATTTTCTCTGAAAGGACAGCATTTAGAAAGTGAAGCAACACTCCATTCACTTCGCACAGTGAATTGAAGTGTTGGAACAGACTGCTTCTCTTTCAGAGTAACGCATGTGAATTTCTGTTGAATGCTTGTAACTAGCTTAAGGCACTTTCAAAGGAAAGTGATTTTCTCTGACAGGACAGCATTTAGAAAGTGAAGCAACACTCCATTCACTTCGCACAGTGAATTAAAGTGTTGGAACAGACTGCTTCTCTTTCAGAGAAACGTATCTGAGTTTTTTGTGAAAGCTTGTAAGTAGCTTAAGGCACTTTCAAAGGAAAGTGATTTTCTCTGAAAGGACAGCATTTAGAAAGTGAAGCAAAACTCCATTCACTTCGCACAGTGAATTGAAGTGTTGGAACAGACTGCTTCTCTTTCAGAGAAACGCATGTGAATTTCTGTTCAATGCTTGTAAGTAGCTTAAGGCACTTTCAAAGGAAAGTGATTTTCTCTGAAAGGACAGCATTTAGAAAGTGAAGCAACACTCCATTCACTTCGCACAGTGAATTAAAGTGTTGGAACAGACTGCTTCTCTTTCAGAGAAACGCATGTGAGTTTTTTGTGAAAGCTTGTAAGTAGCTTAAGGCACTTTCAAAGGAAAGTGATTTTCTCTGAAAGGACAGCATTTAGAAAGTGAAGCAACACTCCATTCACTTCGCACAGTGAATTGAAGTGTTGGAACAGACTGCTTCTCTTTCAGAGAAACGCATGTGAATTTCTGTTGAATGCTTGTAAGTAGCTTAAGGCACTTTCAAAGGAAAGTGATTTTCTCTGAAAGGACAGCATTTAGAAAGTGAAGCAACACTCCATTCACTTCGCACAGTGAATTGAAGTGTTGGAACAGACTGCTTCTCTTTCAGAGAAACGCATGTGAGTTTTTTGTGAAAGCTTGTAAGTAGCTTAAGGCACTTTCAAAGGAAAGTGATTTTCTCTGAAAGGACAGCATTTAAAAAGTGAAGCAACACTCCATTCACTTCGCACAGTGAATTGAAGTGTTGGAACAGACTGCTTCTCTTTCAGAGAAACGCATGTGATTTTCTGTTCAATGCTTGTAAGTAGCTTAAGGCACTTTCAAAGGAAAGTGATTTTCTCTGAAAGGACAGCATTTAGAAAGTAAAGCAACACTCCATTCATTTCGCACAGTGAATTGAAGTGTTGGAACAGACTGCTTCTCTTTCAGAGAAACGCATGTGAGTTTTTTGTGAAAGCTTGTAAGTAGCTTAAGGCACTTTCAAAGGAAAGTGATTTTCTCTGAAAGGACAGCATTTAGAAAGTGAAGCAACACTCCATTCACTTCGCACAGTGAATTGAAGTGTTGGAACAGACTGCTTCTCTTTCAGAGAATCGCATGTGAATTTCTGTTGAATGTTTGTAAGTAGCTTAAGGCACTTTCAAAGGAAAGTGATTTTCTCTGAAAGGACAGCATTTAGAAAGTGAAGCAACACTCCATTCACTTCGCACAGTGAATTGAAGTGTTGGAACAGACTGTTTCTCTTTCAGAGAAAGCATGTGAATTTATGTTGAATGCTTGTAAGTAGCTTAAGGCACTTTCAAAGGAAAGTGATTTTCTCTGAAAGGACAGCATTTAGAAAGTGAAGCAACACTCCATTCACTTCGCACAGTGAATTGAAGTGTTGGAACAGACTGCTTCTCTTTCAGAGAAACGCATGTGAATTTCTGTTGAATGCTTGTAACTAGCTTAAGGCACTTTCAAAGGAAAGTGATTTTCTCTGACAGGACAGCATTTAGAAAGTGAAGCAACACTCCATTCACTTCGCACAGTGAATTGAAGTGTTGGAACAGACTGCTTCTCTTTCAGAGAAACGCATGTGAATTTCTGTTGAATGCTCGTAAGTAGCTTAAGGCACTTTCAAAGGAAAGTGATTTTCTCTGAAAGGACAGCATTTAGAAAGTGAAGCAACACTCCATTCACATCGCACAGTGAATTGAAGTGTAGGAACAGACTGCTTCTCTTTCAGAGAAACGGATGTAAGTTTTTTGTGAACGCTTGTAAGTAGCTTAAGGCACTTTCAAAGGAAAGTGATTTTCTCTGAAAGGACAGCATTTAGAAAGTGAAGTAACACTCCATTCACTTCGCACAGTGAATTAAAGTGTTGGAACAGACTGCTTCTCTTTCAGAGAAACGCATGTGAGTTTTTTGTGAAAGCTTGTATGTAGCTTAAGGCACATTCAAAGGAAAGTGATTTTCTCTGAAAGGACAGCATTTAGAAAGTGAAGCAACACTCCATTCACTTCGCACAGTGAATTGAAGTGTTGGAACAGACTGCTTCTCTTTCAGAGAAACGCATGTGAGTTTTTTGTGAAAGCTTGTAAGTAGCTTAAGGCACTTTCAAAGGAAAGTGATTTTCTCTGAAAGGACAGCATTTAAAAAGTGAAGCAACACTCCATTCACTTCGCACAGTGAATTGAAGTGTTGGAACAGACTGCTTCTCTTTCAGAGAAACGCATGTGATTTTCTGTTCAATGCTTGTAAGTAGCTTAAGGCACTTTCAAAGGAAAGTGATTTTCTCTGAAAGGACAGCATTTAGAAAGTAAAGCAACACTCCATTCATTTCGCACAGTGAATTGAAGTGTTGGAACAGACTGCTTCTCTTTCAGAGAAACGCATGTGAGTTTTTTGTGAAAGCTTGTAAGTAGCTTAAGGCACTTTCAAAGGAAAGTGATTTTCTCTGAAAGGACAGCATTTAGAAAGTGAAGCAACACTCCATTCACTTCGCACAGTGAATTGAAGTGTTGGAACAGACTGCTTCTCTTTCAGAGAATCGCATGTGAATTTCTGTTGAATGTTTGTAAGTAGCTTAAGGCACTTTCAAAGGAAAGTGATTTTCTCTGAAAGGACAGCATTTAGAAAGTGAAGCAACACTCCATTCACTTCGCACAGTGAATTGAAGTGTTGGAACAGACTGTTTCTCTTTCAGAGAAAGCATGTGAATTTATGTTGAATGCTTGTAAGTAGCTTAAGGCACTTTCAAAGGAAAGTGATTTTCTCTGAAAGGACAGCATTTAGAAAGTGAAGCAACACTCCATTCACTTCGCACAGTGAATTGAAGTGTTGGAACAGACTGCTTCTCTTTCAGAGAAACGCATGTGAATTTCTGTTGAATGCTTGTAACTAGCTTAAGGCACTTTCAAAGGAAAGTGATTTTCTCTGACAGGACAGCATATAGAAAGTGAAGCAACACTCCATTCACTTCGCACAGTGAATTGAAGTGTTGGAACAGACTGCTTCTCTTTCAGAGAAACGCATGTGAATTTCTGTTGAATGCTCGTAAGTAGCTTAAGGCACTTTCAAAGGAAAGTGATTTTCTCTGAAAGGACAGCATTTAGAAAGTGAAGCAACACTCCATTCACATCGCACAGTGAATTGAAGTGTAGGAACAGACTGCTTCTCTTTCAGAGAAACGGATGTAAGTTTTTTGTGAACGCTTGTAAGTAGCTTAAGGCACTTTCAAAGGAAAGTGATTTTCTCTGAAAGGACAGCATTTAGAAAGTGAAGTAACACTCCATTCACTTCGCACAGTGAATTAAAGTGTTGGAACAGACTGCTTCTCTTTCAGAGAAACGCATGTGAGTTTTTTGTGAAAGCTTGTATGTAGCTTAAGGCACATTCAAAGGAAAGTGATTTTCTCTGAAAGGACAGCATTTAGAAAGTGAAGCAACACTCCATTCACTTCGCACAGTGAATTGAAGTGTTGGAACAGACTGCTTCTCTTTCAGAGAAACGCATGTGAATTTCTGTTGAATGCTTGAAAGTAGCTTAAGGCACTTTCAAAGGAAAGTGATTTTCTCTGAAAGGACAGCATTTAGAAAGTGAAGCAACACTCCATTCACTTCGCACAGTGAATTGAAGTGTTGGAACAGACTGCTTCTCTTTCAGAGAAACGGATGTGAGTTTTTTGTGAAAGCTTGTAAGTAGCTTAAGGCACTTTCAAAGGAAAGTGATTTTCTCTGAAAGGACAGCATTTAGAAAGTGAAGCAACACTCCATTCACTTTGCACAGTGAATTAAAGTGTTGGAACAGACTGCTTCTCTTTCAGAGAAACGCATGTGAGTTTTTTGTGAAAGCTTGTAAGTAGCTTAAGGCACTTTCAAAGGAAAGTGATTTTCTCTGAAAGGACAGCATTTAGAAAGTGAAGCAACACTCCATTCACTTCGCACAGTGAATTGAAGTGTTGGAACAGACTGCTTCTCTTTCAGAGAAACGCATGTGAATTTCTGTTGAACGCTTGTAACTAGCTTAAGGCACTTTCAAAGGAAAGTGATTTTCTCTGAAAGGACAGCATTTAGAAAGTGAAGCAACACTCCATTCACTTCGCACAGTGAATTGAAGTGTTGGAACAGACTGCTTCTCTTTCAGAGAAAAGCATGTGAGTTTTTTGTGAAAGCTTGTAAGTAGCTTAAGGCACTTTCAAAGGAAAGTGATTTTCTCTGAAAGGACAGCATTTAGAAAGTGACGCAACACTCCATTCACTTTGCACAGTGAATTAAAGTGTAGGAACAGACTGCTTCTCTTTCAGAGAAACGGATGTAAGTTTTTTGTGAACGCTTGTAAGTAGCTTAAGGCACTTTCAAAGGAAAGTGATTTTCTCTGAAAGGACAGCATTTAGAAAGTGAAGTAACACTCCATTCACTTCGCACAGTGAATTAAAGTGTTGGAACAGACTGCTTCTCTTTCAGAGAAACGCATGTGAGTTTTTTGTGAAAGCTTGTATGTAGCTTAAGGCACATTCAAAGGAAAGTGATTTTCTCTGAAAGGACAGCATTTAGAAAGTGAAGCAACACTCCATTCACTTCGCACAGTGAATTGAACTGTTGGAACAGACTGCTTCTCTTTCAGAGAAACGCATGTGAATTTCTGTTGAATGCTTGAAAGTAGCTTAAGGCACTTTCAAAGGAAAGTGATTTTCTCTGAAAGGACAGCATTTAGAAAGTGAAGCAACACTCCATTCACTTCGCACAGTGAATTGAAGTGTTGGAACAGACTGCTTCTCTTTCAGAGAAACGGATGTGAGTTTTTTTTGAAAGCTTGTAAGTAGCTTAAGGCACTTTCAAAGGAAAGTGATTTTCTCTGAAAGGACAGCATTTAGAAAGTGAAGCAACACTCCATTCACTTTGCACAGTGAATTAAAGTGTTGGAACAGACTGCTTCTCTTTCAGAGAAACGCATGTGAGTTTTTTGTGAAAGCTTGTAAGTAGCTTAAGGCACTTTCAAAGGAAAGTGATTTTCTCTGAAAGGACAGCATTTAGAAAGTGAAGCAACACTCCATTCACTTCGCACAGTGAATTGAAGTGTTGGAACAGACTGCTTCTCTTTCAGAGAAACGCATGTGAATTTCTGTTGAACGCTTGTAACTAGCTTAAGGCACTTTCAAAGGAAAGTGATTTTCTCTGAAAGGACAGCATTTAGAAAGTGAAGCAACACTCCATTCACTTCGCACAGTGAATTGAAGTGTTGGAACAGACTGCTTCTCTTTCAGAGAAAAGCATGTGAGTTTTTTGTGAAAGCTTGTAAGTAGCTTAAGGCACTTTCAAAGGAAAGTGATTTTCTCTGAAAGGACAGCATTTAGAAAGTGAAGCAACACTCCATTCACTTCGCACAGTGAATTAAAGTGTTGGAACAGACTGCTTCTCTTTCAGAGAAACACATGTGAATTTCTGTTCAATGCTTGTAAGTAGCTTAAGGCACTTTCAAAGGAAAGTGATTTTCTCTGAAAGGACAGCATTTAGAAAGTGAAGAAACACTACATTCACTTCGCACTGTGAATTGAAGTGTTGGAACAGACTGCTTCTCTTTCAGAGAAACGCATGTGAATTTCTGTTGAATGCTTGTAAGTAGCTTAAGGCACTTTCAAAGGAAAGTGATTTTCTCTGAAAGGACAGCATTTAGAAAGTGAAGCAACACTCCATTCACTTCGCACAGTGAATTGAAGTGTTGGAACAGACTGCTTCTCTTTCAGAGAAACGCATGTGAGTTTTTTGTGAAAGCTTGTAAGTAGCTTAAGGCACTTTCAAAGGAAAGTGATTTTCTCTGAAAGGACAGCATTTAGAAAGTGAAGCAACACTCCATTCACTTCGCACAGTGAATTGAAGTGTTGGAACAGACTGCTTCTCTTTCAGAGAAACGCATGTGAATTTCTGTTGAATGCTTGTAAGTAGCTTAAGGTACTTTCAAAGGAAAGTGATTTTCTCTGAAAGGACAGCATTTAGAAAGTGAAGCAACACTCCATTCACATCGGACAGTGAATTGAAGTGTAGGAACAGACTGCTTCTCTTTCAGAGAAACGGATGTAAGTTTTTTGTGAAAGCTTGTAAGTAGCTTAAGGCACTTTCAAAGGAAAGTGATTTTCTCTGAAAGGACAGCATTTAGAAAGTGAAGCAACACTCCATTCACTTCGCACAGTGAATTGAAGTGTTGGAACAGACTGCTTCTCTTTCAGAGAAACGCATGTGAGTTTTTTGTGAAAGCTTGTAAGTAGCTTAAGGCACTTTCAAAGGAAAGTGATTTTCTCTGAAAGGACAGCATTTAGAAAGTGAAGCAACACTCCATTCACTTCGCACAGTGAATTGAAGTGTTGGAACAGACTGCTTCTCTTTCAGAGAAACGCATGTGAGTTTTTTGTGAAAGCTTGTAAGTAGCTTAAGGCACTTTCAAAGGAAAGTGATTTTCTCTGAAAGGACAGCATTTAGAAAGTGAAGTAACACTCCATTCACTTCGCGCAGTGAATTGAAGTGTTGGAACAGACTGCTTCTCTTTCAGAGAATCGCATGTGAATTTCTGTTGAATGCTTGTAAGTAGCTTAAGGCACTTTCAAAGGAAAGTGATTTTCTCTGAAAGGACAGCATTTAGAAAGTGAAGCAACACTCCATTCACTTCGCACAGTGAATTGAAGTGTTGGAACAGACTGCTTCTCTTTCAGAGAAACGCATGTGAATTTCTGTTCAATGCTTGTAAGTAGCTTAAGGCACTTTCAAAGGAAAGTGATTTTCTCTGAAAGGACAGCATTTAGAAAGTGAAGCAACACTCCATTCACTTCGCACAGTGAATTAAAGTGTTGGAACAGACTGCTTCTCTTTCAGAGAAACGCATGTGAGTTTTTTGTGAAAGCTTGTAAGTAGCTTAAGGCACTTTCAAAGGAAAGTGATTTTCTCTGAAAGGACAGCATTTAGAAAGTGAAGCAACACTCCATTCACATCGCACAGTGAATTGAAGTGTAGGAACAGACTGCTTCTCTTTCAGAGAAACGCATGTGAATTTCTGTTGAATGCTTGTAAGTAGCTTAAGGCACTTTCAAAGGAAAGTGATTTTCTCTGAAAGGACAGCATTTAGAAAGTGAAGCAACACTCCATTCACTTCGCACAGTGAATTGAAGTGTTGGAACAGACTGCTTCTCTTTCAGAGAAACGCATGTGAGTTTTTTGTGAAAGCTTGTAAGTAGCTTAAGGCACTTTCCAAGGAAAGTGATTTTCTCTGAAAGGACAGCATTTAAAAAGTGAAGCAACACTCCATTCACTTCGCACAGTGAATTGAAGTGTTGGAACAGACTGCTTCTCTTTCATAGAAACGCATGTGATTTTCTGTTCAATGCTTGTAAGTAGCTTAAGGCACTTTCAAAGGAAAGTGATTTTCTCTGAAAGGACAGCATTTAGAAAGTAAAGCAACACTCCATTCATTTCGCACAGTGAATTGAAGTGTTGGAACAGACTGCTTCTCTTTCAGAGAAACGCATGTGAGTTTTTTGTGAAAGCTTGTAAGTAGCTTAAGGCACTTTCAAAGGAAAGTGATTTTCTCTGAAAGGACAGCATTTAGAAAGTGAAGCAACACTCCATTCACTTCGCACAGTGAATTGAAGTGTTGGAACAGACTGCTTCTCTTTCAGAGAATCGCATGTGAATTTCTGTTGAATGTTTGTAAGTAGCTTAAGGCACTTTCAAAGGAAAGTGATTTTCTCTGAAAGGACAGCATTTAGAATGTGAAGCAACACTCCATTCACTTCGCACAGTGAATTGAAGTGTTGGAACAGACTGTTTCTCTTTCAGAGAAAGCATGTGAATTTATGTTGAATACTTGTAAGTAGCTTAAGGCACTTTCAAAGGAAAGTGATTTTCTCTGAAAGGACAGCATTTAGAAAGTGAAGCAACACTCCATTCACTTCGCACAGTGAATTGAAGTGTTGGAACAGACTGCTTCTCTTTCAGAGAAACGCATGTGAATTTCTGTTGAATGCTTGTAACTAGCTTAAGGCACTTTCAAAGGAAAGTGATTTTCTCTGACAGGACAGCATTTAGAAAGTGAAGCAACACTCCATTCACTTCGCACAGTGAATTGAAGTGTTGGAACAGACTGCTTCTCTTTCAGAGAAACGCATGTGAATTTCTGTTGAATGCTCGTAAGTAGCTTAAGGCACTTTCAAAGGAAAGTGATTTTCTCTGAAAGGACAGCATTTAGAAAGTGAAGCAACACTCCATTCACATCGCACAGTGAATTGAAGTGTAGGAACAGACTGCTTCTCTTTCAGAGAAACGGATGTAAGTTTTTTGTGAACGCTTGTAAGTAGCTTAAGGCACTTTCAAAGGAAAGTGATTTTCTCTGAAAGGACAGCATTTAGAAAGTGAAGTAACACTCCATTCACTTCGCACAGTGAATTAAAGTGTTGGAACAGACTGCTTCTCTTTCAGAGAAACGCATGTGAGTTTTTTGTGAAAGCTTGTATGTAGCTTAAGGCACATTCAAAGGAAAGTGATTTTCTCTGAAAGGACAGCATTTAGAAAGTGAAGCAACACTCCATTCACTTCGCACAGTGAATTGAAGTGTTGGAACAGACTGCTTCTCTTTCAGAGAAACGCATGTGAATTTCTGTTGAATGCTTGAAAGTAGCTTAAGGCACTTTCAAAGGAAAGTGATTTTCTCTGAAAGGACAGCATTTAGAAAGTGAAGCAACACTCCATTCACTTCGCACAGTGAATTGAAGTGTTGGAACAGACTGCTTCTCTTTCAGAGAAACGGATGTGAGTTTTTTGTGAAAGCTTGTAAGTAGCTTAAGGCACTTTCAAAGGAAAGTGATTTTCTCTGAAAGGACAGCATTTAGAAAGTGAAGCAACACTCCATTCACTTTGCACAGTGAATTAAAGTGTTGGAACAGACTGCTTCTCTTTCAGAGAAACGCATGTGAGTTTTTTGTGAAAGCTTGTAAGTAGCTTAAGGCACTTTCAAAGGAAAGTGATTTTCTCTGAAAGGACAGCATTTAGAAAGTGAAGCAACACTCCATTCACTTCGCACAGTGAATTGAAGTGTTGGAACAGACTGCTTCTCTTTCAGAGAAACGCATGTGAATTTCTGTTGAACGCTTGTAACTAGCTTAAGGCACTTTCAAAGAAAGTGATTTTCTCTGAAAGGACAGCATTTAGAAAGTGAAGCAACACTCCATTCACTTCGCACAGTGAATTGAAGTGTTGGAACAGACTGCTTCTCTTTCAGAGAAAAGCATGTGAGTTTTTTGTGAAAGCTTGTAAGTAGCTTAAGGCACTTTCAAAGGAAAGTGATTTTCTCTGAAAGGACAGCATTTAGAAAGTGACGCAACACTCCATTCACTTTGCACAGTGAATTAAAGTGTAGGAACAGACTGCTTCTCTTTCAGAGAAACGGATGTAAGTTTTTTGTGAACGCTTGTAAGTAGCTTAAGGCACTTTCAAAGGAAAGTGATTTTCTCTGAAAGGACAGCATTTAGAAAGTGAAGTAACACTCCATTCACTTCGCACAGTGAATTAAAGTGTTGGAACAGACTGCTTCTCTTTCAGAGAAACGCATGTGAGTTTTTTGTGAAAGCTTGTATGTAGCTTAAGGCACATTCAAAGGAAAGTGATTTTCTCTGAAAGGACAGCATTTAGAAAGTGAAGCAACACTCCATTCACTTCGCACAGTGAATTGAAGTGTTGGAACAGACTGCTTCTCTTTCAGAGAAACGCATGTGAATTTCTGTTGAATGCTTGAAAGTAGCTTAAGGCACTTTCAAAGGAAAGTGATTTTCTCTGAAAGGACAGCATTTAGAAAGTGAAGCAACACTCCATTCACTTCGCACAGTGAATTGAAGTGTTGGAACAGACTGCTTCTCTTTCAGAGAAACGGATGTGAGTTTTTTGTGAAAGCTTGTAAGTAGCTTAAGGCACTTTCAAAGGAAAGTGATTTTCTCTGAAAGGACAGCATTTAGAAAGTGAAGCAACACTCCATTCACTTCGCACAGTGAATTGAAGTGTTGGAACAGACTGCTTCTCTTTCAGAGAAACACATGTGAATTTCTGTTCAATGCTTGTAAGTAGCTTAAGGCACTTTCAAAGGAAAGTGATTTTCTCTGAAAGGACAGCATTTAGAAAGTGAAGAAACACTACATTCACTTCGCACTGTGAATTGAAGTGTTGGAACAGACTGCTTCTCTTTCAGAGAAACGCATGTGAATTTCTGTTGAATGCTTGTAAGTAGCTTAAGGCACTTTCAAAGGAAAGTGATTTTCTCTGAAAGGACAGCATTTAGAAAGTGAAGCAACACTCCATTCACTTCGCACAGTGAATTGAAGTGTTGGAACAGACTGCTTCTCTTTCAGAGAAACACATGTGAATTTCTGTTCAATGCTTGTAAGTAGCTTAAGGCACTTTCAAAGGAAAGTGATTTTCTCTGAAAGGACAGCATTTAGAAAGTGAAGAAACACTACATTCACTTCGCACTGTGAATTGAAGTGTTGGAACAGACTGCTTCTCTTTCAGAGAAACGCATGTGAATTTCTGTTGAATGCTTGTAAGTAGCTTAAGGCACTTTCAAAGGAAAGTGATTTTCTCTGAAAGGACAGCATTTAGAAAGTGAAGCAACACTCCATTCACTTCGCACAGTGAATTAAAGTGTTGGAACAGACTGCTTCTCTTTCAGAGAAACACATGTGAATTTCTGTTCAATGCTTGTAAGTAGCTTAAGGCACTTTCAAAGGAAAGTGATTTTCTCTGAAAGGACAGCATTTAGAAAGTGAAGAAACACTACATTCACTTCGCACTGTGAATTGAAGTGTTGGAACAGACTGCTTCTCTTTCAGAGAAACGCATGTGAATTTCTGTTGAATGCTTGTAAGTAGCTTAAGGCACTTTCAAAGGAAAGTGATTTTCTCTGAAAGGACAGCATTTAGAAAGTGAAGCAACACTCCATTCACTTCGCACAGTGAATTGAAGTGTTGGAACAGACTGCTTCTCTTTCAGAGAAACGCATGTGAGTTTTTTGTGAAAGCTTGTAAGTAGCTTAAGGCACTTTCAAAGGAAAGTGATTTTCTCTGAAAGGACAGCATTTAGAAAGTGAAGCAACACTCCATTCACTTCGCACAGTGAATTGAAGTGTTGGAACAGACTGCTTCTCTTTCAGAGAAACGCATGTGAATTTCTGTTGAATGCTTGTAAGTAGCTTAAGGTACTTTCAAAGGAAAGTGATTTTCTCTGAAAGGACAGCATTTAGAAAGTGAAGCAACACTCCATTCACATCGCACAGTGAATTGAAGAGTAGGAACAGACTGCTTCTCTTTCAGAGAAACGGATGTAAGTTTTTTGTGAAAGCTTGTAAGTAGCTTAAGGCACTTTCAAAGGAAAGTGATTTTCTCTGAAAGGACAGCATTAAGAAAGTGAAGCAACACTCCATTCACTTCGCACAGTGAATTGAAGTGTTGGAACAGACTGCTTCTCTTTCAGAGAAACGCATGTGAGTTTTTTGTGAAAGCTTGTAAGTAGCTTAAGGCACTTTCAAAGGAAAGTGATTTTCTCTGAAAGGACAGCATTTAGAAAGTGAAGCAACACTCCATTCACTTCGCACAGTGAATTGAAGTGTTGGAACAGACTGCTTCTCTTTCAGAGAAACGCATGTGAGTTTTTTGTGAAAGCTTGTAAGTAGCTTAAGGCACTTTCAAAGGAAAGTGATTTTCTCTGAAAGGACAGCATTTAGAAAGTGAAGTAACACTCCATTCACTTCGCACAGTGAATTGAAGTGTTGGAACAGACTGGTTCTCTTTCAGAGAATCGCATGTGAATTTCTGTTGAATGCTTGTAAGTAGCTTAAGGCACTTTCAAAGGAAAGTGATTTTCTCTGAAAGGACAGCATTTAGAAAGTGAAGCAACACTCCATTCACTTCGCACAGTGAATTGAAGTGTTGGAACAGACTGCTTCTCTTACAGAGAAACACATGTGAATTTCTGTTGAATGCTTGTAAGTAGCTTAAGGCACTTTCAAAGGAAAGTGATTTTCTCTGAAAGGACAGCATTTAGAAAGTGAAGCAACACTCCATTCACTTCGCACAGTGAATTGAAGTGTTGGAACAGACTGCTTCTCTTTCAGAGAAACGCATGTGAATTTCTGTTGAATGCTTGTAAGTAGCTTAAGGTACTTTCAAAGGAAAGTGATTTTCTCTGAAAGGACAGCATTTAGAAAGTGAAGCAACACTCCATTCACATCGCACAGTGAATTGAAGTGTAGGAACAGACTGCTTCTCTTTCAGAGAAACGGATGTAAGTTTTTTGTGAAAGCTTGTAAGTAGCTTAAGGCACTTTCAAAGGAAAGTGATTTTCTCTGAAAGGACAGCATTTAGAAAGTGAAGCAACACTCCATTCACTTCGCACAGTGAATTAAAGTGTTGGAACAGACTGCTTCTCTTTCAGAGAAACGCATCTGAGTTTTTTGTGAAAGCTTGTAAGTAGCTTAAGGCACTTTCAAAGGAAAGTGATTTTCTCTGAAAGGACAGCATTTAGAAAGTGAAGCAAAACTCCATTCACTTCGCACAGTGAATTGAAGTGTTGGAACAGACTGCTTCTCTTTCAGAGAAACGCATGTGAATTTCTGTTCAATGCTTGTAAGTAGCTTAAGGCACTTTCAAAGGAAAGTGATTTTCTCTGAAAGGACAGCATTTAGAAAGTGAAGCAACACTCCATTCACTTCGCACAGTGAATTAAAGTGTTGGAACAGACTGCTTCTCTTTCAGAGAAACGCATCTGAGTTTTTTGTGAAAGCTTGTAAGTAGCTTAAGGCACTTTCAAAGGAAAGTGATTTTCTCTGAAAGGACAGCATTTAGAAAGTGAAGCAACACTCCATTCACTTCGCACAGTGAATTGAAGTGTTGGAACAGACTGCTTCTCTTTCAGAGAAACGCATGTGAATTTCTGTTGAATGCTTGTAACTAGCTTAAGGCACTTTCAAAGGAAAGTGATTTTCTCTGAAAGGACAGCATTTAGAAAGTGAAGCAACACTCCATTCACTTCGCACAGTGAATTGAAGTGTTGGAACAGACTGCTTCTCTTTCAGAGAAACGGATGTGAGTTTTTTGTGAAAGCTTGTAAGTAGCTTAAGGCACTTTCAAAGGAAAGTGATTTTCTCTGAAAGGACAGCATTTAGAAAGTGAAGCAACACTCCATTCACTTCGCACAGTGAATTAAAGTGTTGGAACAGACTGCTTCTCTTTCAGAGAAACGCATCTGAGTTTTTTGTGAAAGCTTGTAAGTAGCTTAAGGCACTTTCAAAGGAAAGTGATTTTCTCTGAAAGGACAGCATTTAGAAAGTGAAGCAAAACTCCATTCACTTCGCACAGTGAATTGAAGTGTTGGAACAGACTGCTTCTCTTTCAGAGAAACGCATGTGAATTTCTGTTCAATGCTTGTAAGTAGCTTAAGGCACTTTCAAAGGAAAGTGATTTTCTCTGAAAGGACAGCATTTAGAAAGTGAAGCAACACTCCATTCACTTCGCACAGTGAATTGAAGTGTTGGAACAGACTGCTTCTCTTTCAGAGAAACGCATGTGAATTTCTGTTGAATGCTTGTAAGTAGCTTAAGGCACTTTCAAAGGAAAGTGATTTTCTCTGAAAGGACAGCATTTAGAAAGTGAAGCAACACTCCATTCACTTCGCACAGTGAATTGAAGTGTTGGAACAGACTGCTTCTCTTTCAGAGAAACGCATGTGAGTTTTTTGTGAAAGCTTGTAAGTAGCTTAAGGCACTTTCAAAGGAAAGTGATTTTCTCTGAAAGGACAGCATTTAAAAAGTGAAGCAACACTCCATTCACTTCGCACAGTGAATTGAAGTGTTGGAACAGACTGCTTCTCTTTCAGAGAAACGCATGTGATTTTCTGTTCAATGCTTGTAAGTAGCTTAAGGCACTTTCAAAGGAAAGTGATTTTCTCTGAAAGGACAGCATTTAGAAAGTAAAGCAACACTCCATTCATTTCGCACAGTGAATTGAAGTGTTGGAACAGACTGCTTCTCTTTCAGAGAAACGCATGTGAGTTTTTTGTGAAAGCTTGTAAGTAGCTTAAGGCACTTTCAAAGGAAAGTGATTTTCTCTGAAAGGACAGCATTTAGAAAGTGAAGCAACACTCCATTCACTTCGCACAGTGAATTGAAGTGTTGGAACAGACTGCTTCTCTTTCAGAGAATCGCATGTGAATTTCTGTTGAATGTTTGTAAGTAGCTTAAGGCACTTTCAAAGGAAAGTGATTTTCTCTGAAAGGACAGCATTTAGAAAGTGAAGCAACACTCCATTCACTTCGCACAGTGAATTGAAGTGTTGGAACAGACTACTTCTCTTTCAGAAAAACGCATGTGAATTTCTGTTGAACGCTTGTAACTAGCTTAAGGCACTTTCAAAAGAAAGTGATTTTCTCTGAAAGGACAGCATTTAGAAAGTGAAGCAACACTCCATTCACTTCGCACAGTGAATTGAAGTGTTGGAACAGACTGCTTCTCTTTCAGAGAAACGCATGTGAGTTTTTTGTGAAAGCTTGTAAGTAGCTTAAGGCACTTTCAAAGGAAAGTGATTTTCTCTGAAAGGACAGCATTTAGAAAGTGAAGTAACACTCCATTCACTTCGCGCAGTGAATTGAAGTGTTGGAACAGACTGCTTCTCTTTCAGAGAATCGCATGTGAATTTCTGTTGAATGCTTGTAAGTAGCTTAAGGCACTTTCAAAGGAAAGTGATTTTCTCTGAAAGGACAGCATTTAGAAAGTGAAGCAACACTCCATTCACTTCGCACAGTGAATTGAAGTGTTGGAACAGACTGCTTCTCTTACAGAGAAACACATGTGAATTTCTGTTGAATGCTTGTAAGTAGCTTAAGGCACTTTCAAAGGAAAGTGATTTTCTCTGAAAGGACAGCATTTAGAAAGTGAAGCAACACTCCATTCACTTCGCACAGTGAATTGAAGTGTTGGAACAGACTGCTTCTCTTTCAGAGAAACGCATGTGAATTTCTGTTGAATGCTTGTAAGTAGCTTAAGGTACTTTCAAAGGAAAGTGATTTTCTCTGAAAGGACAGCATTTAGAAAGTGAAGCAACACTCCATTCACATCGCACAGTGAATTGAAGTGTAGGAACAGACTGCTTCTCTTTCAGAGAAACGGATGTAAGTTTTTTGTGAAAGCTTGTAAGTAGCTTAAGGCACTTTCAAAGGAAAGTGATTTTCTCTGAAAGGACAGCATTTAGAAAGTGAAGCAACACTCCATTCACTTCGCACAGTGAATTAAAGTGTTGGAACAGACTGCTTCTCTTTCAGAGAAACGCATCTGAGTTTTTTGTGAAAGCTTGTAAGTAGCTTAAGGCACTTTCAAAGGAAAGTGATTTTCTCTGAAAGGACAGCATTTAGAAAGTGAAGCAAAACTCCATTCACTTCGCACAGTGAATTGAAGTGTTGGAACAGACTGCTTCTCTTTCAGAGAAACGCATGTGAATTTCTGTTCAATGCTTGTAAGTAGCTTAAGGCACTTTCAAAGGAAAGTGATTTTCTCTGAAAGGACAGCATTTAGAAAGTGAAGCAACACTCCATTCACTTCGCACAGTGAATTAAAGTGTTGGAACAGACTGCTTCTCTTTCAGAGAAACGCATCTGAGTTTTTTGTGAAAGCTTGTAAGTAGCTTAAGGCACTTTCAAAGGAAAGTGATTTTCTCTGAAAGGACAGCATTTAGAAAGTGAAGCAACACTCCATTCACTTCGCACAGTGAATTGAAGTGTTGGAACAGACTGCTTCTCTTTCAGAGAAACGCATGTGAATTTCTGTTGAATGCTTGTAACTAGCTTAAGGCACTTTCAAAGGAAAGTGATTTTCTCTGAAAGGACAGCATTTAGAAAGTGAAGCAACACTCCATTCACTTCGCACAGTGAATTGAAGTGTTGGAACAGACTGCTTCTCTTTCAGAGAAACGGATGTGAGTTTTTTGTGAAAGCTTGTAAGTAGCTTAAGGCACTTTCAAAGGAAAGTGATTTTCTCTGAAAGGACAGCATTTAGAAAGTGAAGCAACACTCCATTCACTTCGCACAGTGAATTAAAGTGTTGGAACAGACTGCTTCTCTTTCAGAGAAACGCATCTGAGTTTTTTGTGAAAGCTTGTAAGTAGCTTAAGGCACTTTCAAAGGAAAGTGATTTTCTCTGAAAGGACAGCATTTAGAAAGTGAAGCAAAACTCCATTCACTTCGCACAGTGAATTGAAGTGTTGGAACAGACTGCTTCTCTTTCAGAGAAACGCATGTGAATTTCTGTTCAATGCTTGTAAGTAGCTTAAGGCACTTTCAAAGGAAAGTGATTTTCTCTGAAAGGACAGCATTTAGAAAGTGAAGCAACACTCCATTCACTTCGCACAGTGAATTGAAGTGTTGGAACAGACTGCTTCTCTTTCAGAGAAACGCATGTGAATTTCTGTTGAATGCTTGTAAGTAGCTTAAGGCACTTTCAAAGGAAAGTGATTTTCTCTGAAAGGACAGCATTTAGAAAGTGAAGCAACACTCCATTCACTTCGCACAGTGAATTGAAGTGTTGGAACAGACTGCTTCTCTTTCAGAGAAACGCATGTGAGTTTTTTGTGAAAGCTTGTAAGTAGCTTAAGGCACTTTCAAAGGAAAGTGATTTTCTCTGAAAGGACAGCATTTAAAAAGTGAAGCAACACTCCATTCACTTCGCACAGTGAATTGAAGTGTTGGAACAGACTGCTTCTCTTTCAGAGAAACGCATGTGATTTTCTGTTCAATGCTTGTAAGTAGCTTAAGGCACTTTCAAAGGAAAGTGATTTTCTCTGAAAGGACAGCATTTAGAAAGTAAAGCAACACTCCATTCATTTCGCACAGTGAATTGAAGTGTTGGAACAGACTGCTTCTCTTTCAGAGAAACGCATGTGAGTTTTTTGTGAAAGCTTGTAAGTAGCTTAAGGCACTTTCAAAGGAAAGTGATTTTCTCTGAAAGGACAGCATTTAGAAAGTGAAGCAACACTCCATTCACTTCGCACAGTGAATTGAAGTGTTGGAACAGACTGCTTCTCTTTCAGAGAATCGCATGTGAATTTCTGTTGAATGTTTGTAAGTAGCTTAAGGCACTTTCAAAGGAAAGTGATTTTCTCTGAAAGGACAGCATTTAGAAAGTGAAGCAACACTCCATTCACTTCGCACAGTGAATTGAAGTGTTGGAACAGACTGCTTCTCTTTCAGAGAAACGCATGTGAGTTTTTTGTGAAAGCTTGTAAGTAGCTTAAGGCACTTTCAAAGGAAAGTGATTTTCTCTGAAAGGACAGCATTTAAAAAGTGAAGCAACACTCCATTCACTTCGCACAGTGAATTGAAGTGTTGGAACAGACTGCTTCTCTTTCAGAGAAACGCATGTGAATTTCTGTTCAATGCTTGTAAGTAGCTTAAGGCACTTTCAAAGGAAAGTGATTTTCTCTGAAAGGACAGCATTTAGAAAGTGAAGCAACACTCCATTCACTTCGCACAGTGAATTAAAGTGTTGGAACAGACTGCTTCTCTTTCAGAGAAACGCATCTGAGTTTTTTGTGAAAGCTTGTAAGTAGCTTAAGGCACTTTCAAAGGAAAGTGATTTTCTCTGAAAGGACAGCATTTAGAAAGTGAAGCAACACTCCATTCACTTCGCACAGTGAATTGAAGTGTTGGAACAGACTGCTTCTCTTTCAGAGAAACGCATGTGAATTTCTGTTGAATGCTTGTAACTAGCTTAAGGCACTTTCAAAGGAAAGTGATTTTCTCTGAAAGGACAGCATTTAGAAAGTGAAGCAACACTCCATTCACTTCGCACAGTGAATTGAAGTGTTGGAACAGACTGCTTCTCTTTCAGAGAAACGGATGTGAGTTTTTTGTGAAAGCTTGTAAGTAGCTTAAGGCACTTTCAAAGGAAAGTGATTTTCTCTGAAAGGACAGCATTTAGAAAGTGAAGCAACACTCCATTCACTTCGCACAGTGAATTAAAGTGTTGGAACAGACTGCTTCTCTTTCAGAGAAACGCATCTGAGTTTTTTGTGAAAGCTTGTAAGTAGCTTAAGGCACTTTCAAAGGAAAGTGATTTTCTCTGAAAGGACAGCATTTAGAAAGTGAAGCAAAACTCCATTCACTTCGCACAGTGAATTGAAGTGTTGGAACAGACTGCTTCTCTTTCAGAGAAACGCATGTGAATTTCTGTTGAATGCTTGTAACTAGCTTAAGGCACTTTCAAAGGAAAGTGATTTTCTCTGAAAGGACAGCATTTAGAAAGTGAAGCAACACTCCATTCACTTCGCACAGTGAATTGAAGTGTTGGAACAGACTGCTTCTCTTTCAGAGAAACGCATGTGAATTTCTGTTGAATGCTTGTAAGTAGCTTAAGGCACTTTCAAAGGAAAGTGATTTTCTCTGAAAGGACAGCATTTAGAAAGTGAAGCAACACTCCATTCACTTCGCACAGTGAATTGAAGTGTTGGAACAGACTGCTTCTCTTTCAGAGAAACGCATGTGAGTTTTTTGTGAAAGCTTGTAAGTAGCTTAAGGCACTTTCAAAGGAAAGTGATTTTCTCTGAAAGGACAGCATTTAAAAAGTGAAGCAACACTCCATTCACTTCGCACAGTGAATTGAAGTGTTGGAACAGACTGCTTCTCTTTCAGAGAAACGCATGTGATTTTCTGTTCAATGCTTGTAAGTAGCTTAAGGCACTTTCAAAGGAAAGTGATTTTCTCTGAAAGGACAGCATTTAGAAAGTAAAGCAACACTCCATTCATTTCGCACAGTGAATTGAAGTGTTGGAACAGACTGCTTCTCTTTCAGAGAAACGCATGTGAGTTTTTTGTGAAAGCTTGTAAGTAGCTTAAGGCACTTTCAAAGGAAAGTGATTTTCTCTGAAAGGACAGCATTTAGAAAGTGAAGCAACACTCCATTCACTTCGCACAGTGAATTGAAGTGTTGGAACAGACTGCTTCTCTTTCAGAGAATCGCATGTGAATTTCTGTTGAATGTTTGTAAGTAGCTTAAGGCACTTTCAAAGGAAAGTGATTTTCTCTGAAAGGACAGCATTTAGAAAGTGAAGCAACACTCCATTCACTTCGCACAGTGAATTGAAGTGTTGGAACAGACTGCTTCTCTTTCAGAGAAACGCATGTGAATTTCTGTTGAACGCTTGTAACTAGCTTAAGGCACTTTCAAAGGAAAGTGATTTTCTCTGAAAGGACAGCATTTAGAAAGTGAAGCAACACTCCATTCACTTCGCACAGTGAATTGAAGTGTTGGAACAGACTGCTTCTCTTTCAGAGAAACGGATGTAAGTTTTTTGTGAAAGCTTGTAAGTAGCTTAAGGCACTTTCAAAGGAAAGTGATTTTCTCTGAAAGGACAGCATTTAGAAAGTGAAGCAACACTCCATTCACTTCGCACAGTGAATTAAAGTGTTGGAACAGACTGCTTCTCTTTCAGAGAAACACATGTGAATTTCTGTTCAATGCTTGTAAGTAGCTTAAGGCACTTTCAAAGGAAAGTGATTTTCTCTGAAAGGACAGCATTTAGAAAGTGAAGCAACACTCCATTCACTTCGCACAGTGAATTGAAGTGTTGGAACAGACTGCTTCTCTTACAGAGAAACACATGTGAATTTCTGTTGAATGCTTGTAAGTAGCTTAAGGCACTTTCAAAGGAAAGTGATTTTCTCTGAAAGGACAGCATTTAGAAAGTGAAGCAACACTCCATTCACTTCGCACAGTGAATTGAAGTGTTGGAACAGACTGCTTCTCTTTCAGAGAAACGCATGTGAATTTCTGTTGAATGCTTGTAAGTAGCTTAAGGTACTTTCAAAGGAAAGTGATTTTCTCTGAAAGGACAGCATTTAGAAAGTGAAGCAACACTCCATTCACATCGCACAGTGAATTGAAGTGTAGGAACAGAATGCTTCTCTTTCAGAGAAACGGATGTAAGTTTTTTGTGAAAGCTTGTAAGTAGCTTAAGGCACTTTCAAAGGAAAGTGATTTTCTCTGAAAGGACAGCATTTAGAAAGTGAAGCAACACTCCATTCACTTCGCACAGTGAATTAAAGTGTTGGAACAGACTGCTTCTCTTTCAGAGAAACGCATCTGAGTTTTTTGTGAAAGCTTGTAAGTAGCTTAAGGCACTTTCAAAGGAAAGTGATTTTCTCTGAAAGGACAGCATTTAGAAAGTGAAGCAAAACTCCATTCACTTCGCACAGTGAATTGAAGTGTTGGAACAGACTGCTTCTCTTTCAGAGAAACGCATGTGAATTTCTGTTCAATGCTTGTAAGTAGCTTAAGGCACTTTCAAAGGAAAGTGATTTTCTCTGAAAGGACAGCATTTAGAAAGTGAAGCAACACTCCATTCACTTCGCACAGTGAATTAAAGTGTTGGAACAGACTGCTTCTCTTTCAGAGAAACGCATCTGAGTTTTTTGTGAAAGCTTGTAAGTAGCTTAAGGCACTTTCAAAGGAAAGTGATTTTCTCTGAAAGGACAGCATTTAGAAAGTGAAGCAACACTCCATTCACTTCGCACAGTGAATTGAAGTGTTGGAACAGACTGCTTCTCTTTCAGAGAAACGCATGTGAATTTCTGTTGAATGCTTGTAACTAGCTTAAGGCACTTTCAAAGGAAAGTGATTTTCTCTGAAAGGACAGCATTTAGAAAGTGAAGCAACACTCCATTCACTTCGCACAGTGAATTGAAGTGTTGGAACAGACTGCTTCTCTTTCAGAGAAACGGATGTGAGTTTTTTGTGAAAGCTTGTAAGTAGCTTAAGGCACTTTCAAAGGAAAGTGATTTTCTCTGAAAGGACAGCATTTAGAAAGTGAAGCAACACTCCATTCACTTCGCACAGTGAATTAAAGTGTTGGAACAGACTGCTTCTCTTTCAGAGAAACGCATCTGAGTTTTTTGTGAAAGCTTGTAAGTAGCTTAAGGCACTTTCAAAGGAAAGTGATTTTCTCTGAAAGGACAGCATTTAGAAAGTGAAGCAAAACTCCATTCACTTCGCACAGTGAATTGAAGTGTTGGAACAGACTGCTTCTCTTTCAGAGAAACGCATGTGAATTTCTGTTCAATGCTTGTAAGTAGCTTAAGGCACTTTCAAAGGAAAGTGATTTTCTCTGAAAGGACAGCATTTAGAAAGTGAAGCAACACTCCATTCACTTCGCACAGTGAATTGAAGTGTTGGAACAGACTGCTTCTCTTTCAGAGAAACGCATGTGAATTTCTGTTGAATGCTTGTAAGTAGCTTAAGGCACTTTCAAAGGAAAGTGATTTTCTCTGAAAGGACAGCATTTAGAAAGTGAAGCAACACTCCATTCACTTCGCACAGTGAATTGAAGTGTTGGAACAGACTGCTTCTCTTTCAGAGAAACGCATGTGAGTTTTTTGTGAAAGCTTGTAAGTAGCTTAAGGCACTTTCAAAGGAAAGTGATTTTCTCTGAAAGGACAGCATTTAAAAAGTGAAGCAACACTCCATTCACTTCGCACAGTGAATTGAAGTGTTGGAACAGACTGCTTCTCTTTCAGAGAAACGCATGTGATTTTCTGTTCAATGCTTGTAAGTAGCTTAAGGCACTTTCAAAGGAAAGTGATTTTCTCTGAAAGGACAGCATTTAGAAAGTAAAGCAACACTCCATTCATTTCGCACAGTGAATTGAAGTGTTGGAACAGACTGCTTCTCTTTCAGAGAAACGCATGTGAGTTTTTTGTGAAAGCTTGTAAGTAGCTTAAGGCACTTTCAAAGGAAAGTGATTTTCTCTGAAAGGACAGCATTTAGAAAGTGAAGCAACACTCCATTCACTTCGCACAGTGAATTGAAGTGTTGGAACAGACTGCTTCTCTTTCAGAGAATCGCATGTGAATTTCTGTTGAATGTTTGTAAGTAGCTTAAGGCACTTTCAAAGGAAAGTGATTTTCTCTGAAAGGACAGCATTTAGAAAGTGAAGCAACACTCCATTCACTTCGCACAGTGAATTGAAGTGTTGGAACAGACTGCTTCTCTTTCAGAGAAACGCATGTGAATTTCTGTTGAACGCTTGTAACTAGCTTAAGGCACTTTCAAAGGAAAGTGATTTTCTCTGAAAGGACAGCATTTAGAAAGTGAAGCAACACTCCATTCACTTCGCACAGTGAATTGAAGTGTTGGAACAGACTGCTTCTCTTTCAGAGAAAAGCATGTGAGTTTTTTGTGAAAGCTTGTAAGTAGCTTAAGGCACTTTCAAAGGAAAGTGATTTTCTCTGAAAGGACAGCATTTAGAAAGTGAAGCAACACTCCATTCACTTCGCACAGTGAATTAAAGTGTTGGAACAGACTGCTTCTCTTTCAGAGAAACACATGTGAATTTCTGTTCAATGCTTGTAAGTAGCTTAAGGCACTTTCAAAGGAAAGTGATTTTCTCTGAAAGGACAGCATTTAGAAAGTGAAGCAACACTACATTCACTTCGCACTGTGAATTGAAGTGTTGGAACAGACTGCTTCTCTTTCAGAGAAACGCATGTGAATTTCTGTTGAATGCTTGTAAGTAGCTTAAGGCACTTTCAAAGGAAAGTGATTTTCTCTGAAAGGACAGCATTTAGAAAGTGAAGCAACACTCCATTCACTTCGCACAGTGAATTGAAGTGTTGGAACAGACTGCTTCTCTTTCAGAGAAACGCATGTGAGTTTTTTGTGAAAGCTTGTAAGTAGCTTAAGGCACTTTCAAAGGAAAGTGATTTTCTCTGAAAGGACAGCATTTAGAAAGTGAAGCAACACTCCATTCACTTCGCACAGTGAATTAAAGTGTTGGAACAGACTGCTTCTCTTTCAGAGAAACGCATCTGAGTTTTTTGTGAAAGCTTGTAAGTAGCTTAAGGCACTTTCAAAGGAAAGTGATTTTCTCTGAAAGGACAGCATTTAGAAAGTGAAGCAAAACTCCATTCACTTCGCACAGTGAATTGAAGTGTTGGAACAGACTGCTTCTCTTTCAGAGAAACGCATGTGAATTTCTGTTCAATGCTTGTAAGTAGCTTAAGGCACTTTCAAAGGAAAGTGATTTTCTCTGAAAGGACAGCATTTAGAAAGTGAAGCAACACTCCATTCACTTCGCACAGTGAATTGAAGTGTTGGAACAGACTGCTTCTCTTTCAGAGAAACGCATGTGAATTTCTGTTGAATGCTTGTAAGTAGCTTAAGGCACTTTCAAAGGAAAGTGATTTTCTCTGAAAGGACAGCATTTAGAAAGTGAAGCAACACTCCATTCACTTCGCACAGTGAATTGAAGTGTTGGAACAGACTGCTTCTCTTTCAGAGAAACGCATGTGAGTTTTTTGTGAAAGCTTGTAAGTAGCTTAAGGCACTTTCAAAGGAAAGTGATTTTCTCTGAAAGGACAGCATTTAAAAAGTGAAGCAACACTCCATTCACTTCGCACAGTGAATTGAAGTGTTGGAACAGACTGCTTCTCTTTCAGAGAAACGCATGTGATTTTCTGTTCAATGCTTGTAAGTAGCTTAAGGCACTTTCAAAGGAAAGTGATTTTCTCTGAAAGGACAGCATTTAGAAAGTAAAGCAACACTCCATTCATTTCGCACAGTGAATTGAAGTGTTGGAACAGACTGCTTCTCTTTCAGAGAAACGCATGTGAGTTTTTTGTGAAAGCTTGTAAGTAGCTTAAGGCACTTTCAAAGGAAAGTGATTTTCTCTGAAAGGACAGCATTTAGAAAGTGAAGCAACACTCCATTCACTTCGCACAGTGAATTGAAGTGTTGGAACAGACTGCTTCTCTTTCAGAGAATCGCATGTGAATTTCTGTTGAATGTTTGTAAGTAGCTTAAGGCACTTTCAAAGGAAAGTGATTTTCTCTGAAAGGACAGCATTTAGAAAGTGAAGCAACACTCCATTCACTTCGCACAGTGAATTGAAGTGTTGGACCAGACTGCTTCTCTTTCAGAGAAACGCATGTGAATTTCTGTTGAACGCTTGTAACTAGCTTAAGGCACTTTCAAAGGAAAGTGATTTTCTCTGAAAGGACAGCATTTAGAAAGTGAAGCAACACTCCATTCACTTCGCACAGTGAATTGAAGTGTTGGAACAGACTGCTTCTCTTTCAGAGAAAAGCATGTGAGTTTTTTGTGAAAGCTTGTAAGTAGCTTAAGGCACTTTCAAAGGAAAGTGATTTTCTCTGAAAGGACAGCATTTAGAAAGTGAAGCAACACTCCATTCACTTCGCACAGTGAATTAAAGTGTTGGAACAGACTGCTTCTCTTTCAGAGAAACACATGTGAATTTCTGTTCAATGCTTGTAAGTAGCTTAAGGCACTTTCAAAGGAAAGTGATTTTCTCTGAAAGGACAGCATTTAGAAAGTGAAGCAACACTACATTCACTTCGCACTGTGAATTGAAGTGTTGGAACAGACTGCTTCTCTTTCAGAGAAACGCATGTGAATTTCTGTTGAATGCTTGTAAGTAGCTTAAGGCACTTTCAAAGGAAAGTGATTTTCTCTGAAAGGACAGCATTTAGAAAGTGAAGCAACACTCCATTCACTTCGCACAGTGAATTGAAGTGTTGGAACAGACTGCTTCTCTTTCAGAGAAACGCATGTGAGTTTTTTGTGAAAGCTTGTAAGTAGCTTAAGGCACTTTCAAAGGAAAGTGATTTTCTCTGAAAGGACAGCATTTAGAAAGTGAAGCAACACTCCATTCACTTCGCACAGTGAATTGAAGTGTTGGAACAGACTGCTTCTCTTTCAGAGAAACGCATGTGAGTTTTTTGTGAAAGCTTGTAAGTAGCTTAAGGCACTTTCCAAGGAAAGTGATTTTCTCTGAAAGGACAGCATTTAGAAAGTGAAGAAACACTCCATTCACTTCGCACAGTGAATTGAAGTGTTGGAACAGACTGCTTCTCTTTCAGAGAATCGCATGTGAATTTCTGTTGAATGCTTGTAAGTAGCTTAAGGCACTTTCAAAGGAAAGTGATTTTCTCTGAAAGGACAGCATTTAGAAAGTGAAGTAACACTCCATTCACTTCGCACAGTGAATTAAAGTGTTGGAACAGACTGCTTCTCTTTCAGAGAAACGCATGTGAGTTTTTTGTGAAAGCTTGTATGTAGCTTAAGGCACATTCAAAGGAAAGTGATTTTCTCTGAAAGGACAGCATTTAGAAAGTGAAGCAACACTCCATTCACTTCGCACAGTGAATTGAAGTGTTGGAACAGACTGCTTCTCTTTCAGAGAAACGCATGTGAATTTCTGTTGAATGCTTGAAAGTAGCTTAAGGCACTTTCAAAGGAAAGTGATTTTCTCTGAAAGGACAGCATTTAGAAAGTGAAGCAACACTCCATTCACTTCGCACAGTGAATTGAAGTGTTGGAACAGACTGCTTCTCTTTCAGAGAAACGGATGTGAGTTTTTTGTGAAAGCTTGTAAGTAGCTTAAGGCACTTTCAAAGGAAAGTGATTTTCTCTGAAAGGACAGCATTTAGAAAGTGAAGCAACACTCCATTCACTTTTCACAGTGAATTAAAGTGTTGGAACAGACTGCTTCTCTTTCAGAGAAACGCATGTGAGTTTTTTGTGAAAGCTTGTAAGTAGCTTAAGGCACTTTCAAAGGAAAGTGATTTTCTCTGAAAGGACAGCATTTAGAAAGTGAAGCAACACTCCATTCACTTCGCACAGTGAATTGAAGTGTTGGAACAGACTGCTTCTCTTTCAGAGAAACGCATGTGAATTTCTGTTGAACGCTTGTAACTAGCTTAAGGCACTTTCAAAGGAAAGTGATTTTCTCTGACAGGACAGCATTTAGAAAGTGAAGCAACACTCCATTCACTTCGCACAGTGAATTGAAGTGTTGGAACAGACTGCTTCTCTTTCAGAGAAAAGCATGTGAGTTTTTTGTGAAAGCTTGTAAGTAGCTTAAGGCACTTTCAAAGGAAAGTGATTTTCTCTGAAAGGACAGCCTTTAGAAAGTGACGCAACACTCCATTCACTTTGCACAGTGAATTAAATTGTAGGAACAGACTGCTTCTCTTTCAGAGAAACGGATGTAAGTTTTTTGTGAACGCTTGTAAGTAGCTTAAGGCACTTTCAAAGGAAAGTGATTTTCTCTGAAAGGACAGCATTTAGAAAGTGAAGTAACACTCCATTCACTTCGCACAGTGAATTAAAGTGTTGGAACAGACTGCTTCTCTTTCAGAGAAACGCATGTGAGTTTTTTGTGAAAGCTTGTATGTAGCTTAAGGCACATTCAAAGGAAAGTGATTTTCTCTGAAAGGACAGCATTTAGAAAGTGAAGCAACACTCCATTCACTTCGCACAGTGAATTGAAGTGTTGGAACAGACTGCTTCTCTTTCAGAGAAACGCATGTGAATTTCTGTTGAATGCTTGAAAGTAGCTTAAGGCACTTTCAAAGGAAAGTGATTTTCTCTGAAAGGACAGCATTTAGAAAGTGAAGCAACACTCCATTCACTTCGCACAGTGAATTGAAGTGTTGGAACAGACTGCTTCTCTTTCAGAGAAACGGATGTGAGTTTTTTTTGAAAGCTTGTAAGTAGCTTAAGGCACTTTCAAAGGAAAGTGATTTTCTCTGAAAGGACAGCATTTAGAAAGTGAAGCAACACTCCATTCACTTTGCACAGTGAATTAAAGTGTTGGAACAGACTGCTTCTCTTTCAGAGAAACGCATGTGAGTTTTTTGTGAAAGCTTGTAAGTAGCTTAAGGCACTTTCAAAGGAAAGTGATTTTCTCTGAAAGGACAGCATTTAGAAAGTGAAGCAACACTCCATTCACTTCGCACAGTGAATTGAAGTGTTGGAACAGACTGCTTCTCTTTCAGAGAAACGCATGTGAATTTCTGTTGAACGCTTGTAACTAGCTTAAGGCACTTTCAAAGGAAAGTGATTTTCTCTGAAAGGACAGCATTTAGAAAGTGAAGCAACACTCCATTCACTTCGCACAGTGAATTGAAGTGTTGGAACAGACTGCTTCTCTTTCAGAGAAAAGCATGTGAGTTTTTTGTGAAAGCTTGTAAGTAGCTTAAGGCACTTTCAAAGGAAAGTGATTTTCTCTGAAAGGACAGCATTTAGAAAGTGAAGCAACACTCCATTCACTTCGCACAGTGAATTAAAGTGTTGGAACAGACTGCTTCTCTTTCAGAGAAACACATGTGAATTTCTGTTCAATGCTTGTAAGTAGCTTAAGGCACTTTCAAAGGAAAGTGATTTTCTCTGAAAGGACAGCATTTAGAAAGTGAAGCAACACTACATTCACTTCGCACTGTGAATTGAAGTGTTGGAACAGACTGCTTCTCTTTCAGAGAAACGCATGTGAATTTCTGTTGAATGCTTGTAAGTAGCTTAAGGCACTTTCAAAGGAAAGTGATTTTCTCTGAAAGGACAGCATTTAGAAAGTGAAGCAACACTCCATTCACTTCGCACAGTGAATTGAAGTGTTGGAACAGACTGCTTCTCTTTCAGAGAAACGCATGTGAGTTTTTTGTGAAAGCTTGTAAGTAGCTTAAGGCACTTTCAAAGGAAAGTGATTTTCTCTGAAAGGACAGCATTTAGAAAGTGAAGCAACACTCCATTCACTTCGCACAGTGAATTGAAGTGTTGGAACAGACTGCTTCTCTTTCAGAGAAACGCATGTGAATTTCTGTTGAATGCTTGTAAGTAGCTTAAGGTACTTTCAAAGGAAAGTGATTTTCTCTGAAAGGACAGCATTTAGAAAGTGAAGCAACACTCCATTCACATCGCACAGTGAATTGAAGTGTAGGAACAGACTGCTTCTCTTTCAGAGAAACGGATGTAAGTTTTTTGTGAAAGCTTGTAAGTAGCTTAAGGCACTTTCAAAGGAAAGTGATTTTCTCTGAAAGGACAGCATTTAGAAAGTGAAGCAACACTCCATTCACTTCGCACAGTGAATTGAAGTGTTGGAACAGACTGCTTCTCTTTCAGAGAAACGCATGTGAGTTTTTTGTGAAAGCTTGTAAGTAGCTTAAGGCACTTTCAAAGGAAAGTGATTTTCTCTGAAAGGACAGCATTTAGAAAGTGAAGCAACACTCCATTCACTTCGCACAGTGAATTAAAGTGTTGGAACAGACTGCTTCTCTTTCAGAGAAACGCATCTGAGTTTTTTGTGAAAGCTTGTAAGTAGCTTAAGGCACTTTCAAAGGAAAGTGATTTTCTCTGAAAGGACAGCATTTAGAAAGTGAAGCAACACTCCATTCACTTCGCACAGTGAATTGAAGTGTTGGAACAGACTGCTTCTCTTTCAGAGAAACGCATGTGAATTTCTGTTGAATGCTTGTAACTAGCTTAAGGCACTTTCAAAGGAAAGTGATTTTCTCTGAAAGGACAGCATTTAGAAAGTGAAGCAACACTCCATTCACTTCGCACAGTGAATTGAAGTGTTGGAACAGACTGCTTCTCTTTCAGAGAAACGGATGTGAGTTTTTTGTGAAAGCTTGTAAGTAGCTTAAGGCACTTTCAAAGGAAAGTGATTTTCTCTGAAAGGACAGCATTTAGAAAGTGAAGCAAAACTCCATTCACTTCGCACAGTGAATTAAAGTGTTGGAACAGACTGCTTCTCTTTCAGAGAAACGCATCTGAGTTTTTTGTGAAAGCTTGTAAGTAGCTTAAGGCACTTTCAAAGGAAAGTGATTTTCTCTGAAAGGACAGCATTTAGAAAGTGAAGCAAAACTCCATTCACTTCGCACAGTGAATTGAAGTGTTGGAACAGACTGCTTCTCTTTCAGAGAAACGCATGTGAATTTCTGTTCAATGCTTGTAAGTAGCTTAAGGCACTTTCAAAGGAAAGTGATTTTCTCTGAAAGGACAGCATTTAGAAAGTGAAGCAACACTCCATTCACTTCGCACAGTGAATTGAAGTGTTGGAACAGACTGCTTCTCTTTCTGAGAAACGCATGTGAATTTCTGTTGAATGCTTGTAAGTAGCTTTAGGCACTTTCAAAGGAAAGTGATTTTCTCTGAAAGGACAGCATTTAGAAAGTGAAGCAACACTCCATTCACTTCGCACAGTGAATTGAAGTGTTGGAACAGACTGCTTCTCTTTCAGAGAAACGCATGTGAGTTTTTTGTGAAAGCTTGTAAGTAGCTTAAGGCACTTTCAAAGGAAAGTGATTTTCTCTGAAAGGACAGCATTTAGAAAGTGAAGCAACACTCCATTCACTTAGCACAGTGAATTGAAGTGTTGGAACAGACTGCTTCTCTTTCAGAGAAACGCATGTGAATTTCTGTTGAATGCTTGTAAGTAGCTTAAGGCACTTTCAAAGGAAAGTGATTTTCTCTGAAAGGACAGCATTTAGAAAGTGAAGCAACACTCCATTCACTTCGCACAGTGACTTAAAGTGTTGGAACAGACTGCTTCTCTTTCAGAGAAACGCATGTGAGTTTTTTGTGAAAGCTTGTAAGTAGCTTAAGGCACTTTCAAAGGAAAGTGATTTTCTCTGAAAGGACAGCATTTAGAAAGTGAAGCAACACTTCATTCACTTCGCACAGTGAATTGAAGTGTTGGAACAGACTGCTTCTCTTTCAGAGAAACGCATGTGAATTTCTGTTGAATGCTTGTAATTAGCTTAAGGCACTTTCAAAGGAAAGTGATTTTCTCTGAAAGGACAGCATTTAGAAAGTGAAGCAACACTCCATTCACTTCGCACAGTGAATTGAAGTGTTGGAACAGACTGCTTCTCTTTCAGAGAAACGGATGTGAGTTTTTTGTGAAAGCTTGTAAGTAGCTTAAGGCACTTTCAAAGGAAAGTGATTTTCTCTGAAAGGACAGCATTTAGAAAGTGAAGCAACACTCCATTCACTTCGCACAGTGAATTAAAGTGTTGGAACAGACTGCTTCTCTTTCAGAGAAACGCATCTGAGTTTTTTGTGAAAACTTGTAAGTAGCTTAAGGCACTTTCAAAGGAAAGTGATTTTCTCTGAAAGGACAGCATTTATAAATTGAAGCAAAACTCCATTCACTTCGCACAGTGAATTGAAGTGTTGGAACAGACGGCTTCTCTTTCAGAGAAACGCATGTGAATTTCTGTTCAATGCTTGTAAGTAGCTTAAGGCACTTTCAAAGGAAAGTGATTTTCTCTGAAAGGACAGCATTTAGAAAGTGAAGCAAACTCCATTCACTTCGCACAGTGAATTGAAGTGTTGGAACAGACTGCTTCTCTTTCAGAGAAACGCATGTGAGTTTTTTGTGAAAGCTTGTAAGTAGCTTAAGGCACTTTCAAAGGAAAGTGATTTTCTCTGAAAGGACAGCATTTAGAAAGTGAAGCAACACTCCATTCACTTAGCACAGTGAATTGAAGTGTTGGAACAGACTGCTTCTCTTTCAGAGAAACGCATGTGAATTTCTGTTTAATGCTTGTAAGTAGCTTAAGGCACTTTCAAAGGAAAGTGATTTTCTCTGAAAGGACAGCATTTAGAAAGTGAAGCAACACTCCATTCACTTTGCACAGTGAGTTGAAGTGTTGGAACAGACTGCTTCTCTTACAGAGAAACACATGTGAATTTCTGTTTAATGCTTGTAAGTAGCTTAAGGCACTTTCAGAGGAAAGTGATTTTCTCTGACAGGACAGCATTTAGAAAGTGAAGCAACACTCCATTCACTTCGCACAGTGAATTAAAGTGTTGGAACAGACTGCTTCTCTTTCAGAGAAACGCATGTGAGCTTTTTGTGAAAGCTTGTAAGTAGCTTAAGGCACTTTCAAAGGAAAGTGATTTTCTCTGAAAGGACAGCATTTAGAAAGTGAAGCAACACTCCATTCACTTCGCACAGTGAATTGAAGTGTTGGAACAGACTGCTTCTCTTTCAGAGAAACGCATGTGAATTTCTGTTGAATGCTTGTAAGTAGCTTAAGGCACTTTCAAACGAAAGTGATTTTCTCTGAAAGGACAGCATTTAGAAAGTGAAGCAACACTCCATTCACTTCGCACAGTGAATTGAAGTGTTGGAACAGACTGCTTCTCTTTCAGAGAAACGCATGTGAGTTTTTTGTGAACGCTTGTAAGTAGCTTAAGGCACTTTCAAAGGAAAGTGATTTTCTCTGAAAGGACAGCATTTAAAAAGTGAAGCAACACTCCATTCACTTCGCACAGTGAATTGAAGTGTTGGAACAGACTGCTTCTCTTTCAGAGAAACGCATGTGATTTTCTGTTCAATGCTTGTAAGTAGCTTAAGGCACTTTCAAAGGAAAGTGATTTTCTCTGAAAGGACAGCATTTAGAAAGTAAAGCAACACTCCATTCATTTCGCACAGTGAATTGAAGTGTTGGAACAGACTGCTTCTCTTTCAGAGAAACGCATGTGAGTTTTTTGTGAAAGCTTGTAAGTAGCTTAAGGCACTTTCAAAGGAAAGTGATTTTCTCTGAAAGGACAGCATTTAGAAAGTGAAGCAACACTCCATTCACTTCGCACAGTGAATTGAAGTGTTGGAACAGACTGCTTCTCTTTCAGAGAATCGCATGTGAATTTCTGTTGAATGTTTGTAAGTAGCTTAAGGCACTTTCAAAGGAAAGTGATTTTCTCTGAAAGGACAGCATTTAGAAAGTGAAGCAACACTCCATTCACTTCGCACAGTGAATTGAAGTGTTGGAACAGACTGTTTCTCTTTCAGAGAAAGCATGTGAATTTATGTTGAATGCTTGTAAGTAGCTTAAGGCACTTTCAAAGGAAAGTGATTTTCTCTGAAAGGACAGCATTTAGAAAGTGAAGCAACACTCCATTCACTTCGCACAGTGAATTGAAGTGTTGGAACAGACTGCTTCTCTTTCAGAGAAACGCATGTGAATTTCTGTTGAATGCTTGTAACTAGCTTAAGGCACTTTCAAAGGAAAGTGATTTTCTCTGACAGGACAGCATTTAGAAAGTGAAGCAACACTCCATTCACTTCGCACAGTGAATTGAAGTGTTGGAACAGACTGCTTCTCTTTCAGAGAAACGCATGTGAATTTCTGTTGAATGCTCGTAAGTAGCTTAAGGCACTTTCAAAGGAAAGTGATTTTCTCTGAAAGGACAGCATTTAGAAAGTGAAGCAACACTCCATTCACATCGCACAGTGAATTGAAGTGTAGGAACAGACTGCTTCTCTTTCAGAGAAACGGATGTAAGTTTTTTGTGAACGCTTGTAAGTAGCTTAAGGCACTTTCAAAGGAAAGTGATTTTCTCTGAAAGGACAGCATTTAGAAAGTGAAGTAACACTCCATTCACTTCGCACAGTGAATTAAAGTGTTGGAACAGACTGCTTCTCTTTCAGAGAAACGCATGTGAGTTTTTTGTGAAAGCTTGTATGTAGCTTAAGGCACATTCAAAGGAAAGTGATTTTCTCTGAAAGGACAGCATTTAGAAAGTGAAGCAACACTCCATTCACTTCGCACAGTGAATTGAAGTGTTGGAACAGACTGCTTCTCTTTCAGAGAAACGCATGTGAATTTCTGTTGAATGCTTGAAAGTAGCTTAAGGCACTTTCAAAGGAAAGTGATTTTCTCTGAAAGGACAGCATTTTGAAAGTGAAGCAACACTCCATTCACTTCGCACAGTGAATTGAAGTGTTGGAACAGACTGCTTCTCTTTCAGAGAAACGGATGTGAGTTTTTTGTGAAAGCTTGTAAGTAGCTTAAGGCACTTTCAAAGGAAAGTGATTTTCTCTGAAAGGACAGCATTTAGAAAGTGAAGCAACACTCCATTCACTTTGCACAGTGAATTAAAGTGTTGGAACAGACTGCTTCTCTTTCAGAGAAACGCATGTGAGTTTTTTGTGAAAGCTTGTAAGTAGCTTAAGGCACTTTCAAAGGAAAGTGATTTTCTCTGAAAGGACAGCATTTAGAAAGTGAAGCAACACTCCATTCACTTCGCACAGTGAATTGAAGTGTTGGAACAGACTGCTTCTCTTTCAGAGAAACGCATGTGAATTTCTGTTGAACGCTTGTAACTAGCTTAAGGCACTTTCAAAGGAAAGTGATTTTCTCTGAAAGGACAGCATTTAGAAAGTGAAGCAACACTCCATTCACTTCGCACAGTGAATTGAAGTGTTGGAACAGACTGCTTCTCTTTCAGAGAAAAGCATGTGAGTTTTTTGTGAAAGCTTGTAAGTAGCTTAAGGCACTTTCAAAGGAAAGTGATTTTCTCTGAAAGGACAGCCTTTAGAAAGTGACGCAACACTCCATTCACTTTGCACAGTGAATTAAAGTGTAGGAACAGACTGCTTCTCTTTCAGAGAAACGGATGTAAGTTTTTTGTGAACGCTTGTAAGTAGCTTAAGGCACTTTCAAAGGAAAGTGATTTTCTCTGAAAGGACAGCATTTAGAAAGTGAAGTAACACTCCATTCACTTCGCACAGTGAATTAAAGTGTTGGAACAGACTGCTTCTCTTTCAGAGAAACGCATGTGAGTTTTTTGTGAAAGCTTGTATGTAGCTTAAGGCACATTCAAAGGAAAGTGATTTTCTCTGAAAGGACAGCATTTAGAAAGTGAAGCAACACTCCATTCACTTCGCACAGTGAATTGAAGTGTTGGAACAGACTGCTTCTCTTTCAGAGAAACGCATGTGAATTTCGGTTGAATGCTTGAAAGTAGCTTAAGGCACTTTCAAAGGAAAGTGATTTTCTCTGAAAGGACAGCATTTAGAAAGTGAAGCAACACTCCATTCACTTCGCACAGTGAATTGAAGTGTTGGAACAGACTGCTTCTCTTTCAGAGAAACGGATGTGAGTTTTTTTTGAAAGCTTGTAAGTAGCTTAAGGCACTTTCAAAGGAAAGTGATTTTCTCTGAAAGGACAGCATTTAGAAAGTGAAGCAACACTCCATTCACTTTGCACAGTGAATTAAAGTGTTGGAACAGACTGCTTCTCTTTCAGAGAAACGCATGTGAGTATTTTGTGAAAGCTTGTAAGTTGCTTAAGGCACTTTCAAAGGAAAGTGATTTTCTCTGAAAGGACAGCATTTAGAAAGTGAAGCAACACTCCATTCACTTCGCACAGTGAATTGAAGTGTTGGAACAGACTGCTTCTCTTTCAGAGAAACGCATGTGAATTTCTGTTGAACGCTTGTAACTAGCTTAAGGCACTTTCAAAGGAAAGTGATTTTCTCTGAAAGGACAGCATTTAGAAAGTGAAGCAACACTCCATTCACTTCGCACAGTGAATTGAAGTGTTGGAACAGACTGCTTCTCTTTCAGAGAAAAGCATGTGAGTTTTTTGTGAAAGCTTGTAAGTAGCTTAAGGCACTTTCAAAGGAAAGTGATTTTCTCTGAAAGGACAGCATTTAGAAAGTGAAGCAACACTCCATTCACTTCGCACAGTGAATTAAAGTGTTGGAACAGACTGCTTCTCTTTCAGAGAAACACATGTGAATTTCTGTTCAATGCTTGTAAGTAGCTTAAGGCACTTTCAAAGGAAAGTGATTTTCTCTGAAAGGACAGCATTTAGAAAGTGAAGCAACACTACATTCACTTCGCACTGTGAATTGAAGTGTTGGAACAGACTGCTTCTCTTTCAGAGAAACGCATGTGAATTTCTGTTGAATGCTTGTAAGTAGCTTAAGGCACTTTCAAAGGAAAGTGATTTTCTCTGAAAGGACAGCATTTAGAAAGTGAAGCAACACTCCATTCACTTCGCACAGTGAATTGAAGTGTTGGAACAGACTGCTTCTCTTTCAGAGAAACGCATGTGAGTTTTTTGTGAAAGCTTGTAAGTAGCTTAAGGCACTTTCAAAGGAAAGTGATTTTCTCTGAAAGGACAGCATTTAGAAAGTGAAGCAACACTCCATTCACTTCGCACAGTGAATTGAAGTGTTGGAACAGACTGCTTCTCTTTCAGAGAAACGCATGTGAATTTCTGTTGAATGCTTGTAAGTAGCTTAAGGTACTTTCAAAGGAAAGTGATTTTCTCTGAAAGGACAGCATTTAGAAAGTGAAGCAACACTCCATTCACATCGCACAGTGAATTGAAGTGTAGGAACAGACTGCTTCTCTTTCAGAGAAACGGATGTAAGTTTTTTGTGAAAGCTTGTAAGTAGCTTAAGGCACTTTCAAAGGAAAGTGATTTTCTCTGAAAGGACAGCATTTAGAAAGTGAAGCAACACTCCATTCACTTCGCACAGTGAATTGAAGTGTTGGAACAGACTGCTTCTCTTTCAGAGAAACGCATGTGAATTTCTGTTGAATGCTTGTAAGTAGCTTAAGGCACTTTCAAAGGAAAGTGATTTTCTCTGAAAGGACAGCATTTAGAAAGTGAAGCAACACTCCATTCACTTCGCACAGTGAATTGAAGTGTTGGAACAGACTGCTTCTCTTTCAGAGAAACGCATGTGAGTTTTTTGTGAAAGCTTGTAAGTAGCTTAAGGCACTTTCAAAGGAAAGTGATTTTCTCTGAAAGGACAGCATTTAGAAAGTGAAGCAACACTCCATTCACTTAGCACAGTGAATTGAAGTGTTGGAACAGACTGCTTCTCTTTCAGAGAAACGCATGTGAATTTCTGTTTAATGCTTGTAAGTAGCTTAAGGCACTTTCAAAGGAAAGTGATTTTCTCTGAAAGGACAGCATTTAGAAAGTGAAGCAACACTCCATTCACTTCGCACAGTGACTTAAAGTGTTGGAACAGACTGCTTCTCTTTCAGAGAAACGCATGTGAGTTTTTTGTGAAAGCTTGTAAGTAGCTTAAGGCACTTTCAAAGGAAAGTGATTTTCTCTGAAAGGACAGCATTTAGAAAGTGAAGCAACACTTCATTCACTTCGCACAGTGAATTGAAGTGTTGGAACAGACTGCTTCTCTTTCAGAGAAACGCATGTGAATTTCTGTTGAATGCTTGTAATTAGCTTAAGGCACTTTCAAAGGAAAGTGATTTTCTCTGAAAGGACAGCATTTAGAAAGTGAAGCAACACTCCATTCACTTCGAACAGTGAATTGAAGTGTTGGAACAGACTGCTTCTCTTTCAGAGAAACGGATGTGAGTTTTTTGTGAAAGCTTGTAAGTAGCTTAAGGCACTTTCAAAGGAAAGTGATTTTCTCTGAAAGGACAGCATTTAGAAAGTGAAGCAACACTCCATTCACTTCGCACAGTGAATTAAAGTGTTGGAACAGACTGCTTCTCTTTCAGAGAAACGCATCTGAGTTTTTTGTGAAAGCTTGTAAGTAGCTTAAGGCACTTTCAAAGGAAAGTGATTTTCTCTGAAAGGACAGCATTTATAAAGTGAAACAAAACTCCATTCACTTCGCACAGTGAATTGAAGTGTTGGAACAGACGGCTTCTCTTTCAGAGAAACGCATGTGAATTTCTGTTCAATGCTTGTAAGTAGCTTAAGGCACTTTCAAAGGAAAGTGATTTTCTCTGAAAGGACAGCATTTAGAAAGTGAAGCAAACTCCATTCACTTCGCACAGTGAATTGAAGTGTTGGAACAGACTGCTTCTCTTTCAGAGAAACGCATGTGAGTTTTTTGTGAAAGCTTGTAAGTAGCTTAAGGCACTTTCAAAGGAAAGTGATTTTCTCTGAAAGGACAGCATTTAGAAAGTGAAGCAACACTCCATTCACTTAGCACAGTGAATTGAAGTGTTGGAACAGACTGCTTCTCTTTCAGAGAAACGCATGTGAATTTCTGTTTAATGCTTGTAAGTAGCTTAAGGCACTTTCAAAGGAAAGTGATTTTCTCTGAAAGGACAGCATTTAGAAAGTGAAGCAACACTCCATTCACTTCGCACAGTGAATTGAAGTGTTGGAACAGACTGCTTCTCTTACAGAGAAACACATGTGAATTTCTGTTGAATGCTTGTAAGTAGCTTAAGGCACTTTCAAAGGAAAGTGATTTTCTCTGAAAGGACAGCATTTAGAAAGTGAAGCAACACTCCATTCACTTCGCACAGTGAATTGAAGTGTTGGAACAGACTGCTTCTCTTTCAGAGAAACGCATGTGAATTTCTGTTGAATGCTTGTAAGTAGCTTAAGGTACTTTCAAAGGAAAGTGATTTTCTCTGAAAGGACAGCATTTAGAAAGTGAAGCAACACTCCATTCACATCGCACAGTGAATTGAAGTGTAGGAACAGACTGCTTCTCTTTCAGAGAAACGGATATAAGTTTTTTGTGAAAGCTTGTAAGTAGCTTAAGGCACTTTCAAAGGAAAGTGATTTTCTCTGACAGGACAGCATTTAGAAAGTGAAGCAACACTCCATTCACTTCGCACAGTGAATTAAAGTGTTGGAACAGACTGCTTCTCTTTCAGAGAAACGCATCTGAGTTTTTTGTGAAAGCTTGTAAGTAGCTTAAGGCACTTTCAAAGGAAAGTGATTTTCTCTGAAAGGACAGCATTTAGAAAGTGAAGCAAAACTCCATTCACTTCGCACAGTGAATTGAAGTGTTGGAACAGACTGCTTCTCTTTCAGAGAAACGCATGTGAATTTCTGTTCAATGCTTGTAAGTAGCTTAAGGCACTTTCAAAGGAAAGTGATTTTCTCTGAAAGGACAGCATTTAGAAAGTGAAGCAACACTCCATTCACTTCGCACAGTGAATTAAAGTGTTGGAACAGACTGCTTCTCTTTCAGAGAAACGCATCTGAGTTTTTTGTGAAAGCTTGTAAGTAGCTTAAGTCACTTTCAAAGGAAAGTGATTTTCTCTGAAAGGACAGCATTTAGAAAGTGAAGCAACACTCCATTCACTTCGCACAGTGAATTGAAGTGTTGGAACAGACTGCTTCTCTTTCAGAGAAACGCATGTGAATTTCTGTTGAATGCTTGTAACTAGCTTAAGGCACTTTCAAAGGAAAGTGATTTTCTCTGAAAGGACAGCATTTAGAAAGTGAAGCAACACTCCGTTCACTTCGCACAGTGAATTGAAGTGTTGGAACAGACTGCTTCTCTTTCAGAGAAACAGATGTGAGTTTTTTGTGAAAGCTTGTAAGTAGCTTAAGGCACTTTCAAAGGAAAGTGATTTTCTCTGAAAGGACAGCATTTAGAAAGTGAAGCAAAACTCCATTCACTTCGCACAGTGAATTAAAGTGTTGGAACAGACTGCTTCTCTTTCAGAGAAACGCATCTGAGTTTTTTGTGAAAGCTTGTAAGTAGCTTAAGGCACTTTCAAAGGAAAGTGATTTTCTCTGAAAGGACAGCATTTAGAAAGTGAAGCAAAACTCCATTCACTTCGCACAGTGAATTGAAGTGTTGGAACAGACTGCTTCTCTTTCAGAGAAACGCATGTGAATTTCTGTTCAATGCTTGTAAGTAGCTTAAGGCACTTTCAAAGGAAAGTGATTTTCTCTGAAAGGACAGCATTTAGAAAGTGAAGCAACACTCCATTCATTTCGCACAGTGAATTGAAGTGTTGGAACAGACTGCTTCTCTTTCAGAGAAACGCATGTGAATTTCTGTTGAATGCTTGTAAGTAGCTTAAGGCACTTTCAAAGGAAAGTGATTTTCTCTGAAAGGACAGCATTTAGAAAGTGAAGCAACACTCCATTCACTTCGCACAGTGAATTGAAGTGTTGGAACAGACTGCTTCTCTTTCAGAGAAACGCATGTGAGTTTTTTGTGAAAGCTTGTAAGTAGCTTAAGGCACTTTCAAAGGAAAGTGATTTTCTCTGAAAGGACAGCATTTAGAAAGTGAAGCAACACTCCATTCACTTAGCACAGTGAATTGAAGTGTTGGAACAGACTGCTTCTCTTTCAGAGAAACGCATGTGAATTTCTGTTGAATGCTTGTAAGTAGCTTAAGGCACTTTCAAAGGAAAGTGATTTTCTCTGAAAGGACAGCATTTAGAAAGTGAAGCAACACTCCATTCACTTCGCACAGTGACTTAAAGTGTTGGAACAGACTGCTTCTCTTTCAGAGAAACGCATGTGAGTTTTTTGTGAAAGCTTGTAAGTAGCTTAAGGCACTTTCAAAGGAAAGTGATTTTCTCTGAAAGGACAGCATTTAGAAAGTGAAGCAACACTTCATTCACTTCGCACAGTGAATTGAAGTGTTGGAACAGACTGCTTCTCTTTCAGAGAAACGCATGTGAATTTCTGTTGAATGCTTGTAATTAGCTTAAGGCACTTTCAAAGGAAAGTGATTTTCTCTGAAAGGACAGCATTTAGAAAGTGAAGCAACACTCCATTCACTTCGCACAGTGAATTGAAGTGTTGGAACAGACTGCTTCTCTTTCAGAGAAACGGATGTGAGTTTTTTGTGAAAGCTTGTAAGTAGCTTAAGGCACTTTCAAAGGAAAGTGATTTTCTCTGAAAGGACAGCATTTAGAAAGTGAAGCAACACTCCATTCACTTCGCACAGTGAATTAAAGTGTTGGAACAGACTGCTTCTCTTTCAGAGAAACGCATCTGAGTTTTTTGTGAAAGCTTGTAAGTAGCTTAAGGCACTTTCAAAGGAAAGTGATTTTCTCTGAAAGGACAGCATTTATAAAGTGAAGCAAAACTCCATTCACTTCGCACAGTGAATTGAAGTGTTGGAACAGACGGCTTCTCTTTCAGAGAAACGCATGTGAATTTCTGTTCAATGCTTGTAAGTAGCTTAAGGCACTTTCAAAGGAAAGTGATTTTCTCTGAAAGGACAGCATTTAGAAAGTGAAGCAAACTCCATTCACTTCGCACAGTGAATTGAAGTGTTGGAACAGACTGCTTCTCTTTCAGAGAAACGCATGTGAGTTTTTTGTGAAAGCTTGTAAGTAGCTTAAGGCACTTTCAAAGGAAAGTGATTTTCTCTGAAAGGACAGCATTTAGAAAGTGAAGCAACACTCCATTCACTTAGCAGAGTGAATTGAAGTGTTGGAACAGACTGCTTCTCTTTCAGAGAAACGCATGTGAATTTCTGTTTAATGCTTGTAAGTAGCTTAAGGCACTTTCAAAGGAAAGTGATTTTCTCTGAAAGGACAGCATTTAGAAAGTGAAGCAACACTCCATTCACTTCGCACAGTGAATTGAAGTGTTGGAACAGACTGCTTCTCTTACAGAGAAACACATGTGAATTTCTGTTTAATGCTTGTAAGTAGCTTAAGGCACTTTCAAAGGAAAGTGATTTTCTCTGACAGGACAGCATTTAGAAAGTGAAGCAACACTCCATTCACTTCGCACAGTGAATTAAAGTGTTGGAACAGACTGCTTCTCTTTCAGAGAAACGCATGTGAGCTTTTTGTGAAAGCTTGTAAGTAGCTTAAGGCACTTTCAAAGGAAAGTGATTTTCTCTGAAAGGACAGCATTTAGAAAGTGAAGCAACACTCCATTCACTTCGCACAGTGAATTGAAGTGTTGGAACAGACTGCTTCTCTTTCAGAAAAATGCATGTGAATTTCTGTTCAATGCTTGTAAGTAGCTTAAGGCACTTTCAAAGGAAAGTGATTTTCTCTGAAAGGACAGCATTTAGAAAGTGAAGCAACACTCCATTCACTTCGCACAGTGAATTGAAGTGTTGGAACAGACTGCTTCTCTTTCAGAGAAACGCGTGTGAATTTCTGTTGAATGCTTGTAAGTAGCTTAAGGCACTTTCAAAGGAAAGTGATTTTCTCTGAAAGGACAGCATTTAGAAAGTGAAGCAACACTCCATTCACTTCGCACAGTGAATTGAAGTGTTGGAACAGACTGCTTCTCTTTCAGAGAAACGCATGTGAGCTTTTTGTGAAAGCTTGTAAGTAGCTTAAGGCACTTTCAAAGGAAAGTGATTTTCTCTGAAAGGACAGCATTTAGAAAGTGAAGCAACACTCCATTCACTTCGCACAGTGAATTGAAGTGTTGGAACAGACTGCTTCTCTTTCAGAGAAACGCATGTGAATTTCTGTTGAATGCTTGTAAGTAGCTTAAGGCACTTTCAAAGGAAAGTGATTTTCTCTGAAAGGACAGCATTTAGAAAGTGAAGCAACACTCCATTCACTTCGCACAGTGAATTGAAGTGTTGGAACACACTGCTACTCTTTCAGAGAAACGCATGTGAATTTCTGTTCAATGCTTGTAAGTAGCTTAAGGCACTTTCAAAGGAAAGTGATTTTCTCTGAAAGGACAGCATTTAGAAAGTGAAGCAACACTCCATTCACTTCGCACAGTGAATTGAAGTGTTGGAACAGACTGCTTCTCTTTCAGAGAAACGCGTGTGAATTTCTGTTGAATGCTTGTAAGTAGCTTAAGGCACTTTCAAAGGAAAGTGATTTTCTCTGAAAGGACAGCATTTAGAAAGTGAAGCAACACTCCATTCACTTCGCACAGTGAATTGAAGTGTTGGAACAGACTGCTTCTCTTTCAGAGAAACGCATGTGAGTTTTTTGTGAAAGCTTGTAAGTAGCTTAAGGCACTTTCAAAGGAAAGTGATTTTCTCTGAAAGGACAGCATTTAGAAAGTGAAGCAACACTCCATTCACTTCGCACAGTGAATTGAAGTGTTGGAACAGACTGCTTCTCTTTCAGAGAAACGCATGTGAGTTTTTTGTGAAAGCTTGCAAGTAGCTTAAGGCACTTTCAAAGGAAAGTGATTTTCTCTGAAAGGACAGCATTTAGAAAGTGAAGCAACACTCCATTCACTTCGCACAGTGAATTGAAGTGTTGGAACAGACTGCTTCTCTTTCAGAGAATCGCATGTGAATTTCTGTTGAATGCTTGTAAGTAGCTAAAGGCACTTTCAAAGGAAAGTGATTTTCTCTGACAGGACAGCATTTAGAAAGTGAAGCAACACTCCATTCACTTAGCACAGTGAATTGAAGTGTTGGAACAGACTGCTTCTCTTTCAGAGAAACGCATGTGAATTTCTGTTTAATGCTTGTAAGTAGCATAAGGCACTATCAAAGGAAAGTGGTTTTCTCTGAAAGGACACCATTGAGAAAGTCAAGCAACACTCCATTCACTTCGCACAGTGAATTGAAGTGTTGGAACAGACTGCTTCTCTTTCAGAGAAACGCATGTGAATTTCTGTTTAATGCTTGTAAGTAGCATAAGGCACTATCAAAGGAAAGTGATTTTCTCTGAAAGGACACCATTGAGAAAGTCAAGCAACACTCCATTCACTTCGCACAGTGAATTGAAGTGTTGGAACAGACTGCTTCTCTTACAGAGAAACACATGTGAATTTCTGTTGAATGCTTGTAACTAGCTTAAGGCACTTTCAAAGGAAAGTGATTTTCTCTGACAGGACAGCATTTAGAAAGTGAAGCAACACTCCATTCACTTCGCACAGTGAATTGAAGTGTTGGAACAGACTGCTTCTCTTTCAGAGAAACGCATGTGAATTTCTGTTGAATGCTTGTAAGTAGCTTAAGGCACTTTCAAAGGAAAGTGATTTTCTCTGAAAGGACAGCATTTAGAAAGTGAAGCAACACTCCATTCACTTCGCACAGTGAATTGAAGTGTTGGAACAGACTGCTTCTCTTTCAGAGAAACGCATGTGAATTTCTGTTGAATGCTTGTACGTAGCTTAAGGCACTTTCAAAGGAAAGTGATTTTCTCTGAAAGGACAGCATTTAGAAAGTGAAGCAACACTCCATTCACATCGCACAGTGAATTGAAGTGTTGGAACAGACTGCTTCTCTTTCAGAGAAACGGATGTGAGTTTTTTGTGAAAGCTTGTAAGTAGCTTAAGGCACTTTCAAAGGAAAGTGATTTTCTCTGAAAGGACAGCATTTAGAAAGTGAAGCAACACTCCATTCACTTCGCACAGTGAATTGAAGTGTTGGAACAGACTGCTTCTCTTTCAGAGAAACGCATGTGAATTTCTGTTGAATGCTTGTAAGTAGCTTAAGGCACTTTCAAAGGAAAGTGATTTTCACTGAAAGTACAGCATTTAGAAAGTGAAGCAACACTCCATTCCCATCGCACAGTGAATTGAAGTGTTGGAACAGACTGCTTCTCTTTCAGAGAAACACATGTGAATTTCTGTTTAATGCTTGTAAGTAGCTTAAGGCACTTTCAAAGGAAAGTGATTTTCTCTGACAGGACAGCATTTAGAAAGTGAAGCAACACTCCATTCACTTCGCACAGTGAATTGAAGTGTTGGAACAGACTGCTTCTCTTTCAGAGAAACGCATGTGAATTTCTGTTGAATGCTTGTAAGTAGCTTAAGGCACTTTCAAAGGAAAGTGATTTTCTCTGAAAGTACAGCATTTAGAAAGTGAAGCAACACTCCATTCACATCGCACAGTGAATTGAAGTGTTGGAACAGACTGCTTCTCTTTCAGAGAAACGGATGTGAGTTTTTTGTGAAAGCTTGTAAGTAGCTTAAGGCACTTTCAAAGGAAAGTAATTTTCTCTGAAAGGACAGCATTTAGAAAGTGAAGCAACACTCCATTCACTTCGAACAGTGAATTAAAGTGTTGGAACAGACTGCTTCTCTTTCAGAGAAACGCATGTGAGTTTTTTGTGAAAGCTTGTAAGTAGCTTAAGGCACTTTCAAAGGAAAGTGATTTTCTCTGAAAGGACAGCATTTAGAAAGTGAAGCAACACTCCATTCACTTCGCACAGTGAATTGAAGTGTTGGAACAGACTGCTTCTCTTTCAGAGAAACACATGTGAATTTCTGTTGAATGCTTGTAACTAGCTTAAGGCACTTTCAAAGGAAAGTGATTTTCTCTGAAAGGACAGCATTTAGAAAGTGAAGCAACACTCCATTCACTTCGCACAGTGAATTGAAGTGTTGGAACAGACTGCTTCTCTTTCAGAGAAACGCATGTGAATTTCTGTTGAATGCTTGTAAGTAGCTTAAGGCACTTTCAAAGGAAAGTGATTTTCTCTGAAAGGACAGCATTTAGAAAGTGAAGCAACACTCCATTCACATCGCACAGTGAATTGAAGTGTTGGAACAGACTGCTTCTCTTTCAGAGAAACGGATGTGAGTTTTTTGTGAAAGCTTGTAAGTAGCTTAAGGCACTTTCAAAGGAAAGTGATTTTCTCTGAAAGGACAGCATTTAGAAAGTGAAGCAACACTCCATTCACTTCGCACAGTGAATTAAAGTGTTGGAACAGACTGCTTCTCTTTCAGAGAAACGCATGTGAGTTTTTTGTGAAAGCTTGTAAGTAGCTTAAGGCACTTTCAAAGGAAAGTGATTTTCTCTGAAAGGACAGCATTTAGAAAGTGAAGCAACACTCCATTCACTTCGCACAGTGAATTGAAGTGTTGGAACAGACTGCTTCTCATAGAGAAACACATGTGAGTTTTTTGTGAAAGCTTGTAAGTAGCTTAAGGCACTTTCAAAGGAAAGTGATTTTCTCTGAAAGGACAGCATTTAGAAAGTGAAGCAACACTCCATTCACTTAGCACAATGAATTGAGGTGTTGGAACAGACTGCTTCTCTTTCAGAGATACGCATGTGAATTTCTGTTTAATGCTTGTAACTAGCTTAAGGCACTTTCAAAGGAAAGTGATTTTCTCTGACAGGACAGCATTTAGAAAGTGAAGCAACACTCCATTCACTTCGCACAGTGAATTGAAGTGTTGGAACAGACTGCTTCTCTTTCAGAGAAACGCATGTGAATTTCTGTTGAATGCTTGTAAGTAGCTTAAGGCACTTTCAAAGGAAAGTGATTTTCTCTGAAAGGACAGCATTTAGAAAGTGAAGCAACACTCCATTCACTTCGCACAGTGAATTGAAGTGTTGGAACAGACTGCTTCTCTTTCAGAGAAACGCATGTGAATTTCTGTTGAATGCTTGTACGTAGCTTAAGGCACTTTCAAAGGAAAGTGATTTTCTCTGAAAGGACAGCATTTAGAAAGTGAAGCAACACTCCATTCACATCGCACAGTGAATTGAAGTGTTGGAACAGACTGCTTCTCTTTCAGAGAAACGGATGTGAGTTTTTTGTGAAAGCTTGTAAGTAGCTTAAGGCACTTTCAAAGGAAAGTGATTTTCTCTGAAAGGACAGCATTTAGAAAGTGAAGCAACACTCCATTCACTTCGCACAGTGAATTGAAGTGTTGGAACAGACTGCTTCTCTTTCAGAGAAACGCATGTGAATTTCTGTTGAATGCTTGTAAGTAGCTTAAGGCACTTTCAAAGGAAAGTGATTTTCACTGAAAGTACAGCATTTAGAAAGTGAAGCAACACTCCATTCCCATCGCACAGTGAATTGAAGTGTTGGAACAGACTGCTTCTCTTTCAGAGAAACACATGTGAATTTCTGTTTAATGCTTGTAAGTAGCTTAAGGCACTTTCAAAGGAAAGTGATTTTCTCTGACAGGACAGCATTTAGAAAGTGAAGCAACACTCCATTCACTTCGCACAGTGAATTGAAGTGTTGGAACAGACTGCTTCTCTTTCAGAGAAACGCATGTGAATTTCTGTTGAATGCTTGTAAGTAGCTTAAGGCACTTTCAAAGGAAAGTGATTTTCTCTGAAAGGACAGCATTTAGAAAGTGAAGCAACACTCCATTCACATCGCACAGTGAATTGAAGTGTTGGAACAGACTGCTTCTCTTTCAGAGAAACGGATGTGAGTTTTTTGTGAAAGCTTGTAAGTAGCTTAAGGCACTTTCAAAGGAAAGTAATTTTCTCTGAAAGGACAGCATTTAGAAAGTGAAGCAACACTCCATTCACTTCGCACAGTGAATTGAAGTGTTGGAACAGACTGCTTCTCTTTCAGAGAAACGCATGTGAGTTTTTTGTGAAAGCTTGTAAGTAGCTTAAGGCACTTTCAAAGGAAAGTGATTTTCTCTGAAAGGACAGCATTTAGAAAGTGAAGCAACACTCCATTCACTTCGCACAGTGAATTGAAGTGTTGGAACAGACTGCTTCTCTTTCAGAGAAACACATGTGAATTTCTGTTGAATGCTTGTAACTAGCTTAAGGCACTTTCAAAGGAAAGTGATTTTCTCTGAAAGGACAGCATTTAGAAAGTGAAGCAACACTCCATTCACTTCGCACAGTGAATTGAAGTGTTGGAACAGACTGCTTCTCTTTCAGAGAAACGCATGTGAATTTCTGTTGAATGCTTGTAAGTAGCTTAAGGCACTTTCAAAGGAAAGTGATTTTCTCTGAAAGGACAGCATTTAGAAAGTGAAGCAACACTCCATTCACATCGCACAGTGAATTGAAGTGTTGGAACAGACTGCTTCTCTTTCAGAGAAACGGATGTGAGTTTTTTGTGAAAGCTTGTAAGTAGCTTAAGGCACTTTCAAAGGAAAGTGATTTTCTCTGAAAGGACAGCATTTAGAAAGTGAAGCAACACTCCATTCACTTCGCACAGTGAATTAAAGTGTTGGAACAGACTGCTTCTCTTTCAGAGAAACGCATGTGAGTTTTTTGTGAAAGCTTGTAAGTAGCTTAAGGCACTTTCAAAGGAAAGTGATTTTCTCTGAAAGGACAGCATTTAGAAAGTGAAGCAACACTCCATTCACTTCGCACAGTGAATTGAAGTGTTGGAACAGACTGCTTCTCATAGAGAAACACATGTGAGTTTTTTGTGAAAGCTTGTAAGTAGCTTAAGGCACTTTCAAAGGAAAGTGATTTTCTCTGAAAGGACAGCATTTAGAAAGTGAAGCAACACTCCATTCACTTAGCACAATGAATTGAAGTGTTGGAACAGACTGCTTCTCTTTCAGAGATACGCATGTGAATTTCTGTTTAATGCTTGTAACTAGCTTAAGGCACTTTCAAAGGAAAGTGATTTTCTCTGACAGGACAGCATTTAGAAAGTGAAGCAACACTCCATTCACTTCGCACAGTGAATTGAAGTGTTGGAACAGACTGCTTCTCTTTCAGAGAAACGCATGTGAATTTCTGTTGAATGCTTGTAAGTAGCTTAAGGCACTTTCAAAGGAAAGTGATTTTCTCTGAAAGGACAGCATTTAGAAAGTGAAGCAACACTCCATTCACTTCGCACAGTGAATTGAAGTGTTGGAACAGACTGCTTCTCTTTCAGAGAAACGCATGTGAATTTCTGTTGAATGCTTGTACGTAGCTTAAGGCACTTTCAAAGGAAAGTGATTTTCTCTGAAAGGACAGCATTTAGAAAGTGAAGCAACACTCCATTCACATCGCACAGTGAATTGAAGTGTTGGAACAGACTGCTTCTCTTTCAGAGAAACGGATGTGAGTTTTTTGTGAAAGCTTGTAAGTAGCTTAAGGCACTTTCAAAGGAAAGTGATTTTCTCTGAAAGGACAGCATTTAGAAAGTGAAGCAACACTCCATTCACTTCGCACAGTGAATTGAAGTGTTGGAACAGACTGCTTCTCTTTCAGAGAAACGCATGTGAATTTCTGTTGAATGCTTGTAAGTAGCTTAAGGCACTTTCAAAGGAAAGTGATTTTCACTGAAAGTACAGCATTTAGAAAGTGAAGCAACACTCCATTCCCATCGCACAGTGAATTGAAGTGTTGGAACAGACTGCTTCTCTTTCAGAGAAACACATGTGAATTTCTGTTTAATGCTTGTAAGTAGCTTAAGGCACTTTCAAAGGAAAGTGATTTTCTCTGACAGGACAGCATTTAGAAAGTGAAGCAACACTCCATTCACTTCGCACAGTGAATTGAAGTGTTGGAACAGACTGCTTCTCTTTCAGAGAAACGCATGTGAATTTCTGTTGAATGCTTGTAAGTAGCTTAAGGCACTTTCAAAGGAAAGTGATTTTCTCTGAAAGTACAGCATTTAGAAAGTGAAGCAACACTCCATTCACATCGCACAGTGAATTGAAGTGTTGGAACAGACTGCTTCTCTTTCAGAGAAACGGATGTGAGTTTTTTGTGAAAGCTTGTAAGTAGCTTAAGGCACTTTCAAAGGAAAGTAATTTTCTCTGAAAGGACAGCATTTAGAAAGTGAAGCAACACTCCATTCACTTCGAACAGTGAATTAAAGTGTTGGAACAGACTGCTTCTCTTTCAGAGAAACGCATGTGAGTTTTTTGTGAAAGCTTGTAAGTAGCTTAAGGCACTTTCAAAGGAAAGTGATTTTCTCTGAAAGGACAGCATTTAGAAAGTGAAGCAACACTCCATTCACTTCGCACAGTGAATTGAAGTGTTGGAACAGACTGCTTCTCTTTCAGAGAAACACATGTGAATTTCTGTTGAATGCTTGTAACTAGCTTAAGGCACTTTCAAAGGAAAGTGATTTTCTCTGAAAGGACAGCATTTAGAAAGTGAAGCAACACTCCATTCACTTCGCACAGTGAATTGAAGTGTTGGAACAGACTGCTTCTCTTTCAGAGAAACGCATGTGAATTTCTGTTGAATGCTTGTAAGTAGCTTAAGGCACTTTCAAAGGAAAGTGATTTTCTCTGAAAGGACAGCATTTAGAAAGTGAAGCAACACTCCATTCACATCGCACAGTGAATTGAAGTGTTGGAACAGACTGCTTCTCTTTCAGAGAAACGGATGTGAGTTTTTTGTGAAAGCTTGTAAGTAGCTTAAGGCACTTTCAAAGGAAAGTGATTTTCTCTGAAAGGACAGCATTTAGAAAGTGAAGCAACACTCCATTCACTTCGCACAGTGAATTAAAGTGTTGGAACAGACTGCTTCTCTTTCAGAGAAACGCATGTGAGTTTTTTGTGAAAGCTTGTAAGTAGCTTAAGGCACTTTCAAAGGAAAGTGATTTTCTCTGAAAGGACAGCATTTAGAAAGTGAAGCAACACTCCATTCACTTCGCACAGTGAATTGAAGTGTTGGAACAGACTGCTTCTCATAGAGAAACACATGTGAGTTTTTTGTGAAAGCTTGTAAGTAGCTTAAGGCACTTTCAAAGGAAAGTGATTTTCTCTGAAAGGACAGCATTTAGAAAGTGAAGCAACACTCCATTCACTTAGCACAATGAATTGAAGTGTTGGAACAGACTGCTTCTCTTTCAGAGATACGCATGTGAATTTCTGTTTAATGCTTGTAAGTAGCTTAAGGCACTTTCAAAGGAAAGTGATTTTCTCTGAAAGGACAGCATTTAGAAAGTGAAGCAACACTCCATTCACTTCGCACAGTGAATTGAAGTGTTGGAACAGACTGCTTCTCTTTCAGAGAAACACAAGTGTATTTCTGTTTAATGCTTGTAAGTAGCTTAAGGCACTTTCAAAGGAAAGTGATTTTCTCTGACAGGACAGCATTTAGAAAGGGAAGCAACACTCCATTCACTTCGCACAGTGAATTGAAGTGTTGGAACAGACTGCTTCTCTTTCAGAGAAACGCATGTGAATTTCTGTTGAATGCTTGTAAGTAGCTTACGGCACTTTCAAAGGAAAGTGATTTTCTCTGAAAGTACAGCATTTAGAAAGTGAAGCAACACTCCATTCACATCGCACAGTGAATTGAAGTGTTGGAACAGACTGCTTCTCTTTCAGAGAAACGGATGTAAGTTTTTTGTGAAAGCTTGTAAGTAGCTTAAGGCACTTTCTAAGGAAAGTGATTTTCTCTGAAAGGACAGCATTTAGAAAGTGAAGCAACACTCCATTCACTTCGCACAGTGAATTAAAGTGTTGGAACAGACTGCTTCTCTTTCAGAGAAACGCATGTGAGCTTTTTGTGAAAGCTTGTAAGTAGCTTAAGGCACTTTCAAAGGAAAGTGATTTTCTCTGAAAGGACAGCATTTAGAAAGTGAAGCAACACTCCATTCACTTCGCACAGTGAATTGAAGTGTTGGAACAGACTGCTTCTCTTTCAGAGAAACGCATGTGAATTTCTGTTGAATGCTTGTAACTAGCTTAAGGCACTTTCAAAGGAAAGTGATTTTCTCTGAAAGGACAGCATTTAGAAAGTGAAGCAACACTCCATTCACTTCGCACAGTGAATTGAAGTGTTGGAACAGACTGCTTCTCTTTCAGAGAAACGGATGTGAGTTTTTTGTGAAAGCTTGTAAGTAGCTTAAGGCACTTTCAAAGGAAAGTGATTTTCTCTGAAAGGACAGCATTTAGAAAGTGAAGCAACACTCCATTCACTTCGCACAGTGAATTGAAGTGTTGGAACAGACTGCTTCTCTTTCAGAGAAACGGATGTGAGTTTTTTGTGAAAGCTTGTAAGTAGCTTAAGGCACTTTCAAAGGAAAGTGATTTTCTCTGCAAGTACAGCATTTAGAAAGTGAAGCAACACTCCATTCACATCGCACAGTGAATTGAAGTGTTGGAACAGACTGCTTCTCTTTCAGAGAAACACATGTGAATTTCTGTTTAATGCTTGTAAGTAGCTTAAGGCACTTTCAAAGGAAAGTGATTTTCTCTGACAGGACAGCATTTAGAAAGTGAAGCAACACTCCATTCACTTCGCACAGTGAATTGAAGTGTTGGAACAGACTGCTTCTCTTTCAGGGAAACGCATGTGAATTTCTGTTGAATGCTTGTAAGTAGCTTAAGGCACTTTCAAAGGAAAGTGATTTTCTCTGAAAGGACAGCATTTAGAAAGTGAAGCAACACTCCATTCACATCGCACAGTGAATTGAAGTGTTGGAACAGACTGCTTCTCTTTCAGAGAAACGGATGTGAGTTTTTTGTGAAAGCTTGTAAGTAGCTTAAGGCACTTTCAAAGGAAAGTGATTTTCTCTGAAAGGACAGCATTTAGAAAGTGAAGCAACACTCCATTCACTTCGCACAGTGAATTAAAGTGTTGGAACAGACTGCTTCTCTTTCAGAGAAACGCATCTGAGTTTTTTGTGAAAGCTTGTAAGTAGCTTAAGGCACTTTCAAAGGAAAGTGATTTTCTCTGAAAGGACAGCATTTAGAAAGTGAAGCAACACTCCATTCACTTCGCACTGTGAATTGAAGTGCTGGAACAGACTGCTTCTCTTTCAGAGAAACGCATCTGAGTTTTTTGTAAAAGCTTGTAAGTAGCTTAAGGCACTTTCAAAGGAAAGTGATTTTCTCTGAAAGGACAGCGTTTAGAAAGTGAAGCAAAACTCCATTCACTTCGCACAGTGAATTGAAGTGTTCGAACAGACGGCTTCTATTTCAGAGAAACGCATGTGAATTTCTGTTCAATGCTTGTAAGTAGCTTAAGGCACTTTCAAAGGAACGTGATTTTCTCTGAAAGGACAGCATTTAGAAAGTGAAGCAACACTCCATTCACTTCGCACAGTGAATTGAAGTGTTGGAACAGACTGCTTCTCTTACAGAGAAACACATGTGAATTTCTGTTTAATGCTTGTAAGTAGCTTAAGGCACTTTCAAAGGAAAGTGATTTTCTCTGACAGGACAGCATTTAGAAAGTGAAGCAACACTCCATTCACTTCGCACAGTGAATTGAAGTGTTGTAACGGACTGCTTCTCTTTCAGAGAAACGCATGTGAATTTCTGTTGAATACTTGTAAGTAGCTTAAGGCACTTTCAAAGCAAAGTGATTTTCTCTGAAAGTACAGCATTTACAAAGTGAAGCAACACTCCATTCACATCGCACAGTGAATTGAAGTGTTGGAACAGACTGCTTCTCTTTCAGAGAAACGGATGTAAGTTTTTTGTGAAAGCTTGTAAGTAGCTTAAGGCACTTTCTAAGGAAAGTGATTTTCTCTGAAAGGACAGCATTTAGAAAGTGAAGCAACACTCCATTCACTTCGCACAGTGAATTAAAGTGTTGGAACAGACTGCTTCTCTTTCAGAGAAACGCATGTGAGCTTTTTGTGAAAGCTTGTAAGTAGCTTAAGGCACTTTCAAAGGAAAGTGATTTTCTCTGAAAGGACAGCATTTAGAAAGTGAAGCAACACTCCATTCACTTCGCACAGTGAATTGAAGTGTTGGAACAGACTGCTTCTCTTTCAGAGAAACGCATGTGAATTTCTGTTGAATGCTTGTAACTAGCTTAAGGCACTTTCAAAGGAAAGTGATTTTCTCTGAAAGGACAGCATTTAGAAAGTGAAGCAACACTCCATTCACTTCGCACAGTGAATTGAAGTGTTGGAACAGACTGCTTCTCTTTCAGAGAAACGGATGTGAGTTTTTTGTGAAAGCTTGTAAGTAGCTTAAGGCACTTTCAAAGGAAAGTGATTTTCTCTGAAAGGACAGCATTTAGAAAGTGAAGCAACACTCCATTCACTTCGCACAGTGAATTGAAGTGTTGGAACAGACTGCTTCTCTTTCAGAGAAACGGATGTGAGTTTTTTGTGAAAGCTTGTAAGTAGCTTAAGGCACTTTCAAAGGAAAGTGATTTTCTCTGCAAGTACAGCATTTAGAAAGTGAAGCAACACTCCATTCACATCGCACAGTGAATTGAAGTGTTGGAACAGACTGCTTCTCTTTCAGAGAAACACATGTGAATTTCTGTTTAATGCTTGTAAGTAGCTTAAGGCACTTTCAAAGGAAAGTGATTTTCTCTGACAGGACAGCATTTAGAAAGTGAAGCAACACTCCATTCACTTCGCACAGTGAATTGAAGTGTTGGAACAGACTGCTTCTCTTTCAGGGAAACGCATGTGAATTTCTGTTGAATGCTTGTAAGTAGCTTAAGGCACTTTCAAAGGAAAGTGATTTTCTCTGAAAGGACAGCATTTAGAAAGTGAAGCAACACTCCATTCACATCGCACAGTGAATTGAAGTGTTGGAACAGACTGCTTCTCTTTCAGAGAAACGGATGTGAGTTTTTTGTGAAAGCTTGTAAGTAGCTTAAGGCACTTTCAAAGGAAAGTGATTTTCTCTGAAAGGACAGCATTTAGAAAGTGAAGCAACACTCCATTCACTTCGCACAGTGAATTAAAGTGTTGGAACAGACTGCTTCTCTTTCAGAGAAACGCATCTGAGTTTTTTGTGAAAGCTTGTAAGTAGCTTAAGGCACTTTCAAAGGAAAGTGATTTTCTCTGAAAGGACAGCATTTAGAAAGTGAAGCAACACTCCATTCACTTCGCACTGTGAATTGAAGTGCTGGAACAGACTGCTTCTCTTTCAGAGAAACGCATCTGAGTTTTTTGTAAAAGCTTGTAAGTAGCTTAAGGCACTTTCAAAGGAAAGTGATTTTCTCTGAAAGGACAGCGTTTAGAAAGTGAAGCAAAACTCCATTCACTTCGCACAGTGAATTGAAGTGTTCGAACAGACGGCTTCTATTTCAGAGAAACGCATGTGAATTTCTGTTCAATGCTTGTAAGTAGCTTAAGGCACTTTCAAAGGAACGTGATTTTCTCTGAAAGGACAGCATTTAGAAAGTGAAGCAACACTCCATTCACTTCGCACAGTGAATTGAAGTGTTGGAACAGACTGCTTCTCTTACAGAGAAACACATGTGAATTTCTGTTTAATGCTTGTAAGTAGCTTAAGGCACTTTCAAAGGAAAGTGATTTTCTCTGACAGGACAGCATTTAGAAAGTGAAGCAACACTCCATTCACTTCGCACAGTGAATTGAAGTGTTGGAACGGACTGCTTCTCTTTCAGAGAAACGCATGTGAATTTCTGTTGAATACTTGTAAGTAGCTTAAGGCACTTTCAAAGCAAAGTGATTTTCTCTGAAAGTACAGCATTTACAAAGTGAAGCAACACTCCATTCACATCGCACAGTGAATTGAAGTGTTGGAACAGACTGCTTCTCTTTCAGAGAAACGGATGTAAGTTTTTTGTGAAAGCTTGTAAGTAGCTTAAGGCACTTTCTAAGGAAAGTGATTTTCTCTGAAAGGACAGCATTTAGAAAGTGAAGCAACACTCCATTCACTTCGCACAGTGAATTAAAGTGTTGGAACAGACTGCTTCTCTTTCAGAGAAACGCATGTGAGCTTTTTGTGAAAGCCTGTAAGTAGCTTAAGGCACTTTCAAAGGAAAGTGATTTTCTCTGAAAGGACAGCATTTAGAAAGTGAAACAACACTCCATTCACTTCGCACAGTGAATTGAAGTGTTGGAACAGACTGCTTCTCTTTCAGAGAAACGCATGTGAATTTCTGTTCAATGCTTGTAAGTAGCTTAAGGCACTTTCAAAGGAAAGTGATTTTCTCTGAAAGGACAGCATTTAGAAAGTGAAGCAACACTCCATTCACTTCGCACAGTGAATTAAAGTGTTGGAACAGACTGCTTCTCTTTCAGAGAAACGCATGTGAGTTTTTTTTGAAAGATTGTAAGTAGCTTAAGGCACTTTCAAAGGAAAGTGATTTTCTCTGAAAGGACAGCATTTAGAAAATGAAGCAACACTCCATTCACTTCGCACAGTGAATTGAAGTGTTGGAACAGACTGCTTCTCTTTCAGAGAAACGCATGTGAATTTCTGTTCAATGCTTGTAAGTAGCTTAAGGCACTTTCAAAGGAAAGTGATTTTCTCTGAAAGGACAGCATTTAGAAAGTGAAGCAACACTCCATTCACTTCGCACAGTGAATTAAAGTGTTGGAACAGACTGCTTCTCTTTCAGAGAAACGCATGTGAGCTTTTTGTGAAAGCCTGTAAGTAGCTTAAGGCACTTTCAAAGGAAAGTGATTTTCTCTGAAAGGACAGCATTTAGAAAGTGAAACAACACTCCATTCACTTCGCACAGTGAATTGAAGTGTTGGAACAGACTGCTTCTCTTTCAGAGAAACGCATGTGAATTTCTGTTCAATGCTTGTAAGTAGCTTAAGGCACTTTCAAAGGAAGGTGATTTTCTCTGAAAGGACAGCATTTAGAAAGTGAAGCAACACTCCATTCACTTCGCACAGTGAATTGAAGTGTTGGAACAGACTGCTTCTCTTTCAGAGAAACGCATGTGAATTTCTGTTGAATGCTTGTAAGTAGCTTAAGGCACTTTCAAAGGAAAGTGATTTTCTCTGAAAGGACAGCATTTAGAAAGTGAAGCAACACTCCATTCACTTCGCACAGTGAATTGAAGTGTTGGAACAGACTGCTTCTCTTTCAGAGAAACGCATGTGAGTTTTTTGTGAAAGCTTGTAAGTAGCTTAAGGCACTTTCAAAGGAAAGTGATTTTCTCTGAAAGGACAGCATTTAGAAAGTGAAGCAACACTCCATTCACTTCGCACAGTGAATTAAAGTGTTGGAACAGACTGCTTCTCTTTCAGAGAAACGGATGTGAGTTTTTTGTGAAAGCTTGTAAGTAGCTTAAGGCACTTTCAAAGGAAAGTGATTTTCTCTGAAAGGACAGCATTTAGAAAGTGAAGCAACACTCCATTCACTTCGCACAGTGAATTGAAGTGTTGGAACAGACTGCTTCTCTTTCAGAGAAACGCATGTGAGTTTTTTGTGAAAGCTTGTAAGTAGCTTAAGGCACTTTCAAAGGAAAGTGATTTTCTCTGAAAGGACAGCATTTAGAAAGTGAAGCAACACTCCATTCACTTCGCACAGTGAATTGAAGTGTTGGAACAGACTGCTTCTCTTTCAGAGAAACGCATGTGAATTTCTGTTGAATGCTTGTAAGTAGCTTAAGGCACTTTCAAAGAAAGTGATTTTCTCTGAAAGGACAGCATTTAGAAAGTGAAGCAACACTCCATTCACTTCGCACAGTGAATTGAAGTGTTGGAACAGACTGCTTCTCTCAGAGAAACGCATGTGAATTTCTGTTGAATGCTTGTAAGTAGCTTAAGGCACTTTCAAAGGAAAGTGATTTTCTCTGAAAGGACAGCATTTAGAAAGTGAAGCCACACTCCATTTACTTCGCACAGTGAATTAAAGTGTTGGAACAGACTGCTTCTCTTTCAGAGAAACGCATGTGAGTTTTTTGTGAAAGCTTGTAAGTAGCTTAAGGCACTTTCAAAGGAAAGTGATTTTCTCTGAAAGGACAGCATTTAGAAAGTGAAGCAACACTCCATTCACTTCGCACAGTGAATTGAAGTGTTGGAACAGACTGCTTCTCTTTCAGAGAAACGCATGTGAGTTTTTTGTGAAAGCTTGTAAGTAGCTTTAGGCACTTTCAAAGGAAAGTGATTTTCTCTGAAAGGACAGCATTTAGAAAGTGAAGCAACACTCCATTCACTTCGCACAGTGAATTGAAGTGTTGGAACAGACTGCTTCTCTTTCAGAGAAACGCATGTGAATTTCTGTTGAATGCTTGTAAGTAGCTTAAGGCACTTTCAAAGGAAAGTGATTTTCTCTGAAAGGACAGCATTTAGAAAGTGAAGCAACACTCCATTCACTTCGCACAGTGAATTGAAGTGTTGGAACAGACTGCTTCTCTTTCAGAGAAACGCATGTGAGTTTTTTGTGAAAGCTTGTAAGTAGCTTAAGGCACTTTCAAAGGAAAGTGATTTTCTCTGAAAGGACAGCATTTAGAAAGTGAAGCAACACTCCATTCACTTCGCACAGTGAATTGAAGTGTTGGAACAGACTGCTTCTCTTTCAGAGAAACGCATGTGAGTTTTTTGTGAAAGCTTGTAAGTAGCTTAAGGCACTTTCAAAGGAAAGTGATTTTCTCTGAAAGGACAGCATTTAGAAAGTGAAGCAACACTCCATTCACTTCGCACAGTGAATTGAAGTGTTGGAACAGACTGCTTCTCTTTCAGAGAATCGCATGTGAATTTCTGTTGAATGCTTGTAAGTAGCTTAAGGCACTTTCAAAGGAAAGTGATTTTCTCTGAAAGGACAGCATTTAGAAAGTCAAGCAACACTCCATTCACTTCGCACAGTGAATTGAAGTGTTGGAACAGACTGCTTCTCTTTCAGAGAAACGCATGTGAATTTCTGTTTAATGCTTGTAAGTAGCTTAATGCACTTTCAAAGGAAAATGATTTTCTCTGAAAGGACACCATTGAGAAAGTCAAGCAACACTCCATTCACTTTGCACAGTGAATTGAAGTGTTGGAACAGACTGCTTCTCTTACAGAGAAACACATGTGAATTTCTGTTGAATGCTTGTAACTAGCTTAAGGCACTTTCAAAGGAAAGTGATTTTCTCTGACAGGACAGCATTTAGAAAGTGAAGCAACACTCCATTCACTTCGCACAGTGAATTGAAGTGTTGGAACAGACTGCTTCTCTTTCAGAGAAACGCATGTGAATTTCTGTTGAATGCTTGTAAGTAGCTTAAGGCACTTTCAAAGGAAAGTGATTTTCTCTGAAAGGACAGCATTTAGAAAGTGAAGCAACACTCCATTCACTTCGCACAGTGAATTGAAGTGTTGGAACAGACTGCTTCTCTTTCAGAGAAACGCATGTGAATTTCTGTTGAATGCTTGTAAGTAGCTGAAGGCACTTTCAAAGGAAAGTGATTATCTCTGAAAGTACAGCATTTAGAAAGTGAAGCAACACTCCATTCACATCGCACAGTGAATTGAAGTGTTGGAACAGACTGCTTCTCTTTCAGAGAAACGCATGTGAATTTCTGTTGAATGCTTGTAAGTAGCTTAAGGCACTTTCAAAGAAAGTGATTTTCTCTGAAAGGACAGCATTTAGAAAGTGAAGCAACACTCCATTCACTTCGCACAGTGAATTGAAGTGTTGGAACAGACTGCTTCTCTTTCAGAGAAACGGATGTGAGTTTTTTGTGAAAGCTTGTAAGTAGCTTAAGGTACTTTCAAAGGAAAGTGATTTTCTCTGAAAGGACAGCATTTAGAAAGTGAAGCAACACTCCATTCACTTCGCACAGTGAATTAAAGTGTTGGAACAGACTGCTTCTCTTTCAGAGAAACGCATCTGAGTTTTTTGTGAAAGCTTGTAAGTAGCTTAAGGCACTTTCAAAGGAAAGTGATTTTCTCTGAAAGGACAGCATTTAGAAAGTGAAGCAACACTCCATTCACTTCGCACAGTGAATTGAAGTCTTGGAACAGACTGCTTCTCTTTCAGAGAAACGCATGTGAATTTCTGTTCAATGCTTGTCAGTAGCTTAAGGCACTTTCAAAGGAAAGTGATTTTCTCTGAAAGGACAGCATTTAGAAAGTGAAGCAACACTCCATTCACTTTGCACAGTGAATTGAAGTGTTGGAACAGACTGCTTCTCTTTCAGAGAAACGGATGTGAGTTTTTTGTGAAAGCTTGTAAGTAGCTTAAGGCACTTTCAAAGGAAAGTGATTTTCTCTGAAAGGACAGCATTTAGAAAGTGAAGCAACACTCCATTCACTTCGCACAGTGAATTGAAGTGTTGGAACAGACTGCTTCTCTTTCAGAGAAACGCATGTGAGTTTTTTGTGAAAGCTTGTAAGTAGCTTAAGGCACTTTCAAAGGAAAGTGATTTTCTCTGAATGGACAGCATTTAGAAAGTGAAGCAACACTCCATTCACTTCGCACAGTGAATTGAAGTGTTGGAACAGACTGCTTCTCTTTCAGAGAAACGCATGTGAGTTTTTTGTGAAAGCTTGTAAGTAGCTTAAGGCACTTTCAAAGGAAAGTGATTTTCTCTGAAAGGACAGCATTTAGAAAGTGAAGCAACACTCCATTCACTTCGCACAGTGAATTGAAGTGTTGGAACAGACTGCTTCTCTTTCAGAGAAACGGATGTGAGTTTTTTGTGAAAGCTTGTAAGTAGCTTAAGGCACTTTCAAAGGAAAGTGATTTTCTCTGAAAGGACAGCATTTAGAAAGTGAAGCAACACTCCATTCACTTCGCACAGTGAATTAAAGTGTTGGAACAGACTGCTTCTCTTTCAGAAAAACGCATGTGAGTTTTTTGTGAAAGCTTGTAAGTAGCTTAAGGCACTTTCAAAGGAAAGTGATTTTCTCTGAAAGGACAGCATTTAGAAAGTGAAGCAACACTCCATTCACTTCGCACAGTGAATTGAAGTGTTGGAACAGACTGCTTCTCTTTCAGAGAATCGCATGTGAATTTCTGTTGAATGCTTGTAAGTAGCTTAAGGCACTTTCAAAGGAAAGTGATTTTCTCTGAAAGGACAGCATTTAGAAAGTCAAGCAACACTCCATTCACTTCGCACAGTGAATTGAAGTGTTGGAACAGACTGCTTCTCTTTCAGAGAAACGCATGTGAATTTCTGTTTAATGCTTGTAAGTAGCTTAATGCACTTTCAAAGGAAAATGATTTTCTCTGAAAGGACACCATTGAGAAAGTCAAGCAACACTCCATTCACTTTGCACAGTGAATTGAAGTGTTGGAACAGACTGCTTCTCTTACAGAGAAACACATGTGAATTTCTGTTGAATGCTTGTAACTAGCTTAAGGCACTTTCAAAGGAAAGTGATTTTCTCTGACAGGACAGCATTTAGAAAGTGAAGCAACACTCCATTCACTTCGCACAGTGAATTGAAGTGTTGGAACAGACTGCTTCTCTTTCAGAGAAACGCATGTGAATTTCTGTTGAATGCTTGTAAGTAGCTTAAGGCACTTTCAAAGGAAAGTGATTTTCTCTGAAAGGACAGCATTTAGAAAGTGAAGCAACACTCCATTCACTTCGCACAGTGAATTGAAGTGTTGGAACAGACTGCTTCTCTTTCAGAGAAACGCATGTGAATTTCTGTTGAATGCTTGTAAGTAGCTGAAGGCACTTTCAAAGGAAAGTGATTATCTCTGAAAGTACAGCATTTAGAAAGTGAAGCAACACTCCATTCACATCGCACAGTGAATTGAAGTGTTGGAACAGACTGCTTCTCTTTCAGAGAAACGCATGTGAATTTCTGTTGAATGCTTGTAAGTAGCTTAAGGCACTTTCAAAGAAAGTGATTTTCTCTGAAAGGACAGCATTTAGAAAGTGAAGCAACACTCCATTCACTTCGCACAGTGAATTGAAGTGTTGGAACAGACTGCTTCTCTTTCAGAGAAACGGATGTGAGTTTTTTGTGAAAGCTTGTAAGTAGCTTAAGGTACTTTCAAAGGAAAGTGATTTTCTCTGAAAGGACAGCATTTAGAAAGTGAAGCAACACTCCATTCACTTCGCACAGTGAATTAAAGTGTTGGAACAGACTGCTTCTCTTTCAGAGAAACGCATCTGAGTTTTTTGTGAAAGCTTGTAAGTAGCTTAAGGCACTTTCAAAGGAAAGTGATTTTCTCTGAAAGGACAGCATTTAGAAAGTGAAGCAACACTCCATTCACTTCGCACAGTGAATTGAAGTCTTGGAACAGACTGCTTCTCTTTCAGAGAAACGCATGTGAATTTCTGTTCAATGCTTGTCAGTAGCTTAAGGCACTTTCAAAGGAAAGTGATTTTCTCTGAAAGGACAGCATTTAGAAAGTGAAGCAACACTCCATTCACTTTGCACAGTGAATTGAAGTGTTGGAACAGACTGCTTCTCTTTCAGAGAAACGGATGTGAGTTTTTTGTGAAAGCTTGTAAGTAGCTTAAGGCACTTTCAAAGGAAAGTGATTTTCTCTGAAAGGACAGCATTTAGAAAGTGAAGCAACACTCCATTCACTTCGCACAGTGAATTGAAGTGTTGGAACAGACTGCTTCTCTTTCAGAGAAACGCATGTGAGTTTTTTGTGAAAGCTTGTAAGTAGCTTAAGGCACTTTCAAAGGAAAGTGATTTTCTCTGAATGGACAGCATTTAGAAAGTGAAGCAACACTCCATTCACTTCGCACAGTGAATTGAAGTGTTGGAACAGACTGCTTCTCTTTCAGAGAAACGCATGTGAGTTTTTTGTGAAAGCTTGTAAGTAGCTTAAGGCACTTTCAAAGGAAAGTGATTTTCTCTGAAAGGACAGCATTTAGAAAGTGAAGCAACACTCCATTCACTTCGCACAGTGAATTGAAGTGTTGGAACAGACTGCTTCTCTTTCAGAGAAACGGATGTGAGTTTTTTGTGAAAGCTTGTAAGTAGCTTAAGGCACTTTCAAAGGAAAGTGATTTTCTCTGAAAGGACAGCATTTAGAAAGTGAAGCAACACTCCATTCACTTCGCACAGTGAATTAAAGTGTTGGAACAGACTGCTTCTCTTTCAGAAAAACGCATGTGAGTTTTTTGTGAAAGCTTGTAAGTAGCTTAAGGCACTTTCAAAGGAAAGTGATTTTCTCTGAAAGGACAGCATTTAGAAAGTGAAGCAACACTCCATTCACTTCGCACAGTGAATTGAAGTGTTGGAACAGACTGCTTCTCTTTCAGAGAAACGCATGTGAATTTCTGTTGAATGCTTGTAAGTAGCTTAAGGCACTTTCAAAGGAAAGTGATTTTCTCTGAAAGGACAGCATTTAGAAAGTGAAGCAACACTCCATTCACTTCGCACAGTGAATTGAAGTGTTGGAACAGACTGCTTCTCTTTCAGAGAAACGCATGTGAGTTTTTTGTGAAAGCTTGTAAGTAGCTTAAGGCACTTTCAAAAGAAAGTGATTTTCTCTGAAAGGACAGCATTTAGAAAGTGAAGCAACACTCCATTCACTTCGCACAGTGAATTGAAGTGTTGGAACAGACTGCTTCTCTTTCAGAGAAACGCATGTGAGTTTTTTGTGAAAGCTTGTAAGTAGCTTAAGGCACTTTCAAAGGAAAGTGATTTTCTCTGAAAGGACAGCATTTAGAAAGTGAAGCAACACTCCATTCACTTCGCACAGTGAATTGAAGTGTTGGAACAGACTGCTTCTCTTTCAGAGAAACGCATGTGAATTTCTGTTCAATGCTTGTAAGTAGCTTAAGGCACTTTCAAAGGAAAGTGATTTTCTCTGAAAGGACAGCATTTAGAAAGTGAAGCAACACTCCATTCACTTCGCACAGTGAATTAAAGTGTTGGAACAGACTGCTTCTCTTTCAGAGAAACGCATGTGAGTTTTTTGTGAAAGATTGTAAGTAGCTTAAGGCACTTTCAAAGGAAAGTGATTTTCTCTGAAAGGACAGCATTTAGAAAATGAAGCAACACTCCATTCACTTCGCACAGTGAATTGAAGTGTTGGAACAGACTGCTTCTCTTTCAGAGAAACGCATGTGAATTTCTGTTCAATGCTTGTAAGTAGCTTAAGGCACTTTCAAAGGAAAGTGATTTTCTCTGAAAGGACAGCATTTAGAAAGTGAAGCAACACTCCATTCACTTCGCACAGTGAATTAAAGTGTTGGAACAGACTGCTTCTCTTTCAGAGAAACGCATGTGAGCTTTTTGTGAAAGCCTGTAAGTAGCTTAAGGCACTTTCAAAGGAAAGTGATTTTCTCTGAAAGGACAGCATTTAGAAAGTGAAACAACACTCCATTCACTTCGCACAGTGAATTGAAGTGTTGGAACAGACTGCTTCTCTTTCAGAGAAACGCATGTGAATTTCTGTTCAATGCTTGTAAGTAGCTTAAGGCACTTTCAAAGGAAGGTGATTTTCTCTGAAAGGACAGCATTTAGAAAGTGAAGCAACACTCCATTCACTTCGCACAGTGAATTGAAGTGTTGGAACAGACTGCTTCTCTTTCAGAGAAACGCATGTGAATTTCTGTTGAATGCTTGTAAGTAGCTTAAGGCACTTTCAAAGGAAAGTGATTTTCTCTGAAAGGACAGCATTTAGAAAGTGAAGCAACACTCCATTCACTTCGCACAGTGAATTGAAGTGTTGGAACAGACTGCTTCTCTTTCAGAGAAACGCATGTGAGTTTTTTGTGAAAGCTTGTAAGTAGCTTAAGGCACTTTCAAAGGAAAGTGATTTTCTCTGAAAGGACAGCATTTAGAAAGTGAAGCAACACTCCATTCACTTCGCACAGTGAATTAAAGTGTTGGAACAGACTGCTTCTCTTTCAGAGAAACGGATGTGAGTTTTTTGTGAAAGCTTGTAAGTAGCTTAAGGCACTTTCAAAGGAAAGTGATTTTCTCTGAAAGGACAGCATTTAGAAAGTGAAGCAACACTCCATTCACTTCGCACAGTGAATTGAAGTGTTGGAACAGACTGCTTCTCTTTCAGAGAAACGCATGTGAGTTTTTTGTGAAAGCTTGTAAGTAGCTTAAGGCACTTTCAAAGGAAAGTGATTTTCTCTGAAAGGACAGCATTTAGAAAGTGAAGCAACACTCCATTCACTTCGCACAGTGAATTGAAGTGTTGGAACAGACTGCTTCTCTTTCAGAGAAACGCATGTGAATTTCTGTTGAATGCTTGTAAGTAGCTTAAGGCACTTTCAAAGAAAGTGATTTTCTCTGAAAGGACAGCATTTAGAAAGTGAAGCAACACTCCATTCACTTCGCACAGTGAATTGAAGTGTTGGAACAGACTGCTTCTCTCAGAGAAACGCATGTGAATTTCTGTTGAATGCTTGTAAGTAGCTTAAGGCACTTTCAAAGGAAAGTGATTTTCTCTGAAAGGACAGCATTTAGAAAGTGAAGCCACACTCCATTTACTTCGCACAGTGAATTAAAGTGTTGGAACAGACTGCTTCTCTTTCAGAGAAACGCATGTGAGTTTTTTGTGAAAGCTTGTAAGTAGCTTAAGGCACTTTCAAAGGAAAGTGATTTTCTCTGAAAGGACAGCATTTAGAAAGTGAAGCAACACTCCATTCACTTCGCACAGTGAATTGAAGTGTTGGAACAGACTGCTTCTCTTTCAGAGAAACGCATGTGAGTTTTTTGTGAAAGCTTGTAAGTAGCTTTAGGCACTTTCAAAGGAAAGTGATTTTCTCTGAAAGGACAGCATTTAGAAAGTGAAGCAACACTCCATTCACTTCGCACAGTGAATTGAAGTGTTGGAACAGACTGCTTCTCTTTCAGAGAAACGGATGTGAGTTTTTTGTGAAAGCTTGTAAGTAGCTTAAGGCACTTTCAAAGGAAAGTGATTTTCTCTGAAAGGACAGCATTTAGAAAGTGAAGCAACACTCCATTCACTTCGCACAGTGAATTAAAGTGTTGGAACAGACTGCTTCTCTTTCAGAAAAACGCATGTGAGTTTTTTGTGAAAGCTTGTAAGTAGCTTAAGGCACTTTCAAAGGAAAGTGATTTTCTCTGAAAGGACAGCATTTAGAAAGTGAAGCAACACTCCATTCACTTCGCACAGTGAATTGAAGTGTTGGAACAGACTGCTTCTCTTTCAGAGAATCGCATGTGAATTTCTGTTGAATGCTTGTAAGTAGCTTAAGGCACTTTCAAAGGAAAGTGATTTTCTCTGAAAGGACAGCATTTAGAAAGTCAAGCAACACTCCATTCACTTCGCACAGTGAATTGAAGTGTTGGAACAGACTGCTTCTCTTTCAGAGAAACGCATGTGAATTTCTGTTTAATGCTTGTAAGTAGCTTAATGCACTTTCAAAGGAAAATGATTTTCTCTGAAAGGACACCATTGAGAAAGTCAAGCAACACTCCATTCACTTTGCACAGTGAATTGAAGTGTTGGAACAGACTGCTTCTCTTACAGAGAAACACATGTGAATTTCTGTTGAATGCTTGTAACTAGCTTAAGGCACTTTCAAAGGAAAGTGATTTTCTCTGACAGGACAGCATTTAGAAAGTGAAGCAACACTCCATTCACTTCGCACAGTGAATTGAAGTGTTGGAACAGACTGCTTCTCTTTCAGAGAAACGCATGTGAATTTCTGTTGAATGCTTGTAAGTAGCTTAAGGCACTTTCAAAGGAAAGTGATTTTCTCTGAAAGGACAGCATTTAGAAAGTGAAGCAACACTCCATTCACTTCGCACAGTGAATTGAAGTGTTGGAACAGACTGCTTCTCTTTCAGAGAAACGCATGTGAATTTCTGTTGAATGCTTGTAAGTAGCTGAAGGCACTTTCAAAGGAAAGTGATTATCTCTGAAAGTACAGCATTTAGAAAGTGAAGCAACACTCCATTCACATCGCACAGTGAATTGAAGTGTTGGAACAGACTGCTTCTCTTTCAGAGAAACGCATGTGAATTTCTGTTGAATGCTTGTAAGTAGCTTAAGGCACTTTCAAAGAAAGTGATTTTCTCTGAAAGGACAGCATTTAGAAAGTGAAGCAACACTCCATTCACTTCGCACAGTGAATTGAAGTGTTGGAACAGACTGCTTCTCTTTCAGAGAAACGGATGTGAGTTTTTTGTGAAAGCTTGTAAGTAGCTTAAGGTACTTTCAAAGGAAAGTGATTTTCTCTGAAAGGACAGCATTTAGAAAGTGAAGCAACACTCCATTCACTTCGCACAGTGAATTAAAGTGTTGGAACAGACTGCTTCTCTTTCAGAGAAACGCATCTGAGTTTTTTGTGAAAGCTTGTAAGTAGCTTAAGGCACTTTCAAAGGAAAGTGATTTTCTCTGAAAGGACAGCATTTAGAAAGTGAAGCAACACTCCATTCACTTCGCACAGTGAATTGAAGTCTTGGAACAGACTGCTTCTCTTTCAGAGAAACGCATGTGAATTTCTGTTCAATGCTTGTCAGTAGCTTAAGGCACTTTCAAAGGAAAGTGATTTTCTCTGAAAGGACAGCATTTAGAAAGTGAAGCAACACTCCATTCACTTTGCACAGTGAATTGAAGTGTTGGAACAGACTGCTTCTCTTTCAGAGAAACGGATGTGAGTTTTTTGTGAAAGCTTGTAAGTAGCTTAAGGCACTTTCAAAGGAAAGTGATTTTCTCTGAAAGGACAGCATTTAGAAAGTGAAGCAACACTCCATTCACTTCGCACAGTGAATTGAAGTGTTGGAACAGACTGCTTCTCTTTCAGAGAAACGCATGTGAGTTTTTTGTGAAAGCTTGTAAGTAGCTTAAGGCACTTTCAAAGGAAAGTGATTTTCTCTGAATGGACAGCATTTAGAAAGTGAAGCAACACTCCATTCACTTCGCACAGTGAATTGAAGTGTTGGAACAGACTGCTTCTCTTTCAGAGAAACGCATGTGAGTTTTTTGTGAAAGCTTGTAAGTAGCTTAAGGCACTTTCAAAGGAAAGTGATTTTCTCTGAAAGGACAGCATTTAGAAAGTGAAGCAACACTCCATTCACTTCGCACAGTGAATTGAAGTGTTGGAACAGACTGCTTCTCTTTCAGAGAAACGGATGTGAGTTTTTTGTGAAAGCTTGTAAGTAGCTTAAGGCACTTTCAAAGGAAAGTGATTTTCTCTGAAAGGACAGCATTTAGAAAGTGAAGCAACACTCCATTCACTTCGCACAGTGAATTAAAGTGTTGGAACAGACTGCTTCTCTTTCAGAAAAACGCATGTGAGTTTTTTGTGAAAGCTTGTAAGTAGCTTAAGGCACTTTCAAAGGAAAGTGATTTTCTCTGAAAGGACAGCATTTAGAAAGTGAAGCAACACTCCATTCACTTCGCACAGTGAATTGAAGTGTTGGAACAGACTGCTTCTCTTTCAGAGAAACGCATGTGAATTTCTGTTGAATGCTTGTAAGTAGCTTAAGGCACTTTCAAAGGAAAGTGATTTTCTCTGAAAGGACAGCATTTAGAAAGTGAAGCAACACTCCATTCACTTCGCACAGTGAATTGAAGTGTTGGAACAGACTGCTTCTCTTTCAGAGAAACGCATGTGAGTTTTTTGTGAAAGCTTGTAAGTAGCTTAAGGCACTTTCAAAAGAAAGTGATTTTCTCTGAAAGGACAGCATTTAGAAAGTGAAGCAACACTCCATTCACTTCGCACAGTGAATTGAAGTGTTGGAACAGACTGCTTCTCTTTCAGAGAAACGCATGTGAGTTTTTTGTGAAAGCTTGTAAGTAGCTTAAGGCACTTTCAAAGGAAAGTGATTTTCTCTGAAAGGACAGCATTTAGAAAGTGAAGCAACACTCCATTCACTTCGCACAGTGAATTGAAGTGTTGGAACAGACTGCTTCTCTTTCAGAGAAACGCATGTGAATTTCTGTTCAATGCTTGTAAGTAGCTTAAGGCACTTTCAAAGGAAAGTGATTTTCTCTGAAAGGACAGCATTTAGAAAGTGAAGCAACACTCCATTCACTTCGCACAGTGAATTAAAGTGTTGGAACAGACTGCTTCTCTTTCAGAGAAACGCATGTGAGTTTTTTGTGAAAGATTGTAAGTAGCTTAAGGCACTTTCAAAGGAAAGTGATTTTCTCTGAAAGGACAGCATTTAGAAAATGAAGCAACACTCCATTCACTTCGCACAGTGAATTGAAGTGTTGGAACAGACTGCTTCTCTTTCAGAGAAACGCATGTGAATTTCTGTTCAATGCTTGTAAGTAGCTTAAGGCACTTTCAAAGGAAAGTGATTTTCTCTGAAAGGACAGCATTTAGAAAGTGAAGCAACACTCCATTCACTTCGCACAGTGAATTAAAGTGTTGGAACAGACTGCTTCTCTTTCAGAGAAACGCATGTGAGCTTTTTGTGAAAGCCTGTAAGTAGCTTAAGGCACTTTCAAAGGAAAGTGATTTTCTCTGAAAGGACAGCATTTAGAAAGTGAAACAACACTCCATTCACTTCGCACAGTGAATTGAAGTGTTGGAACAGACTGCTTCTCTTTCAGAGAAACGCATGTGAATTTCTGTTCAATGCTTGTAAGTAGCTTAAGGCACTTTCAAAGGAAGGTGATTTTCTCTGAAAGGACAGCATTTAGAAAGTGAAGCAACACTCCATTCACTTCGCACAGTGAATTGAAGTGTTGGAACAGACTGCTTCTCTTTCAGAGAAACGCATGTGAATTTCTGTTGAATGCTTGTAAGTAGCTTAAGGCACTTTCAAAGGAAAGTGATTTTCTCTGAAAGGACAGCATTTAGAAAGTGAAGCAACACTCCATTCACTTCGCACAGTGAATTGAAGTGTTGGAACAGACTGCTTCTCTTTCAGAGAAACGCATGTGAGTTTTTTGTGAAAGCTTGTAAGTAGCTTAAGGCACTTTCAAAGGAAAGTGATTTTCTCTGAAAGGACAGCATTTAGAAAGTGAAGCAACACTCCATTCACTTCGCACAGTGAATTAAAGTGTTGGAACAGACTGCTTCTCTTTCAGAGAAACGGATGTGAGTTTTTTGTGAAAGCTTGTAAGTAGCTTAAGGCACTTTCAAAGGAAAGTGATTTTCTCTGAAAGGACAGCATTTAGAAAGTGAAGCAACACTCCATTCACTTCGCACAGTGAATTGAAGTGTTGGAACAGACTGCTTCTCTTTCAGAGAAACGCATGTGAGTTTTTTGTGAAAGCTTGTAAGTAGCTTAAGGCACTTTCAAAGGAAAGTGATTTTCTCTGAAAGGACAGCATTTAGAAAGTGAAGCAACACTCCATTCACTTCGCACAGTGAATTGAAGTGTTGGAACAGACTGCTTCTCTTTCAGAGAAACGCATGTGAATTTCTGTTGAATGCTTGTAAGTAGCTTAAGGCACTTTCAAAGAAAGTGATTTTCTCTGAAAGGACAGCATTTAGAAAGTGAAGCAACACTCCATTCACTTCGCACAGTGAATTGAAGTGTTGGAACAGACTGCTTCTCTCAGAGAAACGCATGTGAATTTCTGTTGAATGCTTGTAAGTAGCTTAAGGCACTTTCAAAGGAAAGTGATTTTCTCTGAAAGGACAGCATTTAGAAAGTGAAGCCACACTCCATTTACTTCGCACAGTGAATTAAAGTGTTGGAACAGACTGCTTCTCTTTCAGAGAAACGCATGTGAGTTTTTTGTGAAAGCTTGTAAGTAGCTTAAGGCACTTTCAAAGGAAAGTGATTTTCTCTGAAAGGACAGCATTTAGAAAGTGAAGCAACACTCCATTCACTTCGCACAGTGAATTGAAGTGTTGGAACAGACTGCTTCTCTTTCAGAGAAACGCATGTGAGTTTTTTGTGAAAGCTTGTAAGTAGCTTTAGGCACTTTCAAAGGAAAGTGATTTTCTCTGAAAGGACAGCATTTAGAAAGTGAAGCAACACTCCATTCACTTCGCACAGTGAATTGAAGTGTTGGAACAGACTGCTTCTCTTTCAGAGAAACGCATGTGAATTTCTGTTGAATGCTTGTAAGTAGCTTAAGGCACTTTCAAAGGAAAGTGATTTTCTCTGAAAGGACAGCATTTAGAAAGTGAAGCAACACTCCATTCACTTCGCACAGTGAATTGAAGTGTTGGAACAGACTGCTTCTCTTTCAGAGAAACGCATGTGAGTTTTTTGTGAAAGCTTGTAAGTAGCTTAAGGCACTTTCAAAGGAAAGTGATTTTCTCTGAAAGGACAGCATTTAGAAAGTGAAGCAACACTCCATTCACTTCGCACAGTGAATTGAAGTGTTGGAACAGACTGCTTCTCTTTCAGAGAAACGCATGTGAGTTTTTTGTGAAAGCTTGTAAGTAGCTTAAGGCACTTTCAAAGGAAAGTGATTTTCTCTGAAAGGACAGCATTTAGAAAGTGAAGCAACACTCCATTCACTTCGCACAGTGAATTGAAGTGTTGGAACAGACTGCTTCTCATTCAGAGATTCGCATGTGAATTTCTGTTGAATGCTTGTAAGTAGCTTAAGGCACTTTCAAAGGAAAGTGATTTTCTCTGAAAGGACAGCATTTAGAAAGTGAAGCAACACTCCATTCACTTCGCACAGTGAATTGAAGTGTTGGAACAGACTGCTTCTCTTTCAGAGAAACGCATGTGAATTTCTGTTTAATGCTTGTAAGTAGCTTAAGGCACTTTCAAAGGAAAATGATTTTCTCTGAAAGGACACCATTGAGAAAGTCAAGCAACACTCCATTCACTTTGCACAGTGAATTGAAGTGTTGGAACAGACTGCTTCTCTTACAGAGAAACACATGTGAATTTCTGTTGAATGCTTGTAACTAGCTTAAGGCACTTTCAAAGGAAAGTGATTTTCTCTGACAGGACAGCATTTAGAAAGTGAAGCAACACTCCATTCACTTCGCACAGTGAATTGAAGTGTTGGAACAGACTGCTTCTCTTTCAGAGAAACGCATGTGAATTTCTGTTGAATGCTTGTAAGTAGCTTAAGGCACTTTCAAAGGAAAGTGATTTTCTCTGAAAGGACAGCATTTAGAAAGTGAAGCAACACTCCATTCACTTCGCACAGTGAATTGAAGTGTTGGAACAGACTGCTTCTCTTTCAGAGAAACGCATGTGAATTTCTGTTGAATGCTTGTAAGTAGCTGAAGGCACTTTCAAAGGAAAGTGATTATCTCTGAAAGTACAGCATTTAGAAAGTGAAGCAACACTCCATTCACATCGCACAGTGAATTGAAGTGTTGGAACAGACTGCTTCTCTTTCAGAGAAACGCATGTGAATTTCTGTTGAATGCTTGTAAGTAGCTTAAGGCACTTTCAAAGAAAGTGATTTTCTCTGAAAGGACAGCATTTAGAAAGTGAAGCAACACTCCATTCACTTCGCACAGTGAATTGAAGTGTTGGAACAGACTGCTTCTCTTTCAGAGAAACGGATGTGAGTTTTTTGTGAAAGCTTGTAAGTAGCTTAAGGTACTTTCAAAGAAAAGTGATTTTCTCTGAAAGGACAGCATTTAGAAAGTGAAGCAACACTCCATTCACTTCGCACAGTGAATTAAAGTGTTGGAACAGACTGCTTCTCTTTCAGAGAAACGCATCTGAGTTTTTTGTGAAAGCTTGTAAGTAGCTTAAGGCACTTTCAAAGGAAAGTGATTTTCTCTGAAAGGACAGCATTTAGAAAGTGAAGCAACACTCCATTCACTTCGCACAGTGAATTGAAGTCTTGGAACAGACTGCTTCTCTTTCAGAGAAACGCATGTGAATTTCTGTTCAATGCTTGTCAGTAGCTTAAGGCACTTTCAAAGGAAAGTGATTTTCTCTGAAAGGACAGCATTTAGAAAGTGAAGCAACACTCCATTCACTTTGCACAGTGAATTGAAGTGTTGGAACAGACTGCTTCTCTTTCAGAGAAACGGATGTGAGTTTTTTGTGAAAGCTTGTAAGTAGCTTAAGGCACTTTCAAAGGAAAGTGATTTTCTCTGAAAGGACAGCATTTAGAAAGTGAAGCAACACTCCATTCACTTCGCACAGTGAATTGAAGTGTTGGAACAGACTGCTTCTCTTTCAGAGAAACGCATGTGAGTTTTTTGTGAAAGCTTGTAAGTAGCTTAAGGCACTTTCAAAGGAAAGTGATTTTCTCTGAATGGACAGCATTTAGAAAGTGAAGCAACACTCCATTCACTTCGCACAGTGAATTGAAGTGTTGGAACAGACTGCTTCTCTTTCAGAGAAACGCATGTGAGTTTTTTGTGAAAGCTTGTAAGTAGCTTAAGGCACTTTCAAAGGAAAGTGATTTTCTCTGAAAGGACAGCATTTAGAAAGTGAAGCAACACTCCATTCACTTCGCACAGTGAATTGAAGTGTTGGAACAGACTGCTTCTCTTTCAGAGAAACGGATGTGAGTTTTTTGTGAAAGCTTGTAAGTAGCTTAAGGCACTTTCAAAGGAAAGTGATTTTCTCTGAAAGGACAGCATTTAGAAAGTGAAGCAACACTCCATTCACTTCGCACAGTGAATTAAAGTGTTGGAACAGACTGCTTCTCTTTCAGAAAAACGCATGTGAGTTTTTTGTGAAAGCTTGTAAGTAGCTTAAGGCACTTTCAAAGGAAAGTGATTTTCTCTGAAAGGACAGCATTTAGAAAGTGAAGCAACACTCCATTCACTTCGCACAGTGAATTGAAGTGTTGGAACAGACTGCTTCTCTTTCAGAGAAACGCATGTGAATTTCTGTTGAATGCTTGTAAGTAGCTTAAGGCACTTTCAAAGGAAAGTGATTTTCTCTGAAAGGACAGCATTTAGAAAGTGAAGCAACACTCCATTCACTTCGCACAGTGAATTGAAGTGTTGGAACAGACTGCTTCTCTTTCAGAGAAACGCATGTGAGTTTTTTGTGAAAGCTTGTAAGTAGCTTAAGGCACTTTCAAAAGAAAGTGATTTTCTCTGAAAGGACAGCATTTAGAAAGTGAAGCAACACTCCATTCACTTCGCACAGTGAATTGAAGTGTTGGAACAGACTGCTTCTCTTTCAGAGAAACGCATGTGAGTTTTTTGTGAAAGCTTGTAAGTAGCTTAAGGCACTTTCAAAGGAAAGTGATTTTCTCTGAAAGGACAGCATTTAGAAAGTGAAGCAACACTCCATTCACTTCGCACAGTGAATTGAAGTGTTGGAACAGACTGCTTCTCTTTCAGAGAAACGCATGTGAGTTTTTTGTGAAAGCTTGTAAGTAGCTTAAGGCACTTTCAAAGGAAAGTGATTTTCTCTGAAAGGACAGCATTTAGAAAGTGAAGCAACACTCCATTCACTTCGCACAGTGAATTGAAGTGTTGGAACAGACTGCTTCTCTTTCAGAGAATCGCATGTGAATTTCTGTTGAATGCTTGTAAGTAGCTTAAGGCACTTTCAAAGGAAAGTGATTTTCTCTGAAAGGACAGCATTTAGAAAGTCAAGCAACACTCCATTCACTTAGCACAGTGAATTGAAGTGTTGGAACAGACTGCTTCTCTTTCAGAGAAACGCATGTGAATTTCTGTTTAATGCTTGTAAGTAGCTTAAGGCACTTTCAAAGGAAAGTGATTTTCTCTGAAAGGACAGCATTTAGAAAGTGAAGCAACACTCCATTCACTTAGCACAGTGAATTGAAGTGTTGGAACAGACTGCTTCTCTTTCAGAGAAACGCATGTGAATTTCTGTTGAATGCTTGTAAGTAGCTTAAGGCACTTTCAAAGGAAAGTGATTTTCTCTGAAAAGACAGCATTTAGAAAGTGAAGCAACACTCCATTCACTTCGCACAGTGAATTGAAGTGTTGGAACAGACTGCTTCTCTTACAGAGAAACACATGTGAATTTCTGTTTAATGCTTGTAAGTAGCTTAAGGCACTTTCAAAGGAAAGTGATTTTCTCTGACAGGACAGCATTTAGAAAGTGAAGCAACACTCCATTCACTTCGCACAGTGAATTGAAGTGTTGGAACAGACTGCTTCTCTTTCAGAGAAACGCATGTGAATTTCTGTTGAATTCTTGTAAGTAGCTTAAGGCACTTTCAAAGGAAAGTGATTTTCTCTGAAAGGACAGCATTTAGAAAGTGAAGCAACACTCCATTCACATCGCACAGTGAATTGAAGTGTTGGAACAGACTGCTTCTCTTACAGAGAAACACATGTGAATTTCTGTTTAATGCTTGTAAGTAGCTTAAGGCACTTTCAAAGGAAAGTGATTTTCTCTGACAGGACAGCATTTAGAAAGTGAAGCAACACTCCATTCACTTCTCACAGTGAATTGAAGTGTTGGAACAGACTGCTTCTCTTTCAGAGAAACGCATGTGAATTTCTGTTGAATGCTTTTAAGTAGCTTAAGGCACTTTCAAAGGAAAGTGATTTTCTCTGAAAGTACAGCATTTAGAAAGTGAAGCAACACTCCATTCACATCGCACAGTGAATTGAAGTGTTGGAACAGACTGCTTCTCTTTCAGAGAAACGGATGTGAGTTTTTTGTGAAAGCTTGTAAGTAGCTTAAGGCACTTTCAAAGGAAAGTGATTTTCTCTGAAAGGGCAGCATTTAGAAAGTGAAGCAACACTCCATTCACTTCGCACAGTGAATTAAAGTGTTGGAACAGACTGCTTCTCTTTCAGAGAAACGTATCTGAGTTTTTTGTGAAAGCTTGTAAGTAGCTTAAGGCACTTTCAAAGGAAAGTGATTTTCTCTGAAAGGACAGCATTTAGAAAGTGAAGCAACACTCCATTCACTTCGCACAGTGAATTGAAGTGTTGGAACAGACTGCTTCTCTTTCAGAGAAACGCATGTGAGTTTTTTGTGAAAGCTTGTAAGTAGCTTAAGGCACTTTCAAAGGAAAGTGATTTTCTCTGAAAGGACAGCATTTAGAAAGTGAAGCAACACTCCATTCACTTCGCACAGTGAATTGAAGTGTTGGAACAGACTGCTTCTCTTTCAGAGAATCGCATGTGAATTTCTGTTGAATGCTTGTAAGTAGCTTAAGGTACTTTCAAAGGAAAGTGATTTTCTCTGAAAGGACAGCATTTAGAAAGTGAAGCAACACTCCATTCACTTCGCACAGTGAATTGAAGTGTTGGAACAGACTGCTTCTCTTTCAGAGAAACGCATGTGAGTTTTTTGTGAAAGCTTGTAAGTAGCTTAAGGCACTTTCAAAGGAAAGTGATTTTCTCTGAAAGGACAGCATTTAGAAAGTGAAGCAACACTCCATTCACTTCGCACAGTGAATTGAAGTGTTGGAACAGACTGCTTCTCTTTCAGAGAAACGCATGTGAGTTTTTTGTGAAAGCTTGTAAGTAGCTTAAGGCACTTTCAAAGGAAAGTGATTTTCTCTGAAAGGACAGCATTTAGAAAGTGAAGCAACACTCCATTCACTTCGCACAGTGAATTGAAGTGTTGGAACAGACTGCTTCTCTTTCAGAGAATCGCATGTGAATTTCTGTTGAATGCTTGTAAGTAGCTTAAGGCACTTTCAAAGGAAAGTGATTTTCTCTGAAAGGACAGCATTTAGAAAGTCAAGCAACACTCCATTCACTTAGCACAGTGAATTGAAGTGTTGGAACAGACTGCTTCTCTTTCAGAGAAACGCATGTGAATTTCTGTTTAATGCTTGTAAGTAGCTTAAGGCACTTTCAAAGGAAAGTGATTTTCTCTGAAAGGACAGCATTTAGAAAGTGAAGCAACACTCCATTCACTTAGCACAGTGAATTGAAGTGTTGGAACAGACTGCTTCACTTTCAGAGAAACGCATGTGAATTTCTGTTTAATGCTTGTAAGTAGCTTAAGGCACTTTCAAAGGAAAGTGATTTTCTCTGAAAAGACAGCATTTAGAAAGTGAAGCAACACTCCATTCACTTCGCACAGTGAATTGAAGTGTTGGAACAGACTGCTTCTCTTACAGAGAAACACATGTGAATTTCTGTTTAATGCTTGTAAGTAGCTTAAGGCACTTTCAAAGGAAAGTGATTTTCTCTGACAGGACAGCATTTAGAAAGTGAAGCAACACTCCATTCACTTCGCACAGTGAATTGAAGTGTTGGAACAGACTGCTTCTCTTTCAGAGAAACGCATGTGAATTTCTGTTGAATGCTTGTAAGTAGCTTAAGGCACTTTCAAAGGAAAGGGATTTTCTCTGAAAGTACAGCATTTAGAAAGTGAAGCAACACTCCATTCACATCGCACAGTGAATTGAAGTGTTGGAACAGACTGCTTCTCTTACAGAGAAACACATGTGAATTTCTGTTTAATGCTTGTAAGTAGCTTAAGGCACTTTCAAAGGAAAGTGATTTTCTCTGACAGGACAGCATTTAGAAAGTGAAGCAACACTCCATTCACTTCTCACAGTGAATTGAAGTGTTGGAACAGACTGCTTCTCTTTCAGAGAAACGCATGTGAATTTCTGTTGAATGCTTTTAAGTAGCTTAAGGCACTTTCAAAGGAAAGTGATTTTCTCTGAAAGTACAGCATTTAGAAAGTGAAGCAACACTCCATTCACATCGCACAGTGAATTGAAGTGTTGGAACAGACTGCTTCTCTTACAGAGAAACACATGTGAGTTTTTTGTGAAAGCTTGTAAGTAGCTTAAGGCACTTTCAAAGGAAAGTGATTTTCTCTGAAAGGACAGCATTTAGAAAGTGAAGCAACACTCCATTCACTTCGCACAGTGAATTAAAGTGTTGGAACAGACTGCTTCTCTTTCAGAGAAACGCATCTGAGTTTTTTGTGAAAGCTTGTAAGTAGCTTAAGGCACTTTCAAAGGAAAGTGATTTTCTCTGAAAGGACAGCATTTAGAAAGTGAAGCAACACTCCATTCACTTCGCACAGTGAATTGAAGTGTTGGAACAGACTGCTTCTCTTTCAGAGAAACGCATGTGAGTTTTTTGTGAAAGCTTGTAAGTAGCTTAAGGCATTTTCAAAGGAAAGTGATTTTCTCTGAAAGGACAGCATTTAGAAAGTGAAGCAACACTCCATTCACTTCGCACAGTGAATTGAAGTGTTGGAACAGACTGCTTCTCTTTCAGAGAATCGCATGTGAATTTCTGTTGAATGCTTGTAAGTAGCTTAAGGCACTTTCAAAGGAAAGTGATTTTCTCTGAAAGGACAGCATTTAGAAAATGAAGCAACACTCCATTCACTTCGCACAGTGAATTGAAGTGTTGGAACAGACTGCTTCTCTTTCAGAGAAACGCATGTGAGTTTTTTGTGAAAGCTTGTAAGTAGCTTAAGGCACTTTCAAAGGAAAGTGATTTTCTCTGAAAGGACAGCATTTAGAAAGTGAAGCAACACTTCATTCACTTCGCACAGTGAATTGAAGTGTTGGAACAGACTGCTTCTCTTTCAGAGAAACGCATGTGAGTTTTTTGTGAAAGCTTGTAAGTAGCTTAAGGCACTTTCAAAGGAAAGTGATTTTCTCTGAAAGGACAGCATTTAGAAAGTGAAGCAACACTCCATTCACTTCGCACAGTGAATTGAAGTGTTGGAACAGACTGCTTCTCTTTCAGAGAATCGCATGTGAATTTCTGTTGAATGCTTGTAAGTAGCTTAAGGCACTTTCAAAGGAAAGTGATTTTCTCTGAAAGGACAGCATTTAGAAAGTCAAGCAACACTCCATTCACTTAGCACAGTGAATTGAAGTGTTGGAACAGACTGCTTCTCTTTCAGAGAAACGCATGTGAATTTCTGTTGAATGCTTGTACGTAGCTTAAGGCACTTTCAAAGGAAAGTGATTTTCTCTGAAAGGACAGCATTTAGAAAGTGAAGCAACACTCCATTCACTTAGCACAGTGAATTGAAGTGTTGGAACAGACTGCTTCTCTTTCAGAGAAACGCATGTGAATTTCTGTTTAATGCTTGTAAGTAGCTTAAGGCACTTTCAAAGGAAAGTGATTTTCTCTGAAAAGACAGCATTTAGAAAGTGAAGCAACACTCCATTCACTTCGCACAGTGAAATGAAGTGTTGGAACAGACTGCTTCTCTTACAGAGAAACACATGTGAATTTCTGTTTAATGCTTGTAAGTAGCTTAAGGCACTTTCAAAGGAAAGTGATTTTCTCTGACAGGACAGCATTTAGAAAGTGAAGCAACACTCCATTCACTTCGCACAGTGAATTGAAGTGTTGGAACAGACTGCTTCTCTTTCAGAGAAACGCATGTGAATTTCTGTTGAATGCTTGTAAGTAGCTTAAGGCACTTTCAAAGGAAAGTGATTTTCTCTGAAAGTACAGCATTTAGAAAGTGAAGCAACACTCCATTCACATCGCACAGTGAATTGAAGTGTTGGAACAGACTGCTTCTCTTACAGAGAAACACATGTGAATTTCTGTTTAATGCTTGTAAGTAGCTTAAGGCACTTACAAAGGAAAGTGATTTTCTCTGACAGGACAGCATTTAGAAAGTGAAGCAACACTCCATTCACTTCTCACAGTGAATTGAAGTGTTGGAACAGACTGCTTCTCTTTCAGAGAAACGCATGTGAATTTCTGTTGAATGCTTTTAAGTAGCTTAAGGCACTTTCAAAGGAAATTGATTTTCTCTGAAAGTACAGCATTTAGAAAGTGAAGCAACACTCCATTCACATCGCACAGTGAATTGAAGTGTTGGAACAGACTGCTTCTCTTTCAGAGAAACGGATGTGAGTTTTTTGTGAAAGCTTGTAAGTAGCTTAAGGCACTTTCAAAGGAAAGTGATTTTCTCTGAAAGGACAGCATTTAGAAAGTGAAGCAACACTCCATTCACTTCGCACAGTGAATTAAAGTGTTGGAACAGACTGCTTCTCTTTCAGAGAAACGCATCTGAGTTTTTTGTGAAAGCTTGTAAGTAGCTTAAGGCACTTTCAAAGGAAAGTGATTTTCTCTGAAAGGACAGCATTTAGAAAGTGAAGCAACACTCCATTCACTTCGCACAGTGAATTGAAGTGTTGGAACAGACTGCTTCTCTTTCAGAGAAACGCATGTGAGTTTTTTGTGAAAGCTTGTAAGTAGCTTAAGGCATTTTCAAAGGAAAGTGATTTTCTCTGAAAGGACAGCATTTAGAAAGTGAAGCAACACTCCATTCACTTCGCACAGTGAGTTGAAGTGTTGGAACAGACTGCTTCTCTTTCAGAGAATCGCATGTGAATTTCTGTTGAATGCTTGTAAGTAGCTTAAGGCACTTTCAAAGGAAAGTGATTTTCTCTGAAAGGACAGCATTTAGAAAGTGAAGCAACACTCCATTCACTTAGCACAGTGAATTGAAGTGTTGGAACAGACTGCTTCTCTTTCAGAGAAACACATGTGAATTTCTCTTTAATGCATGTAAATAGCTTAAGGCACTTTCAAAGGAAAGTGATTTTCTCTGAAAGGACACCATTGAGAAAGTCAAGCAACACTCCATTCACTTCGCACAGTGAATTGAAGTGTTGGAACAGACTGCTTCTCTTACAGAGAAACACATGTGAATTTCTGTTGAATGCTTGTAACTAGCTTAAGGCACTTTCAAAGGAAAGTGATTTTCTCTGACAGGACAGCATTTAGAAATTGAAGCAACACTCCATTCACTTCGCACAGTGAATTGAAGTGTTGGAACAGACTGCTTCTCTTTCAGAGAATCGCATGTGAATTTCTGTTGAATGCTTGTAAGTAGCTTAAGGCACTTTCAAAGGAAAGTGATTTTCTCTGAAAGGACAGCATTTAGAAAGTGAAGCAACACTCCATTCACTTAGCACAGTGAATTGAAGTGTTGGAACAGACTGCTTCTCTTTCAGAGAAACACATGTGAATTTCTGTTTAATGCTTGTAAATAGCTTAAGGCACTTTCAAAGGAAAGTGATTTTCTCTGAAAGGACAGCATTGAGAAAGTCAAGCAACACTCCATTCACTTCGCATAGTGAATTGAAGTGTTGGAACAGACTGCTTCTCTTACAGAGAAACACATGTGAATTTCTGTTGAATGCTTGTAACTAGCTTAAGGCACTTTCAAAGGAAAGTGATTTTCTCTGACAGGACAGCATTTAGAAAGTGAGGCAACACTCCATTCACTTCGCACAGTGAATTGAAGTGTTGGAACAGACTGCTTCTCTTTCAGAGAAACGCATGTGAATTTCTGTTGAATGCTTGTAAGTAGCTTAAGGCACTTTCAAAGGAAAGTGATTTTCTCTGAAAGGACAGCATTTAGAAAGTGAAGCAACACTCCATTCACTTCGCACAGTGAATTAAAGTGTTGGAACAGACTGCTTCTCTTTCAGAGAAACGGATGTGAGTTTTTTGTGAAAGCTTGTAAGTAGCTTAAGGCACTTTCAAAGGAAAGTGATTTTCTCTGAAAGGACAGCATTTAGAAAGTGAAGCAACACTCCATTCACTTCGCACAGTGAATTGAAGTGTTGGAACAGACTGCTTCTCTTTCAGAGAAACGCATGTGAATTTCTGTTGAATGCTTGTAACTAGCTTAAGGCACTTTCAAAGGAAAGTGATTTTCTCTGAAAGGACAGCATTTAGAAAGTGAAGCAACACTCCATTCACTTCGCACAGTGAATTGAAGTGTTGGAACAGACTGCTTCTCTTTCAGAGAAACGCATGTGAATTTCTGTTGAATGCTTGTAAGTAGCTTAAGGCACTTTCAAAGGAAAGTGATTTTCTCTGAAAGTACAGCATTTAGAAAGTGAAGCAACACTCCATTCACATCGCACAGTGAATTGAAGTGTTGGAACAGACTGCTTCTCTTACAGAGAAACACATGTGAATTTCTGTTTAATGCTTGTAAGTAGCTTAAGGCACTTTCAAAGGAAAGTGATTTTCTCTGACAGGACAGCATTTAGAAAGTGAAGCAACACTCCATTCACTTCTCACAGTGAATTGAAGTGTTGGAACAGACTGCTTCTCTTTCAGAGAAACGCATGTGAATTTCTGTTGAATGCTTTTAAGTAGCTTAAGGCACTTTAAAGGAAATTGATTTTCTCTGAAAGTACAGCATTTAGAAAGTGAAGCAACACTCCATTCACATCGCACAGTGAATTGAAGTGTTGGAACAGACTGCTTCTCTTTCAGAGAAACGGATGTGAGTTTTTTGTGAAAGCTTGTAAGTAGCTTAAGGCACTTTCAAAGGAAAGTGATTTTCTCTGAAAGGACAGCATTTAGAAAGTGAAGCAACACTCCATTCACTTCGCACAGTGAATTAAAGTGTTGGAACAGACTGCTTCTCTTTCAGAGAAACGCATCTGAGTTTTTTGTGAAAGCTTGTAAGTAGCTTAAGGCACTTTCAAAGGAAAGTGATTTTCTCTGAAAGGACAGCATTTAGAAAGTGAAGCAACACTCCATTCACTTCGCACAGTGAATTGAAGTGTTGGAACAGACTGCTTCTCTTTCAGAGAAACGCATGTGAGTTTTTTGTGAAAGCTTGTAAGTAGCTTAAGGCATTTTCAAAGGAAAGTGATTTTCTCTGAAAGGACAGCATTTAGAAAGTGAAGCAACACTCCATTCACTTCGCACAGTGAATTGAAGTGTTGGAACAGACTGCTTCTCTTTCAGAGAATCGCATGTGAATTTCTGTTGAATGCTTGTAAGTAGCTTAAGGCACTTTCAAAGGAAAGTGATTTTCTCTGAAAGGACAGCATTTAGAAAGTGAAGCAACACTCCATTCACTTAGCACAGTGAATTGAAGTGTTGGAACAGACTGCTTCTCTTTCAGAGAAACACATGTGAATTTCTCTTTAATGCATGTAAATAGCTTAAGGCACTTTCAAAGGAAAGTGATTTTCTCTGAAAGGACACCATTGAGAAAGTCAAGCAACACTCCATTCACTTCGCACAGTGAATTGAAGTGTTGGAACAGACTGCTTCTCTTACAGAGAAACACATGTGAATTTCTGTTGAATGCTTGTAACTAGCTTAAGGCACTTTCAAAGGAAAGTGATTTTCTCTGACAGGACAGCATTTAGAAATTGAAGCAACACTCCATTCACTTCGCACAGTGAATTGAAGTATTGGAACAGACTGCTTCTCTTTCAGAGAATCGCATGTGAATTTCTGTTGAATGCTTGTAAGTAGCTTAAGGCACTTTCAAAGGAAAGTGATTTTCTCTGAAAGGACAGCATTTAGAAAGTGAAGCAACACTCCATTCACTTAGCACAGTGAATTGAAGTGTTGGAACAGACTGCTTCTCTTTCAGAGAAACACATGTGAATTTCTGTTTAATGCTTGTAAATAGCTTAAGGCACTTTCAAAGGAAAGTGATTTTCTCTGAAAGGACAGCATTGAGAAAGTCAAGCAACACTCCATTCACTTCGCATAGTGAATTGAAGTGTTGGAACAGACTGCTTCTCTTACAGAGAAACACATGTGAATTTCTGTTGAATGCTTGTAACTAGCTTAAGGCACTTTCAAAGGAAAGTGATTTTCTCTGACAGGACAGCATTTAGAAAGTGAGGCAACACTCCATTCACTTCGCACAGTGAATTGAAGTGTTGGAACAGACTGCTTCTCTTTCAGAGAAACGCATGTGAATTTCTGTTGAATGCTTGTAAGTAGCTTAAGGCACTTTCAAAGGAAAGTGATTTTCTCTGAAAGGACAGCATTTAGAAAGTGAAGCAACACTCCATTCACTTCGCACAGTGAATTAAAGTGTTGGAACAGACTGCTTCTCTTTCAGAGAAACGGATGTGAGTTTTTTGTGAAAGCTTGTAAGTAGCTTAAGGCACTTTCAAAGGAAAGTGATTTTCTCTGAAAGGACAGCATTTAGAAAGTGAAGCAACACTCCATTCACTTCGCACAGTGAATTGAAGTGTTGGAACAGACTGCTTCTCTTTCAGAGAAACGCATGTGAATTTCTGTTGAATGCTTGTAACTAGCTTAAGGCACTTTCAAAGGAAAGTGATTTTCTCTGAAAGGACAGCATTTAGAAAGTGAAGCAACACTCCATTCACTTCGCACAGTGAATTGAAGTGTTGGAACAGACTGCTTCTCTTTCAGAGAAACGCATGTGAATTTCTGTTGAATGCTTGTAAGTAGCTTAAGGCACTTTCAAAGGAAAGTGATTTTCTCTGAAAGGACAGCATTTAGAAAGTGAAACAACACTCCATTCACATCGCACAGTGAATTGAAGTGTTGGAACAGACTGCTTCTCTTACAGAGAAACACATGTGAATTTCTGTTTAATGCTTGTAAGTAGCTTAAGGCACTTTCAAAGGAAAGTGATTTTCTCTGACAGGACAGCATTTAGAAAGTGAAGCAACACTCCATTCACTTCTCACAGTGAATTGAAGTGTTGGAACAGACTGCTTCTCTTTCAGAGAAACGCATGTGAATTTCTGTTGAATGCTTGTAAGTAGCTTAAGGCACTTTCAAAGGAAAGTGATTTTCTCTGAAAGTACAGCATTTAGAAAGTGAAGCAACACTCCATTCACATCGCACAGTGAATTGAAGTGTTGGAACAGACTGCTTCTCTTTCAGAGAAACGGATGTGAGTTTTTTGTGAAAGCTTGTAAGTAGCTTAAGGCACTTTCAAAGGAAAGTGATTTTCTCTGAAAGGACAGCATTTAGAAAGTGAAGCAACACTCCATTCACTTCGCACAGTGAATTAAAGTGTTGGAACAGACTGCTTCTCTTTCAGAGAAACGCATCTGAGTTTTTTGTGAAAGCTTGTAAGTAGCTTAAGGCACTTTCAAAGGAAAGTGATTTTCTCTGAAAGGACAGCATTTAGAAAGTGAAGCAACACTCCATTCACTTCGCACAGTGAATTGAAGTGTTGGAACAGACTGCTTCTCTTTCAGAGAAACGCATGTGAATTTCTATTCAATGCTTGTAAGTAGCTTAAGGCACTTTCAAAGGAAAGTGATTTTCTCTGAAAGGACAGCATTTAGAAAGTGAAGCAACACTCCATTCACTTCGCACAGTGAATTGAAGTGTTGGAACAGACTGCTTCTCTTTCAGAGAAACGCATGTGAATTTCTGTTGAATGCTTGTAGGTAGCTTAAGGCACTTTCAAAGGAAAGTGATTTTCTCTGAAAGGACAGCATTTAGAAAGTGAAGCAACACTCCATTCACTTCGCACAGTGAATTGAAGTGTTGGAACAGACTGCTTCTCTTTCAGAGAAACGCATGTGAGTTTTTTGTGAAAGCTTGTAAGTAGCTTAAGGCACTTTCAAAGGAAAGTGATTTTCTCTGAAAGGACAGCATTTAGAAAGTGAAGCAACACTCCATTCACTTCGCACAGTGAATTGAAGTGTTGGAACAGACTGCTTCTCTTTCAGAGAAACGGATGTGAGTTTTTTGTGAAAGCTTGTAAGTAGCTTAAGGCACTTTCAAAGGAAAGTGATTTTCTCTGAAAGGACAGCATTTAGAAAGTGAAGCAACACTCCATTCACTTCGCACAGTGAATTGAAGTGTTGGAACAGACTGCTTTTCTTTCAGAGAATCGCATGTGAATTTCTGTTGAATGCTTGTAAGTAGCTTAAGGCACTTTCAAAGGAAAGTGATTTTCTCTGAAAGGACAGCATTTAGAAAGTGAAGCAACACTCCATTCACTTAGCACAGTGAATTGAAGTGTTGGAACAGACTGCTTCCCTTTCAGAGAAACACATGTGAATTTCTGTTTAATGCTTGTAAATAGCTTAAGGCACTTTCAAAGGAAAGTGATTTTCTCTGAAAGGACACCATTGAGAAAGTCTAGCAACACTCCATTCACTTCGCACAGTGAATTGAAGTGTTGGAACAGACTGCTTCTCTTACAGAGAAACACATGTGAATTTCTGTTCAATGCTTGTAACTAGCTTAAGGCACTTTCAAAGGAAAGTGATTTTCTCTGAAAGGACAGCATTTAGAAAGTGAAGCAACACTCCATTCACTTCGCACAGTGAATTGAAGTGTTGGAACAGACTGCTTCTCTTTCAGAGAAACGCATGTGAATTTCTGTTGAATGCTTGTAAGTAGCTTAAGGCACTTTCAAAGGAAAGTGATTTTCTCTGAAAGGACAGCATTTAGAAAGTGAAGCAACACTCCATTCACTTCGCACAGTGAATTGAAGTGTTGGAACAGACTGCTTCTCTTTCAGAGAAACGCATGTGAATTTCTGTTGAATATTGTACGTAGCTTAAGGCACTTTCAAAGAAAAGTGATTTTCTCTGAAAGGACAGCATTTAGAAAGTGAAGCAACACTCCATTCACTTCGCACAGTGAATTAAAGTGTTGGAACAGACTGCTTCTCTTTCAGAGAAACGGATGTGAGTTTTTTGTGAAAGCTTGTAAGTAGCTTAAGGCACTTTCAAAGGAAAGTGATTTTCTCTGAAAGGACAGCATTTAGAAAGTGAAGCAACACTCCATTCACTTCGCACAGTGAATTGAAGTGTTGGAACAGACTGCTTCTCTTTCAGAGAAACGCATGTGAATTTCTGTTGAATGCTTGTAACTAGCTTAAGGCACTTTCAAAGGAAAGTGATTTTCTCTGAAAGGACAGCATTTAGAAAGTGAAGCAACACTCCATTCACTTCGCACAGTGAATTGAAGTGTTGGAACAGACTGCTTCTCTTACAGAGAAACACATGTGAATTTCTGTTTAATGCTTGTAAGTAGCTTAAGGCACTTTCAAAGGAAAGTGATTTTCTCTAACAGGACAGCATTTAGAAAGTGAAGCAACACTCCATTCACTTCGCACAGTGAATTGAAGTGTTAGAACAGACTGCTTCTCTTTCAGAGAAACGCAAGTGAATTTCTGTTGAATGCTTGTTAGTAGCTTAAGGCACTTTCAAAGGAAAGTGATTTTCTCTGAAAGGACAGCATTTAGAAAGTGAAGCAACACTCCATTCACATCGCACAGTGAATTGAAGTGTTGGAACAGACTGCTTCTCTTTCAGAGAAACGGATGTGAGTTTTTTGTGAAAGCTTGTAAGTAGCTTAAGGCACTTTCAAGGGAAAGTGATTTTCTCTGAAAGGACAGCATTTAGAAAGTGAAGCAACACTCCATTCACTTCGCACAGTGAATTGAAGTGTTGGAACAGACTGCTTCTCTTTCAGAGAAACGCATGTGAATTTCTGTTGAATGCTTGTAAGTAGCTTAAGGCACTTTCAAAGGAAAGTGATTTTCTCTGAAAAGACAGCATTTAGAAAGTGAAGCAACACTCCATTCACTTCGTACAGTGAATTGAAGTGTTGGAACAGAATGCTTCTCTTACAGAGAAACACATGTGAATTTCTGTTTAATGCTTGTAAGTAGCTTAAGGCACTTTCAAAGGAAAGTGATTTTCTCTGACAGGACAGCATTTAGAAAGTGAAGCAACACTCCATTCACTTCGCACAGTGAATTGAAGTGTTGGAACTGACTGCTTCTCTTTCAGAGAAACGCATCTGAGTTTTTTGTGAAAGCATGTTAGTAGCTGAAGGCACTTTCAAAGGAAAGTGATTTTCTCTGAAAGGACAGCATTTAGAAAGTGAAGCAAAACTCCATTTACTTCGCACAGTGAATTGAAGTGTTGGAACAGACTGCTTCTCTTTCAGAGAAACGCATGTGAATTTCTGTTCAATGCTTGTAAGTAGCTTAAGGCACTTTCAAAGGAAAGTGATTTTCTCTGAAAGGACAGCATTTAGAAAGTGAAGCAACACTCCATTCACTTCGCACAGTGAATTGAAGTGTTGGAACAGACTGCTTCTCTTTCAGAGAAACGGATGTAAGTTTTTTGTGAAAGCTTGTAAGTAGCTTAAGGCACTTTCAAAGGAAAGTGATTTTCTCTGAAAGGACAGCATTTAGAAAGTGAAGCAACACTCCATTCACTTCGCACAGTGAATTAAAGTGTTGGAACAGACTGCTTCTCTTTCAGAGAAACGCATGTGAGTTTTTTGTGAAAGCTTGTAAGTAGCTTAAGGCACTTTCAAAGGAAAGTGATTTTCTCTGAAAGGACAGCATTTAGAAAGTGAAGCAACACTCCATTCACTTCGCACAGTGAATTGAAGTGTTGGAACAGACTGATTCTCTTTCAGAGAAACGCATGTGAATTTCTGTTGAATGCTTGTAACTAGCTTAAGGCACTTTCAAAGGAAAGTGATTTTCTCTGAAAGGAAAGCACTTAGAAAGTGAAGCAACACTCCATTCACTTCGCACAGTGAATTGAAGTGTTGGAACAGACTGCTTCTCTTTCAGAGAAACGCATGTGAATTTCTGTTCAATGCTTGTAAGTAGCTTAAGGCACTTTCAAAGGAAAGTGATTTTCTCTGAAAGGACAGCATTTAGAAAGTGAAGCAACACTCCATTCACTTCGCACAGTGAATTGAAGTGTTGGAACAGACTGCTTCTCTTTCAGAGAAACGGATGTGAGTTTTTTGTGAAAGCTTGTAAGTAGCTTAAGGCACTTTCAAAGGAAAGTGATTTTCTCTGAAAGGACAGCATTTAGAAAGTGAAGCAACACTCCATTCACTTCGCACAGTGAATTAAAGTGTTGGAACAGACTGCTTCTCTTTCAGAGAAACGCATCTGAGTTTTTTCTGAAAGCTTGTATGTAGCTTAAGGCACTTTCAAAGGAAAGTGATTTTCTCTGAAAGGACAGCATTTAGAAAGTGAAGCAACACTCCATTCACTTCGCACAGTGAATTGAAGTGTTGGAACAGACTGCTTCTCTTTCAGAGAAACGCATGTGAATTTCTGTTCAATGCTTGTAAGTAGCTTAAGGCACTTTCAAAGGAAAGTGATTTTCTCTGAAAGGACAGCATTTAGAAAGTGAAGCAACACTCCATTCACTTCGCACAGTGAATTGAAGTGTTGGAACAGACTGCTTCTCTTTCAGAGAAACGCATGTGAGTTTTTTGTGAAAGCTTGTAAGTAGCTTAAGGCACTTTCAAAGGAAAGTGATTTTCTCTGAAAGGACAGCATTTAGAAAGTGAAGCAACACTCCATTCACTTCGCACAGTGAATTGAAGTGTTGGAACAGACTGCTTCTCTTTCAGAGAATCGCATGTGAATTTCTGTTGAATGCTTGTAAGTAGCTTAAGGCACTTTCAAAGGAAAGTGATTTTCTCTGAAAGGACAGCATTTAGAAAGTGAAGCAACACTCCATTCACTTCGCACAGTGAATTGAAGTGTTGGAACAGACTGCTTGTCTTTCAGAGAAACGCATGTGAATTTCTGTTGAATGCTTGTAAGTAGCTTAAGGCACTTTCAAAGGAAAGTGATTTTCTCTGAAAGGACAGCATTTAGAAAGTGAAGCAACACTCCATTCACTTCTCACAGTGAATTGAAGTGTTGGAACAGACTGCTTCTCTTTCAGAGAAACGCATGTGAGTTTTTTGTGAAAGCTTGTAAGTAGCTTAAGGCACTTTCAAAGGAAAGTGATTTTCTCTGAAAGGACAGCATTAGAAAGTGAAGCAACACTCCATTCACTTCGCACAGTGAATTGAAGTGTTGGAACAGACTGCTTCTCTTTCAGAGAATCGCATGTGAATTTCTGTTGAATGTTTGTAAGTAGCTTAAGGCACTTTCAAAGGAGAGTGATTTTCTCTGAAAGGACAGCATTTAGAAAGTGAAGCAACACTCCATTCTCTTCCCACAGTGAATTGAAGTGTTGGAACAGACTGCTACTCTTTCAGAGAAACGCATGTGAATTTCTGTTCAGTGCTTGTAAGTAGCTTAAGGCACTTTCAAAGGAAAGTGATTTTCTCTGAAAGGACAGTATTTAGAAAGTGAAGCAACACTCCATTCACTTCGCACAGTGAATTGAAGTGTTGGAACAGACTGCTTCTCTTTCAGAGAAACGCATGTGAGTTTTTTGTGAAAGCTTGTAAGTAGCTTAAGGCACTTTCAAAGGAAAGTGATTTTCTCTGAAAGGACAGCATTTAGAAAGTGAAGTAACACTCCATTCACTTCGCACAGTGAATTGAAGTGTTGGAACAGACTGCTTCTCTTTCAGAGAAACGCATGTGAGTTTTTTGTGAAAGCTTGTAAGTATCTTAAGGCACTTTCAAAGGAAAGTGATTTTCTCTGAAAGGACAGCATTTAGAAAGTGAAGCAACACTCCATTCACTTCGCACAGTGAATTGAAGTGTTGGAACAGACTGCTTCTCTTTCAGAGAAACGGATGTGAGTTTTTTGTGAAAGCTTGTAAGTAGCCTAAGGCACTTTCAAAGGAAAGTGATTTTCTCTGAAAGGACAGCATTTAGAAAGTGAAGCAACACTCCATTCACTTCGCACAGTGAATTGAAGTGTTGGAACAGACTGCTTCTCTTTCAGAGAAACGCATGTGAATTTCTGTTGAATGCTTGTAAGTAGCTTAAGGCACTTTCAAAGGAAAGTGATTTTCTCTGAAAGGACAGCATTTAGAAAGTGAAGCAACACTCCATTCACTTCGCACAGTGAATTGAAGTGTTGGAAAAGACTGCTTCTCTTTCAGAGAAACGCAAGTGAGTTTTTTGTGAAAGCTTGTAAGTTGCTTAAGGCACTTTCAAAGGAAAGTGATTTTCTCTGAAAGGACAGCATTTAGAAAGTGAAGCAACACTCCATTCACTTCGCACAGTGAATTGAAGTGTTGGAACAGACTGCTTCTCTTTCAGAGAAACGCATGTGAGTTTTTTGTGAAAGCTTGTAAGTTGCTTAAGGCACTTTCAAAGGAAAGTGATTTTCTCTGAAAGGACAGCATTTAGAAAGTGAAGCAACACTCCATTCACTTCGCACAGTGAATTGAAGTGTTGGAACAGACTGCTTCTCTTTCAGAGAAACGCATGTGAGTTTTTTGTGAAAGCTTGTAAGTAGCTTAAGGCACTTTCAAAGGAAAGTGATTTTCTCTGAAAGGACAGCATTTAGAAAGTGAAGCAACACTCCATTCATTTCGCACAGTGAATTGAAGTGTTGGAACAGACTGCTTCTCTTTCAGAGAATCGCATGTGAAATTCTGTTGAATGCTTGTAAGTAGCTTAAGGCACTTTCAAAGGAAAGTGATTTTCTCTGAAAGGACAGCATTTAGAAAGTGAAGCAACACTCCATTCACTTCGCACAGTGAATTGAAGTGTTGGAACAGACTGCTTCTCTTTCAGAGAATCGCATGTGAATTTCTGTTGAATGCTTGTAAGTAGCTTAAGGCACTTTCAAAGGAAAGTGATTTTCTCTGAAAGGACAGCATTTAGAAAGTGAAGCAACACTCCATTCACTTCGCACAGTGAATTGAAGTGTTGGAACAGACTGCTTCTCTTTCAGGGAAACGCATGTGAATTTCTGTTCAATGCTTGTAAGTAGCTTAAGGCACTTTCAAAGGAAAGTGATTTTCTCTGAAAGGACAGCATCTAGAAAGTGAAGCAACACTCCATTCACTTCGCGCAGTGAATTGAAGTGTTGAAACAGACTGCTTCTCTTTCAGAGAAACGCATGTGAATTTCTGTTCAATGCTTGTAAGTAGCTTAAGGCACTTTCAAAGGAAAGTGATTTTCTCTGAAAGGACAGCATTTAGAAAGTGAAGCAACACTCCATTCACTTCGCACAGTGAATTGAAGTGTTGGAACAGACTGCTTCTCTTTCAGAGAAGCGCATGTGAATTTCTGTTTAATGCTTGTAAGTAGCTTAAGGCACTTTCAAAGGAAAGTGATTTTCTCTGAATGGACACCATTGAGAAAGTCAAGCAACACTCCATTCACTTCGCTCAGTGAATTGAAGTGTTGGAACAGACTGCTTCTCTTACAGAGAAACACATGTGAATTTCTGTTGAATGCTTGTAACTAGCTTAAGGCACTTTCAAAGGAAAGTGATTTTCTCTGAAAGGACAGCATTTAGAAAGTGAAGCAACACTCCATTCACTTCGCACAGTGAATTGAAGTGTTGGAACAGACTGCTTCTCTTTCAGAGAAACGCATGTGAATTTCTGTTGAATATTGTACGTAGCTTAAGGCACTTTCAAAGAAAAGTGATTTTCTCTGAAAGGACAGCATTTAGAAAGTGAAGCAACACTCCATTCACTTCGCACAGTGAATTAAAGTGTTGGAACAGACTGCTTCTCTTTCAGAGAAACGGATGTGAGTTTTTTGTGAAAGCTTGTAAGTAGCTTAAGGCACTTTCAAAGGAAAGTGATTTTCTCTGAAAGGACAGCATTTAGAAAGTGAAGCAACACTCCATTCACTTCGCACAGTGAATTGAAGTGTTGGAACAGACTGCTTCTCTTTCAGAGAAACGCATGTGAATTTCTGTTGAATGCTTGTAACTAGCTTAAGGCACTTTCAAAGGAAAGTGATTTTCTCTGAAAGGACAGCATTTAGAAAGTGAAGCAACACTCCATTCACTTCGCACAGTGAATTGAAGTGTTGGAACAGACTGCTTCTCTTACAGAGAAACACATGTGAATTTCTGTTTAATGCTTGTAAGTAGCTTAAGGCACTTTCAAAGGAAAGTGATTTTCTCTAACAGGACAGCATTTAGAAAGTGAAGCAACACTCCATTCACTTCGCACAGTGAATTGAAGTGTTGGAACAGACTGCTTCTCTTTCAGAGAAACGCAAGTGAATTTCTGTTGAATGCTTGTTAGTAGCTTAAGGCACTTTCAAAGGAAAGTGATTTTCTCTGAAAGGACAGCATTTAGAAAGTGAAGCAACACTCCATTCACATCGCACAGTGAATTGAAGTGTTGGAACAGACTGCTTCTCTTTCAGAGAAACGGATGTGAGTTTTTTGTGAAAGCTTGTATGTAGCTTAAGGCACTTTCAAGGGAAAGTGATTTTCTCTGAAAGGACAGCATTTAGAAAGTGAAGCAACACTCCATTCACTTCGCACAGTGAATTGAAGTGTTGGAACAGACTGCTTCTCTTTCAGAGAAACGCATGTGAATTTCTGTTTAATGCTTGTAAGTAGCTTAAGGCACTTTCAAAGGAAAGTGATTTTCTCTGAAAAGACAGCATTTAGAAAGTGAAGCAACACTCCATTCACTTCGTACAGTGAATTGAAGTGTTGGAACAGAATGCTTCTCTTACAGAGAAACACATGTGAATTTCTGTTTAATGCTTGTAAGTAGCTTAAGGCACTTTCAAAGGAAAGTGATTTTCTCTGACAGGACAGCATTTAGAAAGTGAAGCAACACTCCATTCACTTCGCACAGTGAATTGAAGTGTTGGAACTGACTGCTTCTCTTTCAGAGAAACGTATGTGAATTTCTGTTCAGTGCTTGTAAGTAGCTTAAGGCACTTTCAAAGGAAAGTGATTTTCTCTGAAAGGACAGCATTTAGAAAGTGAAGCAACACTCCATTCACTTCGCACAGTGAATTGAAGTGTTGGAACAGACTGCTTCTCTTTCAGAGAAACGCATGTGAATTTCTGTTGAATGCTTGTAACTAGCTTAAGGCACTTTCAAAGGAAAGTGATTTTCTCTGAAAGGACAGCATTTAGAAAGTGAAGCAACACTCCATTCACTTCGCACAGTGAATTGAAGTGTTGGAACAGACTGCTTCTCTTTCAGAGAAACGGATGTAAGTTTTTTGTGAAAGCTTGTAAGTAGCTTAAGGCACTTTCAAAGGAAAGTGATTTTCTCTGAAAGGACAGCATTTAGAAAGTGAAGCAACACTCCATTCACTTCGCACAGTGAATTAAAGTGTTGGAACAGACTGCTTCTCTTTCAGAGAAACGCATGTGAGTTTTTTGTGAAAGCTTGTAAGTAGCTTAAGGCACTTTCAAAGGAAAGTGATTTTCTCTGAAAGGACAGCATTTAGAAAGTGAAGCAACACTCCATTCACTTCGCACAGTGAATTGAAGTGTTGGAACAGACTGCTTCTCTTTCAGAGAAACGCATGTGAATTTCTGTTGAATGCTTGTAACTAGCTTAAGGCACTTTCAAAGGAAAGTGATTTTCTCTGAAAGGAAAGCACTTAGAAAGTGAAGCAACACTCCATTCACTTCGCACAGTGAATTGAAGTGTTGGAACAGACTGCTTATCTTTCAGAGAAACGCATGTGAATTTCTGTTCAATGCTTGTAAGTAGCTTAAGGCACTTTCAAAGGAAAGTGATTTTCTCTGAAAGGACAGCATTTAGAAAGTGAAGCAACACTCCATTCACTTCGCACAGTGAATTGAAGTGTTGGAACAGACTGCTTCTCTTTCAGAGAAACGGATGTGAGTTTTTTGTGAAAGCTTGTAAGTAGCTTAAGGCACTTTCAAAGGAAAGTGATTTTCTCTGAAAGGACAGCATTTAGAAAGTGAAGCAACACTCCATTCACTTCGCACAGTGAATTAAAGTGTTGGAACAGACTGCTTCTCTTTCAGAGAAACGCATCTGAGTTTTTTCTGAAAGCTTGTATGTAGCTTAAGGCACTTTCAAAGGAAAGTGATTTTCTCTGAAAGGACAGCATTTAGAAAGTGAAGCAACACTCCATTCACTTCGCACAGTGAATTGAAGTGTTGGAACAGACTGCTTCTCTTTCAGAGAAACGCATGTGAATTTCTGTTCAATGCTTGTAAGTAGCTTAAGGCACTTTCAAAGGAAAGTGATTTTCTCTGAAAGGACAGCATTTAGAAAGTGAAGCAACACTCCATTCACTTCGCACAGTGAATTGAAGTGTTGGAACAGACTGCTTCTCTTTCAGAGAAACGCATGTGAGTTTTTTGTGAAAGCTTGTAAGTAGCTTAAGGCACTTTCAAAGGAAAGTGATTTTCTCTGAAAGGACAGCATTTAGAAAGTGAAGCAACACTCCATTCACTTCGCACAGTGAATTGAAGTGTTGGAACAGACTGCTTCTCTTTCAGAGAATCGCATGTGAATTTCTGTTGAATGCTTGTAAGTAGCTTAAGGCACTTTCAAAGGAAAGTGATTTTCTCTGAAAGGACAGCATTTAGAAAGTGAAGCAACACTCCATTCACTTCGCACAGTGAATTGAAGTGTTGGAACAGACTGCTTGTCTTTCAGAGAAACGCATGTGAATTTCTGTTGAATGCTTGTAAGTAGCTTCAGGCACTTTCAAAGGATAGTGATTTTCTCTGAAAGGACAGCATTTAGAAAGTGAAGCAACACTCCATTCACTTCTCACAGTGAATTGAAGTGTTGGAACAGACTGCTTCTCTTTCAGAGAAACGCATGTGAGTTTTTTGTGAAAGCTTGTAAGTAGCTTAAGGCACTTTCAAAGGAAAGTGATTTTCTCTGAAAGGACAGCATTAGAAAGTGAAGCAACACTCCATTCACTTCGCACAGTGAATTGAAGTGTTGGAACAGACTGCTTCTCTTTCAGAGAATCGCATGTGAATTTCTGTTGAATGTTTGTAAGTAGCTTAAGGCACTTTCAAAGGAGAGTGATTTTCTCTGAAAGGACAGCATTTAGAAAGTGAAGCAACACTCCATTCTCTTCCCACAGTGAATTGAAGTGTTGGAACAGACTGCTTCTCTTTCAGAGAAACGCATGTGAATTTCTGTTCAGTGCTTGTAAGTAGCTTAAGGCACTTTCAAAGGAAAGTGATTTTCTCTGAAAGGAGAGTATTTAGAAAGTGAAGCAACACTCCATTCACTTCGCACAGTGAATTGAAGTGTTGGAACAGACTGCTTCTCTTTCAGAGAAACGCATGTGAGTTTTTTGTGAAAGCTTGTAAGTAGCTTAAGGCACTTTCAAAGGAAAGTGATTTTCTCTGAAAGGACAGCATTTAGAAAGTGAAGTAACACTCCATTCACTTCGCACAGTGAATTGAAGTGTTGGAACAGACTGCTTCTCTTTCAGAGAAACGCATGTGAGTTTTTTGTGAAAGCTTGTAAGTATCTTAAGGCACTTTCAAAGGAAAGTGATTTTCTCTGAAAGGACAGCATTTAGAAAGTGAAGCAACACTCCATTCACTTCGCACAGTGAATTGAAGTGTTGGAACAGACTGCTTCTCTTTCAGAGAAACGGATGTGAGTTTTTTGTGAAAGCTTGTAAGTAGCCTAAGGCACTTTCAAAGGAAAGTGATTTTCTCTGAAAGGACAGCATTTAGAAAGTGAAGCAACACTCCATTCACTTCGCACAGTGAATTGAAGTGTTGGAACAGACTGCTTCTCTTTCAGAGAAACGCATGTGAATTTCTGTTGAATGCTTGTAAGTAGCTTAAGGCACTTTCAAAGGAAAGTGATTTTCTCTGAAAGGACAGCATTTAGAAAGTGAAGCAACACTCCATTCACTTCGCACAGTGAATTGAAGTGTTGGAAAAGACTGCTTCTCTTTCAGAGAAACGCAAGTGAGTTTTTTGTGAAAGCTTGTAAGTTGCTTAAGGCACTTTCAAAGGAAAGTGATTTTCTCTGAAAGGACAGCATTTAGAAAGTGAAGCAACACTCCATTCACTTCGCACAGTGAATTGAAGTGTTGGAACAGACTGCTTCTCTTTCAGAGAAACGCATGTGAGTTTTTTGTGAAAGCTTGTAAGTTGCTTAAGGCACTTTCAAAGGAAAGTGATTTTCTCTGAAAGGACAGCATTTAGAAAGTGAAGCAACACTCCATTCACTTCGCACAGTGAATTGAAGTGTTGGAACAGACTGCTTCTCTTTCAGAGAAACGCATGTGAGTTTTTTGTGAAAGCTTGTAAGTAGCTTAAGGCACTTTCAAAGGAAAGTGATTTTCTCTGAAAGGACAGCATTTAGAAAGTGAAGCAACACTCCATTCATTTCGCACAGTGAATTGAAGTGTTGGAACAGACTGCTTCTCTTTCAGAGAATCGCATGTGAATTTCTGTTCAATGCTTGTAAGTAGCTTAAGGCACTTTCAAAGGAAAGTGATTTTCTCTGAAAGGACAGCATCTAGAAAGTGAAGCAACACTCCATTCACTTCGCACAGTGAATTGAAGTGTTGAAACAGACTGCTTCTCTTTCAGAGAAACGCATGTGAATTTCTGTTCAATGCTTGTAAGTAGCTTAAGGCACTTTCAAAGGAAAGTGATTTTCTCTGAAAGGACAGCATTTAGAAAGTGAAGCAACACTCCATTCACTTCGCACAGTGAATTGAAGTGTTGGAACAGACTGCTTCTCTTTCAGAGAAGCGCATGTGAATTTCTGTTTAATGCTTGTAAGTAGCTTAAGGCACTTTCAAAGGAAAGTGATTTTCTCTGAATGGACACCATTGAGAAAGTCAAGCAACACTCCATTCACTTCGCTCAGTGAATTGAAGTGTTGGAACAGACTGCTTCTCTTACAGAGAAACACATGTGAATTTCTGTTGAATGCTTGTAACTAGCTTAAGGCACTTTCAAAGGAAAGTGATTTTCTCTGACAGGAGAACATTTAGAAAGTGAAGCAACACTCCATTCACTTCGCACAGTGAATTGAAGTGTTGGAACAGACTGCTTCTCTTTCAGAGAAACGCATGTGTATTTCTGTTCAATGCTTGTAAGTAGCTTAAGGCACTTTCAAAGGAAAGTGATTTTCTCTGAAAGGACAGCATTTAGAAAGTGAAGCAACACTCCATTCACATCGCACAGTGAATTGAAGTGTTGGAACAGACTGCTTCTCTTTCAGAGAAACGGATGTAAGTTTTTTGTTAAAGATTGTAAGTAGCTTAAGGAACTTTCAAAAGAAAGTGATTTTCTCTGAAAGGACAGCATTTAGAAAGTGAAGCAACACTCCATTCACTTCGCACAGTGAATTGAAGTGTTGGAACAGACTGCTTCTCTTTCACAGAAACGCATGTGAATTTCTGTTCAATGCTTGTAAGTAGCTTAAGGCACTTTCAAAGAAAGTGATTTTAACTGAAAGGACAGCATTTAGAAAGTGAAGCAACACTCCATTCACTTCGCACAGTGAATTGAAGTGTTGGAACAGACTGCTTCTCTTTCAGAGAAACGCATGTGAGTTTTTTGTGAAAGCTTGTAAGTAGCTTAAGTCACTTACAAAGGAAAGTGATATTCTCTGAAAGGACAGCATTTAGAAAGTGAAGCAACACTCCATTCACTTCGCACAGTGAATTGAAGTGTTGGAACAGACTGCTTCTCTTTCAGAGAAACGCATGTGAATTTCTGTTGAATGCTTGTAAGTAGCTTAAGGCACTTTCAAAGGAAAGTGATTTTCTCTGAAAGGACAGCATTTAGAAAGTGAAGCAACACTCCATTCACTTCGCACAGTGAATTGAAGTGTTGGAACAGACTGCTTCTCTTTCAGAGAAACGCATGTGAGTTTTTTGTGAATGCTTGTAAGTAGCTTAAGGCACTTTCAAAGGAAAGTGATTTTCTCTGAAAGGACAGCATTTAGAAAGTGAAGCAACACTCCATTCACTTCGCACAGTGAATTGAAGTGTTGGAACAGACTGCTTCTCTTTCAGAGAAACGCATGTGAGTTTTTTGTGAAAGCTTGTAAGTAGCTTAAGGCACTTTCAAAGGAAAGTGATTTTCTCTGAAAGGACAGCATTTAGAAAGTGAAGCAACACTCCATTCACTTCGCACAGTGAATTAAAGTGTTGGAACAGACTGCTTCTCTTTCAGTGAATCGCATGTGAATTTCTGTTGAATGCTTGTAATTAGCTTAAGGCACTTTCAAAGGAAAGTGATTTTCTCTGAAAGGACAGCATTTAGAAAGTGAAGCAACACTCCATTCACTTCGCACAGTGAATTGAAGTGTTGGAACAGACTGCTTCTCTTTCAGAAAAACGCATGTGAATTTCTGTTCAATGCTTGTAAGTAGCTTAAGGCACTTTCAAAGGAAAGTGATTTTCTCTGAAAGGACAGCATTTAGAAAGTGAAGCAACACTCCATTCACTTCGCACAGTGAATTGAAGTGTTGGAACAGACTGCTTCTCTTTCAGAGAAACGCATGTGAGTTTTTTGTGAAAGCTTGTAAGTAGCTTAAGGCACTTTCAAAGGAAAGTGATTTTCTCTGAAAGTACAGCATTTAGAAAGTGAAGCAACACTCCATTCACTTCGCAAAGTGAATTGAAGTGTTGGAACAGACTGCTTCTCTTTCAGAGAAACGCATGGGAGTTTTTTGTGAAAGCTTGTAAGTAGCTTAAGGCACTTTCAAAGGAAAGTGATTTTCTCTGAAAGGACAGCATTTAGAAAGTGAAGCAACACTCCATTCACTTCGCACAGTGAATTGAAGTGTTGGAACAGACTGCTTCTCTTTCAGAGAAACGCATGTGAGTTTTTTGTGAAAGCTTGTAAGTCGCTTAAGGCACTTTCAAAGGAAAGTGATTTTCTCTGAAAGGACAGCATTTAGAAAGTGAAGCAACACTCCATTCACTTCGCACAGTGAATTGAAGTGTTGGAACAGACTGCTTCTCTTTCAGAGAAACGCATGTGAATTTCTGTTTAATGCTTGTAAGTAGCTTGAGGCACTTTCAAAGGAAAGTGATTTTCTCTGAAAGGACAGCATTTAGAAAGTGAAGCAACACTCCATTCACTTCGCACAGTGAATTGAAGTGTTGGAACAGACTGCTTCTCTTTCAGAGAAACGCATGTGAGTTTTTTGTGAAAGCTTGTAAGTAGCTTAAGTCACTTTCAAAGGAAAGTGATATTCTCTGTAAGGACAGCATTTAGAAAGTGAAGCAACACTCCATTCACTTCGCACAGTGAATTGAAGTGTTGGAACAGACTGCTTTTCTTTCAGAGAAACGCATGTGAATTTCTGTTGAATGCTTGTAAGTAGCTTAAGGTACTTTCAAAGGAAAGTGATTTTCTCTGAAAGGACAGCATTTAGAAAGTGAAGCAACACTCCATTCACTTCGCACAGTGAATTGAAGTGTTGGAACAGACTGCTTCTCTTTCAGAGAAACGCATGTGAGTTTTTTGTGAAAGCTTGTAAGTAGCTTAAGGCACTTTCAAAGGAAAGTGATTTTCTCTGAAAGGACAGCATTTAGAAAGTGAAGCAACACTCCATTCACTTCGCACAGTGAATTGAAGTGTTGGAACAGACTGCTTCTCTTTCAGAGAAACGCATGTGAGTTTTTTGTGAAAGCTTGTAAGTAGCTTAAGGCACTTTCAAAGGAAAGTGATTTTCTCTGAAAGGACAGCATTTAGAAAGTGAAGCAACACTCCATTCACTTCGCACAGTGAATTGAAGTGTTGGAACAGACTGCTTCTCTTTCAGTGAATCGCATGTGAATTCCTGTTGAATTCTTGTAATTAGCTTAAGGCACTTTCAAAGGAAAGTGATTTTCTCTGAAAGGACAGCATTTAGAAAGTGAAGCAACACTCCATTCACTTCGCACAGTGAATTGAAGTGTTGGAACAGACTGCTTCTCTTTCAGAAAAACGCATGTGAATTTCTGTTCAATGCTTGTAAGTAGCTTAAGGCACTTTCAAAGGAAAGTGATTTTCTCTGAAAGGACAGCATTTAGAAAGTGAAGCAACACTCCATTCACTTCGCACAGTGAATTGAAGTGTTGGAACAGACTGCTTCTCTTTCAGAGAAACGCATGTGAGTTTTTTGTGAAAGCTTGTAAGTAGCTTAAGGCACTTTCAAAGGAAAGTGATTTTCTCTGAAAGTACAGCATTTAGAAAGTGAAGCAACACTCCATTCACTTCGCACAGTGAATTGAAGTGTTGGAACAGACTGCTTCTCTTTCAGAGAAACGCATGGGAGTTTTTTGTGAAAGCTTGTAAGTAGCTTAAGGCACTTTCAAAGGAAAGTGATTTTCTCTGAAAGGACAGCATTTAGAAAGTGAAGCAACACTCCATTCACTTCGCACAGTGAATTGAAGTGTTGGAACAGACTGCTTCTCTTTCAGAGAAACGCATGTGAGTTTTTTGTGAAAGCTTTTAAGTAGCTTAAGGCACTTTCAAAGGAAAGTGATTTTCTCTGAAAGGACAGCATTTAGAAAGTGAAGCAAAACTCCATTCACTTCGCACAGTGAATTGAAGTGTTGGAACAGACTGCTTCTCTTTCAGAGAAACGCATGTGAATTTCTGTTTAATGCTTGTAAGTAGCTTGAGGCACTTTCAAAGGAAAGTGATTTTCTCTGAAAGGACAGCATTTAAAAAGTGAAGCAACACTCCATTCACTTCGCACAGTGAATTGAAGTGTTGGAACAGACTGCTTCTCTTTCAGATTATCGCATGTGAATTTCTGTTGAATGCTTGTAAGTAGCTTAAGGCACTTTCAAAGGAAAGTGATTTTCTCTGAAAGGACAGCATTTAGAAAGTGAAGCAACACTCCATTCACTTCGCACAGTGAATTGAAGTGTTGGAACAGACTGCTTCTCTTTCAGAGAAATGCATGTGAATTTATGTTGAATGCTTGTAAGTAGCTTAAGGCACTTTCAAAGGAAAGTGATTTTCTCTGAAAGGACAGCATTTAGAAAGTGAAGCAACACTCCATTCACTTCGCACAGTGAATTGAAGTGTTGGAACAGACTGCTTCTCTTTCAGAGAAACGCATGTGAGTTTTTTGTGAAAGCTTGTAAGTAGCTTAAGGCACTTTCAAAGGAAAGTGATTTTCTCTGAAAGGACAGCATTTAGAAAGTGAAGCAACACTCCATTCACTTCGCACAGTGAATTGAAGTGTTGGAACAGACTGCTTCTCTTTCAGAGAAACGGATGTGAGTTTTTTGTGAAAGCTTGTAAGTAGCTTAAGGCACTTTCAAAGGAAAGTGATTTTCTCTGAAAGGACAGCATTTAGAAAGTGAAGCAACACTCCATTCACTTCGCACAGTGAATTGAATTGTTGGAACAGACTGCTTCTCTTTCAGAGAATCGCATGTGAATTTCTGTTGAATGTTTGTAAGTAGCTTAAGGCACTTTCAAAGGAAAGTGATTTTCTCTGAAAGGACAGCATTTAGAAAGTGAAGCAACACTCCATTCACTTCGCACAGTGAATTGAAGTGTTGGAACAGACTGCTTCTCTTTCAGAGAAACGCTTGTGAATTTCTGTTCAATGCTTGTAAGTAGCTTAAGGCACTTTCAAAGGAAAGTGATTTTCTCTGAAAGGACAGCGTTTAGAAAGTGAAGCAACACTCCATTCACTTCGCACAGTGAATTGAAGTGTTGGAACAGACTGCTTCTCTTTCAGAGAAACGCATGTGAATTTCTGTTCAATGCTTGTAAGTAGCTTAAGGCACTTTCAAAGGAAAGTGATTTTCTCTGAAAGGACAGCATTTAGAAAGTGAAGCAACACTCCATTCACTTCGCTCAGTGAATTGAAGTGTTGGAACAGACTGCTTCTCTTTCAGAGAAACGCATGTGAGTTTTTTGTGAAAGCTTGTAAGTAGCTTAAGGCACTTTCAAAGGAAAGTGATTTTCTCTGAAAGGACAGCATTTAGAAAGTGAAGCAACACTCCATTCACTTCGCACAGTGAATTGAAGTGTTGGAACAGACTGCTTCTCTTTCAGAGAAACGCATGTGAATTTCTGTTTAATGCTTGTAAGTAGCTTAAGGCACTTTCAAAGGAAAGTGATTTTCTCTGAAAGGACAGCATTTAGAAAGTGAAGCAACACTCCATTCACTTCGCACAGTGAATTGAATTGTTGGAACAGACTGCTTTTCTTTCAGAGAAACGCATGTGAGTTTTTTGTGAAAGCTTGTAAGTAGCTTAAGGCACTTTCAAAGGAAAGTGATTTTCTCTGAAAGGACAGCATTTAGAAAGTGAAGCAACACTCCATTCACTTCGCACAGTGAATTGAAGTGTTGGAACAGACTGCTTCTCTTTCAGAGAAACGCATGTGAATTTCTGTTTAATGCTTCTAAGTAGCTTAAGGCACTTTCAAAGGAAAGTGATTTTCTCTGAAAGTACAGCATTTAGAAAGTGAAGCAACACTCCATTCACATCGCACAGTGAATTGAAGTGTTGGAACAGACTGCTTCTCTTTCAGAGAAACGGATGTGAGTTTTTTGTGAAAGCTTGTAAGTAGCTTAAGGCACTTTCAAAGGAAAGTGATTTTCTCTGAAAGGACAGCATTAGAAAGTGAAGCAACACTCCATTCACTTCGCACAGTGAATTGAAGTGTTGGAACAGACTGCTTCTCTTTCAGAGAAACGCATGTGAGTTTTTTGTGAAAGCTTGTAAGTAGCTTAAGGCACTTTCAAAGGAAAGTGATTTTCTCTGAAAGGACAGCATTTAGAAAGTGAAGCAACACTCCATTCACTTCTCACAGTGAATTGAAGTGTTGGAACAGACTGCTTCTCTTTCAGAGAAACGCATGTGAGTTTTTTGTGAAAGCTTGTAAGTAGCTTAAGGCACTTTCAAAGGAAAGTGATTTTCTCTGAAAGGACAGCATTTAGAAAGTGAAGCAACACTCCATTCACTTCGCACAGTGAATTGAAGTGTTGGAACAGACTGCTTCTCTTTCAGAGAAACGCATGTGAGTTTTTTGTGAAAGCTTGTAAGTAGCTTAAGGCACTTTCAAAGGAAAGTGATTTTCTCTGAAAGGACAGCATTTAGAAAGTGAAGCAACACTCCATTCACTTCGCACAGTGAATTGAAGTGTTGGAACAGACTGCTTCTCTTTCAGTGAATCGCATGTGAATTTCTGTTGAATGCTTGTAATTAGCTTAAGGCACTTTCAAAGGAAAGTGATTTTCTCTGAAAGGACAGCATTTAGAAAGTGAAGCAACACTCCATTCACTTCGCACAGTGAATTGAAGTGTTGGAACAGACTGCTTCTCTTTCAGTGAATCGCATGTGAATTTCTGTTGAATGCTTGTAATTAGCTTAAGGCACTTTCAAAGGAAAGTGATTTTCTCTGAAAGGACAGCATTTAGAAAGTGAAGCAACACTCCATTCACTTCGCACAGTGAATTGAAGTGTTGGAACAGACTGCTTCTCTTTCAGAAAAACGCATGTGAATTTCTGTTCAATGCTTGTAAGTAGCTTAAGGCACTTTCAAAGGAAAGTGATTTTCTCTGAAAGGACAGCATTTAGAAAGTGAAGCAACACTCCATTCACTTCGCACAGTGAATTGAAGTGTTGGAACAGACTGCTTCTCTTTCAGAGAAACGCATGTGAGTTTTTTGTGAAAGCTTGTAAGTAGCTTAAGGCACTTTCAAAGGAAAGTGATTTTCTCTGAAAGGACAGCATTTAGAAAGTGAAGCAACACTCCATTCACTTCGCACAGTGAATTGAAGTGTTGGAACAGACTGCTTCTCTTTCAGAGAAACGCATGGGAGTTTTTTGTGAAAGCTTGTAAGTAGCTTAAGGCACTTTCAAAGGAAAGTGATTTTCTCTGAAAGGACAGCATTTAGAAAGTGAAGCAACACTCCATTCACTTCGCACAGTGAATTGAAGTGTTGGAACAGACTGCTTCTCTTTCAGAGAAACGCATGTGAATTTCTGTTTAATGCTTGTAAGTAGCTTAAGGCACTTTCAAAGGAAAGTGATTTTCTCTGAAAGGACAGCATTTAGAAAGTGAAGCAACACTCCATTCACTTCGCACAGTGAATTGAATTGTTGGAACAGACTGCTTTTCTTTCAGAGAAACGCATGTGAGTTTTTTGTGAAAGCTTGTAAGTAGCTTAAGGCACTTTCAAAGGAAAGTGATTTTCTCTGAAAGGACAGCATTTAGAAAGTGAAGCAACACTCCATTCACTTCGCACAGTGAATTGAAGTGTTGGAACAGACTGCTTCTCTTTCAGAGAAACGCATGTGAATTTCTGTTTAATGCTTCTAAGTAGCTTAAGGCACTTTCAAAGGAAAGTGATTTTCTCTGAAAGTACAGCATTTAGAAAGTGAAGCAACACTCCATTCACATCGCACAGTGAATTGAAGTGTTGGAACAGACTGCTTCTCTTTCAGAGAAACGGATGTGAGTTTTTTGTGAAAGCTTGTAAGTAGCTTAAGGCACTTTCAAAGGAAAGTGATTTTCTCTGAAAGGACAGCATTAGAAAGTGAAGCAACACTCCATTCACTTCGCACAGTGAATTGAAGTGTTGGAACAGACTGCTTCTCTTTCAGAGAAACGCATGTGAGTTTTTTGTGAAAGCTTGTAAGTAGCTTAAGGCACTTTCAAAGGAAAGTGATTTTCTCTGAAAGGACAGCATTTAGAAAGTGAAGCAACACTCCATTCACTTCTCACAGTGAATTGAAGTGTTGGAACAGACTGCTTCTCTTTCAGAGAAACGCATGTGAGTTTTTTGTGAAAGCTTGTAAGTAGCTTAAGGCACTTTCAAAGGAAAGTGATTTTCTCTGAAAGGACAGCATTTAGAAAGTGAAGCAACACTCCATTCACTTCGCACAGTGAATTGAAGTGTTGGAACAGACTGCTTCTCTTTCAGAGAAACGCATGTGAGTTTTTTGTGAAAGCTTGTAAGTAGCTTAAGGCACTTTCAAAGGAAAGTGATTTTCTCTGAAAGGACAGCATTTAGAAAGTGAAGCAACACTCCATTCACTTCGCACAGTGAATTGAAGTGTTGGAACAGACTGCTTCTCTTTCAGTGAATCGCATGTGAATTTCTGTTGAATGCTTGTAATTAGCTTAAGGCACTTTCAAAGGAAAGTGATTTTCTCTGAAAGGACAGCATTTAGAAAGTGAAGCAACACTCCATTCACTTCGCACAGTGAATTGAAGTGTTGGAACAGACTGCTTCTCTTTCAGTGAATCGCATGTGAATTTCTGTTGAATGCTTGTAATTAGCTTAAGGCACTTTCAAAGGAAAGTGATTTTCTCTGAAAGGACAGCATTTAGAAAGTGAAGCAACACTCCATTCACTTCGCACAGTGAATTGAAGTGTTGGAACAGACTGCTTCTCTTTCAGAAAAACGCATGTGAATTTCTGTTCAATGCTTGTAAGTAGCTTAAGGCACTTTCAAAGGAAAGTGATTTTCTCTGAAAGGACAGCATTTAGAAAGTGAAGCAACACTCCATTCACTTCGCACAGTGAATTGAAGTGTTGGAACAGACTGCTTCTCTTTCAGAGAAACGCATGTGAGTTTTTTGTGAAAGCTTGTAAGTAGCTTAAGGCACTTTCAAAGGAAAGTGATTTTCTCTGAAAGGACAGCATTTAGAAAGTGAAGCAACACTCCATTCACTTCGCACAGTGAATTGAAGTGTTGGAACAGACTGCTTCTCTTTCAGAGAAACGCATGGGAGTTTTTTGTGAAAGCTTGTAAGTAGCTTAAGGCACTTTCAAAGGAAAGTGATTTTCTCTGAAAGGACAGCATTTAGAAAGTGAAGCAACACTCCATTCACTTCGCACAGTGAATTGAAGTGTTGGAACAGACTGCTTCTCTTTCAGAGAAACGCATGTGAGTTTTTTGTGAAAGCTTTTAAGTAGCTTAAGGCACTTTCAAAGGAAAGTGATTTTCTCTGAAAGGACAGCATTTAGAAAGTGAAGCAAAACTCCATTCACTTCGCACAGTGAATTGAAGTGTTGGAACAGACTGCTTCTCTTTCAGAGAAACGCATGTGAATTTATGTTTAATGCTTGTAAGTAGCTTGAGGCACTTTCAAAGGAAAGTGATTTTCTCTGAAAGGACAGCATTTAGAAAGTGAAGCAACACTCCATTCACTTCGCACAGTGAATTGAAGTGTTGGAACAGACTGCTTCTCTTTCAGATTATCGCATGTGAATTTCTGTTGAATGCTTGTAAGTAGCTTAAGGCACTTTCAAAGGAAAGTGATTTTCTCTGAAAGGACAGCATTTAGAAAGTGAAGCAACACTCCATTCACTTCGCACAGTGAATTGAAGTGTTGGAACAGACTGCTTCTCTTTCAGAGAAATGCATGTGAATTTATGTTGAATGCTTGTAAGTAGCTTAAGGCACTTTCAAAGGAAAGTGATTTTCTCTGAAAGGACAGCATTTAGAAAGTGAAGCAACACTCCATTCACTTCGCACAGTGAATTGAAGTGTTGGAACAGACTGCTTCTCTTTCAGAGAAACGCATGTGAGTTTTTTGTGAAAGCTTGTAAGTAGCTTAAGGCACTTTCAAAGGAAAGTGATTTTCTCTGAAAGGACAGCATTTAGAAAGTGAAGCAACACTCCATTCACTTCGCACAGTGAATTGAAGTGTTGGAACAGACTGCTTCTCTTTCAGAGAAACGGATGTGAGTTTTTTGTGAAAGCTTGTAAGTAGCTTAAGGCACTTTCAAAGGAAAGTGATTTTCTCTGAAAGGACAGCATTTAGAAAGTGAAGCAACACTCCATTCACTTCGCACAGTGAATTGAATTGTTGGAACAGACTGCTTCTCTTTCAGAGAATCGCATGTGAATTTCTGTTGAATGTTTGTAAGTAGCTTAAGGCACTTTCAAAGGAAAGTGATTTTCTCTGAAAGGACAGCATTTAGAAAGTGAAGCAACACTCCATTCACTTCGCACAGTGAATTGAAGTGTTGGAACAGACTGCTTCTCTTTCAGAGAAACGCTTGTGAATTTCTGTTCAATGCTTGTAAGTAGCTTAAGGCACTTTCAAAGGAAAGTGATTTTCTCTGAAAGGACAGCGTTTAGAAAGTGAAGCAACACTCCATTCACTTCGCACAGTGAATTGAAGTGTTGGAACAGACTGCTTCTCTTTCAGAGAAACGCATGTGAATTTCTGTTCAATGCTTGTAAGTAGCTTAAGGCACTTTCAAAGGAAAGTGATTTTCTCTGAAAGGACAGCATTTAGAAAGTGAAGCAACACTCCATTCACTTCGCACAGTGAATTGAAGTGTTGGAACAGACTGCTTCTCTTTCAGAGAAACGCATGTGAGTTTTTTGTGAAAGCTTGTAAGTAGCTTAAGGCACTTTCAAAGGAAAGTGATTTTCTCTGAAAGGACAGCATTTAGAAAGTGAAGCAACACTCCATTCACTTCGCACAGTGAATTGAAGTGTTGGAACAGACTGCTTCTCTTTCAGAGAAACGCATGTGAATTTCTGTTTAATGCTTGTAAGTAGCTTAAGGCACTTTCAAAGGAAAGTGATTTTCTCTGAAAGGACAGCATTTAGAAAGTGAAGCAACACTCCATTCACTTCGCACAGTGAATTGAAGTGTTGGAACAGACTGCTTTTCTTTCAGAGAAACGCATGTGAGTTTTTTGTGAAAGCTTGTAAGTAGCTTAAGGCACTTTCAAAGGAAAGTGATTTTCTCTGAAAGGACAGCATTTAGAAAGTGAAGCAACACTCCATTCACTTCGCACAGTGAATTGAAGTGTTGGAACAGACTGCTTCTCTTTCAGAGAAACGCATGTGAATTTCTGTTTAATGCTTGTAAGTAGCTTAAGGCACTTTCAAAGGAAAGTGATTTTCTCTGAAAGTACAGCATTTAGAAAGTGAAGCAACACTCCATTCACATCGCACAGTGAATTGAAGTGTTGGAACAGACTGCTTCTCTTTCAGAGAAACGGATGTGAGTTTTTTGTGAAAGCTTGTAAGTAGCTTAAGGCACTTTCAAAGGAAAGTGATTTTCTCTGAAAGGACAGCATTAGAAAGTGAAGCAACACTCCATTCACTTCGCACAGTGAATTGAAGTGTTGGAACAGACTGCTTCTCTTTCAGAGAAACGCATGTGAGTTTTTTGTGAAAGCTTGTAAGTAGCTTAAGGCACTTTCAAAGGAAAGTGATTTTCTCTGAAAGGACAGCATTTAGAAAGTGAAGCAACACTCCATTCACTTCTCACAGTGAATTGAAGTGTTGGAACAGACTGCTTCTCTTTCAGAGAAACGCATGTGAGTTTTTTGTGAAAGCTTGTAAGTAGCTTAAGGCACTTTCAAAGGAAAGTGATTTTCTCTGAAAGGACAGCATTTAGAAAGTGAAGAAACACTCCATTCACTTCGCACAGTGAATTGAAGTGTTGGAACAGACTGCTTCTCTTTCAGAGAAACGCATGTGAGTTTTTTGTGAAAGCTTGTAAGTAGCTTAAGGCACTTTCAAAGGAAAGTGATTTTCTCTGAAAGGACAGCATTTAGAAAGTGAAGCAACACTCCATTCACTTCGCACAGTGAATTGAAGTGTTGGAACAGACTGCTTCTCTTTCAGTGAATCGCATGTGAATTTCTGTTGAATGCTTGTAATTAGCTTAAGGCACTTTCAAAGGAAAGTGATTTTCTCTGAAAGGACAGCATTTAGAAAGTGAAGCAACACTCCATTCACTTCGCACAGTGAATTGAAGTGTTGGAACAGACTGCTTCTCTTTCAGTGAATCGCATGTGAATTTCTGTTGAATGCTTGTAATTAGCTTAAGGCACTTTCAAAGGAAAGTGATTTTCTCTGAAAGGACAGCATTTAGAAAGTGAAGCAACACTCCATTCACTTCGCACAGTGAATTGAAGTGTTGGAACAGACTGCTTCTCTTTCAGAAAAACGCATGTGAATTTCTGTTCAATGCTTGTAAGTAGCTTAAGGCACTTTCAAAGGAAAGTGATTTTCTCTGAAAGGACAGCATTTAGAAAGTGAAGCAACACTCCATTCACTTCGCACAGTGAATTGAAGTGTTGGAACAGACTGCTTCTCTTTCAGAGAAACGCATGTGAGTTTTTTGTGAAAGCTTGTAAGTAGCTTAAGGCACTTTCAAAGGAAAGTGATTTTCTCTGAAAGTACAGCATTTAGAAAGTGAAGCAACACTCCATTCACTTCGCACAGTGAATTGAAGTGTTGGAACAGACTGCTTCTCTTTCAGAGAAACGCATGGGAGTTTTTTCTGAAAGCTTGTAAGTAGCTTAAGGCACTTTCAAAGGAAAGTGATTTTCTCTGAAAGGACAGCATTTAGAAAGTGAAGCAACACTCCATTCACTTCGCACAGTGAATTGAAGTGTTGGAACAGACTGCTTCTCTTTCAGAGAAACGCATGTGAGTTTTTTGTGAAAGCTTTTAAGTAGCTTAAGGCACTTTCAAAGGAAAGTGATTTTCTCTGAAAGGACAGCATTTAGAAAGTGAAGCAAAACTCCATTCACTTCGCACAGTGAATTGAAGTGTTGGAACAGACTGCTTCTCTTTCAGAGAAACGCATGTGAATTTCTGTTTAATGCTTGTAAGTAGCTTGAGGCACTTTCAAAGGAAAGTGATTTTCTCTGAAAGGACAGCATTTAGAAAGTGAAGCAACACTCCATTCACTTCGCACAGTGAATTGAAGTGTTGGAACAGACTGCTTCTCTTTCAGATTATCGCATGTGAATTTCTGTTGAATGCTTGTAAGTAGCTTAAGGCACTTTCAAAGGAAAGTGATTTTCTCTGAAAGGACAGCATTTAGAAAGTGAAGCAACACTCCATTCACTTCGCACAGTGAATTGAAGTGTTGGAACAGACTGCTTCTCTTTCAGAGAAATGCATGTGAATTTATGTTGAATGCTTGTAAGTAGCTTAAGGCACTTTCAAAGGAAAGTGATTTTCTCTGAAAGGACAGCATTTAGAAAGTGAAGTAACACTCCATTCACTTCGCACAGTGAATTGAAGTGTTGGAACAGACTGCTTCTCTTTCAGAGAAACGCATGTGAGTTTTTTGTGAAAGCTTGTAAGTAGCTTAAGGCACTTTCAAAGGAAAGTGATTTTCTCTGAAAGGACAGCATTTAGAAAGTGAAGCAACACTCCATTCACTTCGCACAGTGAATTGAAGTGTTGGAACAGACTGCTTCTCTTTCAGAGAAACGGATGTGAGTTTTTTGTGAAAGCTTGTAAGTAGCTTAAGGCACTTTCAAAGGAAAGTGATTTTCTCTGAAAGGACAGCATTTAGAAAGTGAAGCAACACTCCATTCACTTCGCACAGTGAATTGAAGTGTTGGAACAGACTGCTTCTCTTTCAGAGAATCGCATGTGAATTTCTGTTGAATGTTTGTAAGTAGCTTAAGGCACTTTCAAAGGAAAGTGATTTTCTCTGAAAGGACAGCATTTAGAAAGTGAAGCAACACTCCATTCACTTCGCACAGTGAATTGAAGTGTTGGAACAGACTGCTTCTCTTTCAGAGAAACGCTTGTGAATTTCTGTTCAATGCTTGTAAGTAGCTTAAGGCACTTTCAAAGGAAAGTGATTTTCTCTGAAAGGACAGCGTTTAGAAAGTGAAGCAACACTCCATTCACTTCGCACAGTGAATTGAAGTGTTGGAACAGACTGCTTCTCTTTCAGAGAAACGCATGTGAATTTCTGTTCAATGCTTGTAAGTAGCTTAAGGCACTTTCAAAGGAAAGTGATTTTCTCTGAAAGGACAGCATTTAGAAAGTGAAGCAACACTCCATTCACTTCGCACAGTGAATTGAAGTGTTGGAACAGACTGCTTCTCTTTCAGAGAAACGCATGTGAGTTTTTTGTGAAAGCTTGTAAGTAGCTTAAGGCACTTTCAAAGGAAAGTGATTTTCTCTGAAAGGACAGCATTTAGAAAGTGAAGCAACACTCCATTCACTTAGCACAGTGAATTGAAGTGTTGGAACAGACTGCTTCTCTTTCAGAGAAACGCATGTGAATTTCTGTTTAATGCTTGTAAGTAGCTTAAGGCACTTTCAAAGGAAAGTGATTTTCTCTGAAAGGACAGCATTTAGAAAGTGAAGCAACACTCCATTCACTTCGCACAGTGAATTGAAGTGTTGGAACAGACTGCTTTTCTTTCAGAGAAACGCATGTGAGTTTTTTGTGAAAGCTTGTAAGTAGCTTAAGGCACTTTCAAAGGAAAGTGATTTTCTCTGAAAGGACAGCATTTAGAAAGTGAAGCAACACTCCATTCACTTCGCACAGTGAATTGAAGTGTTGGAACAGACTGCTTCTCTTTCAGAGAAACGCATGTGAATTTCTGTTTAATGCTTGTAAGTAGCTTAAGGCACTTTCAAAGGAAAGTGATTTTCTCTGAAAGTACAGCATTTAGAAAGTGAAGCAACACTCCATTCACATCGCACAATGAATTGAAGTGTTGGAACAGACTGCTTCTCTTTCAGAGAAACGGATGTGAGTTTTTTGTGAAAGCTTGTAAGTAGCTTAAGGCACTTTCAAAGGAAAGTGATTTTCTCTGAAAGGACAGCATTTAGAAAGTGAAGCAACACTCCATTCACTTCGCACAGTGAATTGAAGTGTTGGAACAGACTGCTTCTCTTTCAGAGAAACGCATGTGAGTTTTTTGTGAAAGCTTGTAAGTAGCTTAAGGCACTTTCAAAGGAAAGTGATTTTCTCTGAAAGGACAGCATTTAGAAAGTGAAGCAACACTCCATTCACTTCGCACAGTGAATTGAAGTGTTGGAACAGACTGCTTCTCTTTCAGAGAATCGCATGTGAATTTCTGTTGAATGCTTGTAAGTAGCTTAAGGCACTTTCAAAGGAAAGTGATTTTCTCTGAAAGGACAGCATTTAGAAAGTGAAGCAACACTCCATTCACTTCGCACAGTGAATTGAAGTGTTGGAACAGACTGCTTCTCTTTCAGAGAAACGCATGTGAATTTCTGTTGAATGCTTGTAAGTAGCTTAAGGCACTTTCAAAGGAAAGTGATTTTCTCTGAAAGGACAGCATTTAGAAAGTGAAGCAACACTCCATTCACTTCTCACAGTGAATTGAAGTGTTGGAACAGACTGCTTCTCTTTCAGAGAAACGCATGTGAGTTTTTTGTGAAAGCTTGTAAGTAGCTTAAGGCACTTTCAAAGGAAAGTGATTTTCTCTGAAAGGACAGCATTAGAAAGTGAAGCAACACTCCATTCACTTCACACAGTGAATTGAAGTGTTGGAACAGACTGCTTCTCTTTCAGAGAATCGCATGTGAATTTCTGTTTAATGCTTGTAAGTAGCTTAAGGCACTTTCAAAGGAAAGTGATTTTCTCTGAAAAGACAGCATTTAGAAAGTGAAGCAACACTCCATTCACTTAGCACAGTGAATTGAAGTGTTGGAACAGAATGCTTCTCTTACAGAGAAACACATGTGAATTTCTGTTTAATGCTTGTAAGTAGCTTAAGGCACTTTCAAAGGAAAGTGATTTTCTCTGACAGGACAGCATTTAGAAAGTGAAGCAACACTCCATTCACTTCTCACAGTGAATTGAAGTGTTGGAACAGACTGCTTCTCTTTCAGAGAAACGCATGTGAATTTCTGTTGAATGCTTGTAAGTAGCTTAAGGCACTTTCAAAGAAAAGTGATTTTCTCTGAAAGTACAGCATTTAGAAAGTTAAGCAACACTCCATTCACATCGCACAGTGAATTGAAGTGTTGGAACAGACTGCTTCTCTTTCAGAGAAACGGATGTGAGTTTTTTGTGAAAGCTTGTAAGTAGCTTAAGGTACTTTCAAAGGAAAGTGATTTTCTCTGAAAGGAAAGCATTTAGAAAGTGAAGCAACACTCCATTCACTTCGCACAGTGAATTAAAGTGTTGGAACAGACTGCTTCTCTTTCAGAGAAACGCTTCTGAGTTTTTTGTGAAAGCTTGTAAGTAGCTTAAGGCACTTTCAAAGGAAAGTGATTTTCTCTGAAAGGACAGCATTTAGAAAGTGAAGCAACACTCCATTCACTTCGCACAGTGAATTGAAGTGTTGGAACAGACTGCTTCTCTTTCAGAGAAACGCATGTGAATTTCTGTTGAATGCTTGTAAGTAGCTTAAGGCACTTTCAAAGGAAAGTGATTTTCTCTGAAAGGACAGCATTTAGAAAGTGAAGCAACACTCCATTCACTTCGCACAGTGAATTGAAGTGTTGGAACAGACTGCTTCTCTTTCAGAGAAACGCATGTGAATTTCTGTTGAATGCTTGTAAGTAGCTTAAGGCACTTTCAAAGGAAAGTGATTTTCTCTGAAAGGACAGCATTTAGAAAGTGAAGCAACACTCCATTCACTTCGCACAGTGAATTGAAGTGTTGGAACAGACTGCTTCTCTTTCAGAGAAACGCATGTGAGTTTTTTGTGAAAGCTTGTAAGTAGCTTAAAGCACTTTCAAAGGAAAGTGATTTTCTCTGAAAGGACAGCATTTAGAAATTGAAGCAACACTCCATTCACTTCGCACAGTGAATTAAAGTGTTGGAACAGACTGCTTCTCTTTCAGAGAAACGCATCTGAGTTTTTGGTGAAAGCTTGTAAGTAGCTTAAGGCACTTTCAAAGGAAAGTGATTTTCTCTGAAAGGACAGCATTTAGAAAGTGAAGCAAAACTCCATTCACTTCGCACAGTGAATTGAAGTGTTGGAACAGACTGCTTCTCTTTCAGAGAAACGCATGTGAATTTCTGTTGAATGCTTGTAAGTAGCTTAAGGCACTTTCAAAGGAAAGTGATTTTCTCTGAAAGGACAGCATTTAGAAAGTGAAGCAACACTCCATTCACTTCGCACAGTGAATTGAAGTGTTGGAACAGACTGCTTCTCTTACAGAGAAACACATGTGAATTTCTGTTTAATGCTTGTAAGTAGCTTAAGGCACTTTCAAAGGAAAGTGATTTTCTCTAACAGGACAGCATTTAGAAAGTGAAGCAACACTCCATTCACTTCGCACAGTGAATTGAAGTGTTGGAACAGACTGCTTCTCTTTCAGAGAAACGCATGTGAATTTCTGTTGAATGCTTGTAAGTAGCTTAAGGCACTTTCAAAGGAAAGTGATTTTCTCTGAAAGTACAGCATTTAGAAAGTGAAGCAACACTCCATTCACATCGCACAGTGAATTGAAGTGTTGGAACAGACTGCTTCTCTTTCAGAGAAACGAATGTAAGTTTTTTGTGAAAGCTTGTAAGTAGCTTAAGGCACTTTCAAAGGAAAGTGATTTTCTCTGAAAGGACAGCATTTAGAAAGTGAAGCAACACTCCATTCACTTCGCACAGTGAATTAAAGTGTTGGAACAGACTGCTTCTCTTTCAGAGAAACGCATGTGAGCTTTTTGTGAAAGCTTGTAAGTAGCTTAAGGCACTTTCAAAGGAAAGTGATTTTCTCTGAAAGGACAGCATTTAGAAAGTGAAGCAACACTCCATTCACTTCGCACAGTGAATTGAAGTGTTGGAACAGACTGCTTCTCTTTCAGAGAAACGCATGTGAATTTCTGTTGAATGCTTGTAACTAGCTTAAGGCACTTTCAAAGGAAAGTGATTTTCTCTGAAAGGAAAGCATTTAGAAAGTGAAGCAACACTCCATTCACATCGCACAGTGAATTGAAGTGTTGGAACAGACTGCTTCTCTTTCAGAGAAACGGATGTGAGTTTTTTGTGAAAGCTTGTAAGTAGCTTAAGGCACTTTCAAAGGAAAGTGATTTTCTCTGAAAGGACAGCATTTAGAAAGTGAAGCAACACTCCATTCACTTCGCACAGTGAATTGAAGTGTTGAAACAGACTGCTTCTCTTTCAGAGAAACGCATGTGAGTTTTTTGTGAAAGCTTGTAAGTAGCTTAAGGCACTTTCAAAGGAAAGTGATTTTCTCTGAAAGGACAGCATTTCGAAAGTGAAGCAACACTCCATTCACTTCGCACAGTGAATTGAAGTGTTGGAACAGACTGCTTCTCTTTCAGAGAATCGCATGTGAATTTCTGTTGAATGCTTGTAAGTAGCTTAAGGCACTTTCAAAGGAAAGTGATTTTCTCTGAAAGGACAGCATTTAGAAAGTGAAGCAACACTCCATTCACATCGCACAGTGAATTGAAGTGTTGGAACAGACTTCTTACCTTTCAGAGAAACGCATCTGAGTTTTTTGTGAAATCTTGTAAGGAGCTTAAGGCACTTTCAAAGGAAAGTGATTTTCTCTGAAAGGACAGCATTTAGAAAGTGAAGCAACACTCCATTCACTTAGCACAGTGAATTGAAGTGTTGGAACAGACTGCTTCTCTTTCAGAGAAACGCATGTGAATTTCTGTTGAATGCTTGTAAGTAGCTTAAGGCACTTTCAAAGGAAAGTGATTTTCTCTGAAAGGACAGCATTTAGAAAGTGAAGCAACACTCCATTCACTTCGCGCAGTGAATTGAAGTGTTGGAACAGACTGCTTCTCTTACAGAGAAACACATGTGAATTTCTGTTTAATGCTTGTAAGTAGCTTAAGGCACTTTCAAAGGAAAGTGATTTTCTCTAACAGGACAGCATTTAGAAAGTGAAGCAACACTCCATTCACTTCGCACAGTGAATTGAAGTGTTGGAACAGACTGCTTCTCTTTCAGAGAAACGCATGTGAATTTCTGTTGAATGCTTGTAAGTAGCTTAAGGCACTTTCAAAGGAAAGTGATTTTCTCTGAAAGTACAGCATTTCGAAAGTGAAGCAACACTCCATTCACATCGCACAGTGAATTGAAGTGTTGGAACAGACTGCTTCTCTTTCAGAGAAACGAATGTAAGTTTTTTGTGAAAGCTTGTAAGTAGCTAAAGGCACTTTCAAAGGAAAGTGATTTTCTCTGAAAGGACAGCATTTAGAAAGTGAAGCAACACTCCATTCACTTCGCACAGTGAATTAAAGTGTTGGAACAGACTGCTCCTCTTTCAGAGAAACGCATGTGAGCTTTTTGTGAAAGCTTGTAAGTAGCTTAAGGCACTTTCAAAGGAAAGTGATTTTCTCTGAAAGGACAGCATTTAGAAAGTGAAGCAACACTCCATTCACTTCCCACAGTGAATTGAAGTGTTGGAACAGACTGCTTCTCTTTCAGAGAAACGCATGTGAATTTCTGTTGAATGCTTGTAACTAGCTTAAGGCACTTTCAAAGGAAAGTGATTTTCTCTGAAAGGAAAGCATTTAGAAAGTGAAGCAACACTCCATTCACATCGCACAGTGAATTGAAGTGTTGGAACAGACTGCTTCTCTTTCAGAGAAACGGATGTGAGTTTTTTGTGAAAGCTTGTAAGTAGCTTAAGGCACTTTCAAAGGAAAGTGATTTTCTCTGAAAGGACAGCATTTAGAAAGTGAAGCAACACTCCATTCACTTCGCACAGTGAATTAAAGTGTTGGAACAGACTGCTTCTCTTTCAGAGAAACGCATCTGAGTTTTTTGTGAGAGCTTGTATGTAGCTTAAGGCACTTTCAAAGGAAAGTGATTTTCTCTGAAAGGACAGCATTTAGAAAGTGAAGCAACACTCCATTCACTTCGCACAGTGAATTGAAGTGTTGGAACAGACTGCTTCTCTTTCAGAGAAACGCATGTGAATTTCTGTTCAATGCTTGTAAGTAGCTTAAGGCACTTTCAAAGGAAAGTGATTTTCTCTGAAAGGACAGCATTTAGAAAGTGAAGCAACACTCCATTCACTTCGCACAGTGAATTGAAGTGTTGGAACAGACTGCTTCTCTTTCAGAGAAACGCATGTGAGTTTTTTGTGAAAGCTTGTAAGTAGCTTAAGGCACTTTCAAAGGAAAGTGATTTTCTCTGAAAGGACAGCATTTAGAAAGTGAAGCAACACTCCATTCACTTCGCACAGTGAATTGAAGTGTTGGAACAGACTGCTTCTCTTTCAGAGAATCGCATGTGAATTTCTGTTGAATGCTTGTAAGTAGCTTAAGGCACTTTCAAAGGAAAGTGATTTTCTCTGAAAGGACAGCATTTAGAAAGTGAAGCAACACTCCATTCACTTCGCACAGTGAATTGAAGTGTTGGAACAGACTGCGTCTCTTTCAGAGAAACGCATGTGAATTTCTGTTGAATGCTTGTAAGTAGCTTAAGGCACTTTCAAAGGAAAGTGATTTTCTCTGAAAGGACAGCATTTAGAAAGTGAAGCAACACTCCATTCACTTCGCACAGTGAATTGAAGTGTTGGAACAGACTGCTTCTCTTTCAGAGAAACGCATGTGAGTTTTTTGTGAAAGCTTGTAAGTAGCTTAAGGCACTTTCAAAGGAAAGTGATTTTCTCTGAAAGGACAGCATTTAGAAAGTGAAGCAACACTCCATTCACTTCGCACAGTGAATTGAAGTGTTGGAACAGACTGCTTCTCTTTCAGAGAAACGCATGTGAGTTTTTTGTGAAAGCTTGTAAGTAGCTTAAGGCACTTTCAAAGGAAAGTGATTTTCTCTGAAAGGACAGCATTTAGAAAGTGAAGCAACACTCCATTCACTTCGCACAGTGAATTGAAGTGTTGGAACAGACTGCTTCTCTTTCAGAGAATCGCATGTGAATTTCTGTTGAATGCTTGTAAGTAGCTTAAGGCACTTTCAAAGGAAAGTGATTTTCTCTGAAAGGACAGCATTTAGAAAGTGAAGCAACACTCCATTCACTTCGCACAGTGAATTGAAGTGTTGGAACAGACTGCTTCTCTTTCAGAGAAACGCATGTGAATTTCTGTTGAATGCTTGTAAGTAGCTTAAGGCACTTTCAAAGGAAAGTGATTTTCTCTGAAAGGACAGCATTTAGAAAGTGAAGCAACACTCCATTCACTTCTCACAGTGAATTGAAGTGTTGGAACAGACTGCTTCTCTTTCAGAGAAACGCATGTGAGTTTTTTGTGAAAGCTTGTAAGTAGCTTAAGGCACTTTCAAAGGAAAGTGATTTTCTCTGAAAGGACAGCATTAGAAAGTGAAGCAACACTCCATTCACTTCGCACAGTGAATTGAAGTGTTGGAACAGACTGCTTCTCTTTCAGAGAATCGCATGTGAATTTCTGTTGAATGTTTGTAAGTAGCTTAAGGCACTTTCAAAGGAGAGTGATTTTCTCTGAAAGTACAGCATTTAGAAAGTGAAGCAACACTCCATTCACTTCGCACAGTGAATTGAAGTGTTGGAACAGACTGCTTCTCTTTCAGAGAAACGTATGTGAATTTCTGTTCAGTGCTTGTAAGTAGCTTAAGGCACTTTCAAAGGAAAGTGATTTTCTCTGAAAGGACAGGATTTAGAAAGTGAAGCAACACTCCATTCACTTCGCACAGTGAATTGAAGTGTTGGAACAGACTGCTTCTCTTTCAGAGAAACGGATGTGAGTTTTTTGTGAAAGCTTGTAAGTAGCTTAAGGCACTTTCAAAGGAAAGTGATTTTCTCTGAAAGGACAGCATTTAGAAAGTGAAGTAACACTCCATTCACTTCGCACAGTGAATTGAAGTGTTGGAACAGACTGCTTCTCTTTCAGAGAAACGCATGTGAGTTTTTTGTGAAAGCTTGTAAGTAGCTTAAGACACTTTCAAAGGAAAGTGATTTTCTCTGAAAGAACAGCATTTAGAAAGTGAAGCAACACTCCATTCACTTCGCACAGTGAATTGAAGTGTTGGAACAGACTGCTTCTCTTTCAGAGAAACGGATGTGAGTTTTTTGTGAAAGCTTGTAAGTAGCTTAAGGCACTTTCAAAGGAAAGTGATTTTCTCTGAAAGGACAGCATTTAGAAAGTGAAGCAACACTCCATTCACTTCGCACAGTGAATTGAAGTGTTGGAACAGACTGCTTCTCTTTCAGAGAAACGCATGTGAATTTCTGTTGAATGCTTGTAAGTAGCTTAAGGCACTTTCCAAGGAAAGTGATTTTCTCTGAAAGGACAGCATTTAGAAAGTGAAGCAACGCTCCATTCACTTCGCACAGTGAATTGAAGTGTTGGAAAAGACTGCTTCTCTTTCAGAGAAACGCATGTGAGTTTTTTGTGAAAGCTTGTAATTTGCTTAAGGCACTTTCAAAGGAAAGTGATTTTCTCTGAAAGGACAGCATTTAGAAAGTGAAGCAACACTCCATTCACTTCGCACAGTGAATTGAAGTGTTGGAACAGACTGCTTCTCTTTCAGAGAAACGCATGTGAGTTTTTTGTGAAAGCTTGTAAGTTGCTTAAGGCACTTTCAAAGGAAAGTGATTTTCTCTGAAAGGACAGCATTTAGAAAGTGAAGCAACACTCCATTCACTTCGCACAGTGAATTGAAGTGTTGGAACAGACTGCTTCTCTTTCAGAGAAACGCATGTGAGTTTTTTGTGAAAGCTTGTAAGTAGCTTAAGGCACTTTCAAAGGAAAGTGATTTTCTCTGAAAGGACAGCATTTAGAAAGTGAAGCAACACTCCATTCACTTCGCACAGTGAATTAAAGTGTTGGAACAGACTGCTTCTCTTTCAGAGAAACGCATCTGAGTTTTTTGTGAAAGCTTGTATGTAGCTTAAGGCACTTTCAAAGGAAAGTGATTTTCTCTGAAAGGACAGCATTTAGAAAGTGAAGCAACACTCCATTCACTTCGCACAGTGAATTGAAGTGTTGGAACAGACTGCTTCTCTTTCAGAGAAACGCATGTGAATTTCTGTTCAATGCTTGTAAGTAGCTTAAGGCACTTTCAAAGGAAAGTGATTTTCTCTGAAAGGACAGCATTTAGAAAGTGAAGCAACACTCCATTCACTTCGCACAGTGAATTGAAGTGTTGGAACAGACTGCTTCTCTTTCAGAGAAACGCATGTGAGTTTTTTGTGAAAGCTTGTAAGTAGCTTAAGGCACTTTCAAAGGAAAGTGATTTTCTCTGAAAGGACAGCATTTAGAAAGTGAAGCAACACTCCATTCACTTCGCACAGTGAATTGAAGTGTTGGAACAGACTGCTTCTCTTTCAGAGAATCGCATGTGAATTTCTGTTGAATGCTTGTAAGTAGCTTAAGGCACTTTCAAAGGAAAGTGATTTTCTCTGAAAGGACAGCATTTAGAAAGTGAAGCAACACTCCATTCACTTCGCACAGTGAATTGAAGTGTTGGAACAGACTGCGTCTCTTTCAGAGAAACGCATGTGAATTTCTGTTGAATGCTTGTAAGTAGCTTAAGGCACTTTCAAAGGAAAGTGATTTTCTCTGAAAGGACAGCATTTAGAAAGTGAAGCAACACTCCATTCACTTCGCACAGTGAATTGAAGTGTTGGAACAGACTGCTTCTCTTTCAGAGAAACGCATGTGAGTTTTTTGTGAAAGCTTGTAAGTAGCTTAAGGCACTTTCAAAGGAAAGTGATTTTCTCTGAAAGGACAGCATTTAGAAAGTGAAGCAACACTCCATTCACTTCGCACAGTGAATTGAAGTGTTGGAACAGACTGCTTCTCTTTCAGAGAAACGCATGTGAGTTTTTTGTGAAAGCTTGTAAGTAGCTTAAGGCACTTTCAAAGGAAAGTGATTTTCTCTGAAAGGACAGCATTTAGAAAGTGAAGCAACACTCCATTCACTTCGCACAGTGAATTGAAGTGTTGGAACAGACTGCTTCTCTTTCAGAGAATCACATGTGAATTTCTGTTGAATGCTTGTAAGTAGCTTAAGGCACTTTCAAAGGAAAGTGATTTTCTCTGAAAGGACAGCATTTAGAAAGTGAAGCAACACTCCATTCACTTCCCACAGTGAATTGAAGTGTTGGAGCAGACTGCTTCTCTTTCAGAGAAACGTATGTGAATTTCTGTTCAGTGCTTGTAAGTAGCTTAAGGCACTTTCAAAGGAAAGTGATTTTCTCTGAAAGGACAGCATTTAGAAAGTGAAGCAACACTCCATTCACTTCGCACAGTGAATTGAAGTGTTGGAACAGACTGCTTCTCTTTCAGAGAAACGGATGTGAGTTTTTTGTGAAAGCTTGTAAGTAGCTTAAGGCACTTTCAAAGGAAAGTGATTTTCTCTGAAAGGACAGCATTTAGAAAGTGAAGTAACACTCCATTCACTTCGCACAGTGAATTGAAGTGTTGGAACAGACTGCTTCTCTTTCAGAGAAACGCATGTGAGTTTTTTGTGAAAGTTTGTAAGTAGCTTAAGGCACTTTCAAAGGAAAGTGATTTTCTCTGAAAGGACACCATTGAGAAAGTCAAGCAACACTCCATTCACTTCGCACAGTGAATTGAAGTGTTGGAACAGACTGCTTCTCTTTCAGAGAAACGGATGTGAGTTTTTTGTGAAAGCTTGTAAGTAGCTTAAGGCACTTTCAAAGGAAAGTGATTTTCTCTGAAAGGACAGCATTTAGAAAGTGAAGCAACACTCCATTCACTTCGCACAGTGAATTGAAGTGTTGGAACAGACTGCTTCTCTTTCAGAGAATCACATGTGAATTTCTGTTGAATGCTTGTAAGTAGCTTAAGGCACTTTCAAAGGAAAGTGATTTTCTCTGAAAGGACAGCATTTAGAAAGTGAAGCAACACTCCATTCACTTCGCACAGTGAATTGAAGTGTTGGAACAGACTGCTTCTCTTTCAGAGAAACGCATGTGAATTTCTGTTGAATGCTTGTAAGTAGCTTAAGGCACTTTCAAAGGAAAGTGATTTTCTCTGAAAGGACAGCATTTAGAAAGTGAAGCAACACTCCATTCACTTCGCACAGTGAATTGAAGTGTTGGAACAGACTGCTTCTCTTTCAGAGAAACGCATGTGAGTTTTTTGTGAAAGCTTGTAAGTAGCTTAAGGCACTTTCAAAGGAAAGTGATTTTCTCTGAAAGGACAGCATTAGAAAGTGAAGCAACACTCCATTCACTTCACACAGTGAATTGAAGTGTTGGAACAGACTGCTTCTCTTTCAGAGAATCGCATGTGAATTTCTGTTGAATGTTTGTAAGTAGCTTAAGGCACTTTCAAAGGAGAGTGATTATCTCTGAAAGGACAGCATTTAGAAAGTGAAGCAACACTCCATTCACTTCCCACAGTGAATTGAAGTGTTGGAGCAGACTGCTTCTCTTTCAGAGAAACGTATGTGAATTTCTGTTCAGTGCTTGTAAGTAGCTTAAGGCACTTTCAAAGGAAAGTGATTTTCTCTGAAAGGACAGCATTTAGAAAGTGAAGCAACACTCCATTCATTTCGCACAGTGAATTGAAGTGTTGGAACAGACTGCTTCTCTTTCAGAGAATCGCATGTGAATTTCTGTTGAATGCTTGTAAGTAGCTTAAGGCACTTTCAAAGGAAAGTGATTTTCTCTGAAAGGACAGCATTTAGAAAGTGAAGCAACACTCCATTCACTTCGCACAGTGAATTGAAGTGTTGGAACAGACTGCTTCTCTTTCAGAGAAACGCATGTGAGTTTTTTGTGAAAGCTTGTAAGTAGCTTAAGGCACTTTCAAAGGAAAGTGATTTTCTCTGAAAGGACAGCATTTAGAAAGTGAAGCAACACTCCATTCACTTCGCACAGTGAATTGAAGTGTTGGAACAGACTGCTTCTCTTTCAGAGAATCGCATGTGAATTTCTGTTGAATGCTTGTAAGTAGCTTAAGGCACTTTCAAAGGAAAGTGATTTTCTCTGAAAGGACAGCATTTAGAAAGTGAAGCAACACTCCATTCACTTCGCACAGTGAATTGAAGTGTTGGAACAGACTGCTTCTCTTTCAGAGAATCGCATGTGAATTTCTGTTGAATGCTTGTAAGTAGCTTAAGGCACTTTCAAAGGAAAGTGATTTTCTCTGAAAGGACAGCATTTAGAAAGTGAAGCAACACTCCATTCACTTCGCACAGTGAATTGAAGTGTTGGAACAGACTGCGTCTCTTTCAGAGAAACGCATGTGAATTTCTGTTGAATGCTTGTAAGTAGCTTAAGGCACTTTCAAAGGAAAGTGATTTTCTCTGAAAGGACAGCATTTAGAAAGTGAAGCAACACTCCATTCACTTCGCACAGTGAATTGAAGTGTTGGAACAGACTGCTTCTCTTTCAGAGAAACGCATGTGAATTTCTGTTGAATGCTTGTAAGTAGCTTAAGGCACTTTCAAAGGAAAGTGATTTTCTCTGAAAGGACAGCATTTAGAAAGTGAAGCAACACTCCATTCACTTCGCACAGTGAATTGAAGTGTTGGAAAAGACTGCTTCTCTTTCAGAGAAACGCATGTGAGTTTTTTGTGAAAGCTTGTAAGTTGCTTAAGGCACTTTCAAAGGAAAGTGATTTTCTCTGAAAGGACAGCATTTAGAAAGTGAAGCAACACTCCATTCACTTCGCACAGTGAATTGAAGTGTTGGAACAGACTGCTTCTCTTTCAGAGAAACGCATGTGAGTTTTTTGTGAAAGCTTGTAAGTTGCTTAAGGCACTTTCAAAGGAAAGTGATTTTCTCTGAAAGGACAGCATTTAGAAAGTGAAGCAACACTCCATTCACTTCGCACAGTGAATTGAAGTGTTGGAACAGACTGCTTCTCTTTCAGAGAAACGCATGTGAGTTTTTTGTGAAAGCTTGTAAGTAGCTTAAGGCACTTTCAAAGGAAAGTGATTTTCTCTGAAAGGACAGCATTTAGAAAGTGAAGCAACACTCCATTCATTTCGCACAGTGAATTGAAGTGTTGGAACAGACTGCTTCTCTTTCAGAGAATCGCATGTGAATTTCTGTTGAATGCTTGTAAGTAGCTTAAGGCACTTTCAAAGGAAAGTGATTTTCTCTGAAAGGACAGCATTTAGAAAGTGAAGCAACACTCCATTCACTTCGCACAGTGAATTGAAGTGTTGGAACAGACTGCTTCTCTTTCAGAGAAACGCATGTGAGTTTTTTGTGAAAGCTTGTAAGTAGCTTAAGGCACTTTCAAAGGAAAGTGATTTTCTCTGAAAGGACAGCATTTAGAAAGTGAAGCAACACTCCATTCACTTCGCACAGTGAATTGAAGTGTTGGAACAGACTGCTTCTCTTTCAGAGAATCGCATGTGAATTTCTGTTGAATGCTTGTAAGTAGCTTAAGGCACTTTCAAAGGAAAGTGATTTTCTCTGAAAGGACAGCATTTAGAAAGTGAAGCAACACTCCATTCACTTCGCACAGTGAATTGAAGTGTTGGAACAGACTGCTTCTCTTTCAGAGAATCGCATGTGAATTTCTGTTGAATGCTTGTAAGTAGCTTAAGGCACTTTCAAAGGAAAGTGATTTTCTCTGAAAGGACAGCATTTAGAAAGTGAAGCAACACTCCATTCACTTCGCACAGTGAATTGAAGTGTTGGAACAGACTGCGTCTCTTTCAGAGAAACGCATGTGAATTTCTGTTGAATGCTTGTAAGTAGCTTAAGGCACTTTCAAAGGAAAGTGATTTTCTCTGAAAGGACAGCATTTAGAAAGTGAAGCAACACTCCATTCACTTCGCACAGTGAATTGAAGTGTTGGAACAGACTGCTTCTCTTTCAGAGAAACGCATGTGAGTTTTTTGTGAAAGCTTGTAAGTAGCTTAAGGCACTTTCAAAGGAAAGTGATTTTCTCTGAAAGGACAGCATTTAGAAAGTGAAGCAACACTCCATTCACTTCGCACAGTGAATTGAAGTGTTGGAACAGACTGCTTCTCTTACAGAGAAACACATGTGAATTTCTGTTTAATGCTTGTAAGTAGCTTAAGGCACTTTCAAAGGAAAGTGATTTTCTCTAACAGGACAGCATTTAGAAAGTGAATCAACACTCTATTCACTTCGCACAGTGAATTGAAGTGTTGGAACAGACTGCTTCTCTTTCAGAGAAACGCATTTGAGTTTCTGTTGAATGCTTGTAAGTAGCTTAAGGCACTTTCAAAGGAAAGTGATTTTCTCTGAAAGTACAGCATTTAGAAAGTGAAGCAACACTCCATTCACATCGCACAGTGAATTGAAGTGTTGGAACAGACTGCTTCTCTTTCAGAGAAACGAATGTAAGTTTTTTGTGAAAGCTTGTAAGTAGCTTAAGGCACTTTCAAAGGAAAGTGATTTTCTCTGAAAGGACAGCATTTAGAAAGTGAAGCAACACTCCATTCACTTCGCACAGTGAATTAAAGTGTTGGAACAGACTGCTTCTCTTTCAGAGAAACGCATGTGAGCTTTTTGTGAAAGCTTGTAAGTAGCTTAAGGCACTTTCAAAGGAAAGTGATTTTCTCTGAAAGGACAGCATTTAGAAAGTGAAGCAATACTCCATTCACTTCGCACAGTGAATTGAAGTGTTGGAACAGACTGCTTCTCTTTCAGAGAAACGCATGTGAATTTCTGTTGAATGCTTGTAACTAGCTTAAGGCACTTTCAAAGGAAAGTGATTTTCTCTGAAAGGAAAGCATTTAGAAAGTGAAGCAACACTCCATTCACTTCGCACAGTGAATTGAAGTGTTGGAACAGACTGCTTCTCTTTCAGAGAAACGGATGTGAGTTTTTTGTGAAAGCTTGTAAGTAGCTTAAGGCACTTTCAAAGGAAAGTGATTTTCTCTGAAAGGACAGCATTTAGAAAGTGAAGCAACACTCCATTCACTTCGCAAAGTGAATTAAAGTGTTGGAACAGACTGCTTCTCTTTCAGAGAAACGCATCTGAGTTTTTTGTGAAAGCTTGTATGTAGCTTAAGGCACTTTCAAAGGAAAGTGATTTTCTCTGAAAGGACAGCATTTAGAAAGTGAAGCAACACTCCATTCACTTCGCACAGTGAATTGAAGTGTTGGAACAGACTGCTTCTCTTTCAGAGAAACGCATGTGAATTTCTGTTCAATGCTTGTAAGTAGCTTAAGGCACTTTCAAAGGAAAGTGATTTTCTCTGAAAGGACAGCATTTAGAAAGTGAAGCAACACTCCATTCACTTCGCACAGTGAATTGAAGTGTTGGAACAGACTGCTTCTCTTTCAGAGAAACGCATGTGAGTTTTTTGTGAAAGCTTGTAAGTAGCTTAAGGCACTTTCAAAGGAAAGTGATTTTCTCTGAAAGGACAGCATTTAGAAAGTGAAGCAACACTCCATTCACTTCTCACAGTGAATTGAAGTGTTGGAACAGACTGCTTCTCTTTCAGAGAAACGCATGTGAGTTTTTTGTGAAAGCTTGTAAGTAGCTTAAGGCACTTTCAAAGGAAAGTGATTTTCTCTGAAAGGACAGCATTAGAAAGTGAAGCAACACTCCATTCACTTCGCACAGTGAATTGAAGTGTTGGAACAGACTGCTTCTCTTTCAGAGAATCGCATGTGAATTTCTGTTGAATGTTTGTAAGTAGCTTAAGGCACTTTCAAAGGAGAGTGATATTCTCTGAAAGGACAGCATTTAGAAAGTGAAGCAACACTCCATTCACTTCCCACAGTGAATTGAAGTGTTGGAACAGACTGCTTCTCTTTCAGAGAAACGCATGTGAATTTCTGTTCAGTGCTTGTAAGTAGCTTAAGGCACTTTCAAAGGAAAGTGATTTTCTCTGAAAGGACAGCATTTAGAAAGTGAAGCAACACTCCATTCACTTCGCACAGTGAATTGAAGTGTTGGAACAGACTGCTTCTCTTTCAGAGAAACGCATGTGAGTTTTTTGTGAAAGCTTGTAAGTAGCTTAAGGCACTTTCAAAGGAAAGTGATTTTCTCTGAAAGGACAGCATTTAGAAAGTGAAGTAACACTCCATTCACTTCGCACAGTGAATTGAAGTGTTGGAACAGACTGCTTCTCTTCCAGAGAAACGCATGTGAGTTTTTTGTGAAAGCTTGTAAGTAGCTTAAGGCACTTTCAAAGGAAAGTGATTTTCTCTGAAAGAACAGCATTTAGAAAGTGAAGCAACACCCCATTCACTTCGCACAGTGAATTGAAGTGTTGGAACAGACTGCTTCTCTTTCAGAGAAACGGATGTGAGTTTTTTGTCAAAGCTTGTAAGTAGCTTAAGGCACTTTCAAAGGAAAGTGATTTTCTCTGAAAGGACAGCATTTAGAAAGTGAAGCAACACTCCATTCACTTCGCACAGTGAATTGAAGTGTTGGAACAGACTGCTTCTCTTTCAGAGAAGCACATTTGAATTTCTGTTGAATGCTTGTAAGTAGCTTAAGGCACTTTCAAAGGAAAGTGATTTTCTCTGAAAGGACAGCATTTAGAAAGTGAAGCAACACTCCATTCACTTCGCACAGTGAATTGAAGTGTTGGAAAAGACTGCTTCTCTTTCAGAGAAACGCATGTGAGTTTTTTGTGAAAGCTTGTAAGTTGCTTAAGGCACTTTCAAAGGAAAGTGATTTTCTCTGAAAGGACAGCATTTAGAAAGTGAAGCAACACTCCATTCACTTCGCACAGTGAATTGAAGTGTTGGAACAGACTGCTTCTCTTTCAGAGAAACGCATGTGAGTTTTTTGTGAAAGCTTGTAAGTAGCTTAAGGCACTTTCAAAGGAAAGTGATTTTCTCTGAAAGGACAGCATTTAGAAAGTGAAGCAACACTCCATTCATTTCGCACAGTGAATTGAAGTGTTGGAACAGACTGCTTCTCTTTCAGAGAATCGCATGTGAATTTCTGTTGAATGCTTGTAAGTAGCTTAAGGCACTTTCAAAGGAAAGTGATTTTCTCTGAAAGGACAGCATTTAGAAAGTGAAGCAACACTCCATTCACTTCGCACAGTGAATTGAAGTGTTCGAACAGACTGCTTCTCTTTCAGAGAAACACATGTGAGTTTTTTGTGAAAGCTTGTAAGTAGCTTAAGGCACTTTCAAAGGAAAGTGATTTTCTCTGAAAGGACAGCATTTAGAAAGTGAAGCAACACTCCATTCACTTCGCACAGTGAATTGAAGTGTTGGAACAGACTGCTTCTCTTTCAGAGAATCGCATGTGAATTTCTGTTGAATGCTTGTAAGTAGCTTAAGGCACTTTCAAAGGAAAGTGATTTTCTCTGAAAGGACAGCATTTAGAAAGTGAAGCAACACTCCATTCACTTCGCACAGTGAATTGAAGTGTTGGAACAGACTGCGTCTTTTTCAGAGAAACGCATGTGAATTTCTGTTGAATGCTTGTAAGTAGCTTAAGGCACTTTCAAAGGAAAGTGATTTTCTCTGAAAAGACAGCATTTAGAAAGTGAAGCAACACTCCATTCACTTCGCACAGTGAATTGAAGTGTTGGAACAGACTGCTTCTCTTTCAGAGAAACGCATGTGAGTTTTTTGTGAAAGCTTGTAAGTAGCTTAAGGCACTTTCAAAGGAAAGTGATTTTCTCTGAAAGGACAGCATTTAGAAAGTGAAGCAACACTCCATTCACTTCGCACAGTGAATTGAAGTGTTGGAACAGACTGCTTCTCTTTCAGAGAAACACATGTGAATTTCTGTTGAATGCTTGTAAGTAGCTTAAGGCACTTTCAAAGGAAAGTGATTTTCTCTGAAAGGACAGCATTTAGAAAGTGAAGCAACACTCCATTCACTTCTCACAGTGAATTGAAGTGTTGGAACAGACTGCTTCTCTTTCAGAGAAACGCATGTGAGTTTTTTGTGAAAGCTTGTAAGTAGCTGAAGGCACTTTCAAAGGAAAGTGATTTTCTCTGAAAGGACAGCATTAGAAAGTGAAGCAACACTCCATTCACTTCGCACAGTGAATTGAAGTGTTGGAACAGACTGCTTCTCTTTCAGAGAATCGCATGTGAATTTCTGTTGAATGTTTGTAAGTAGCTTAAGGCACTTTCAAAGGAGAGTGATTTTCTCTGAAAGGACAGCATTTAGAAAGTGAAGCAACACTCCATTCACTTCCCACAGTGAATTGAAGTGTTGGAACAGACTGCTTCTCTTTCAGAGAAACGCATGTGAATTTCTGTTCAGTGCTTGTAAGTAGCTTAAGGCACTTTCAAAGGAAAGTGATTTTCTCTGAAAGGACAGCATTTAGAAAGTGAAGCAACACTCCATTCACTTCGCACAGTGAATTGAAGTGTTGGAACAGACTGCTTCTCTTTCAGAGAAACGCATGTGAGTTTTTTGTGAAAGCTTGTAAGTAGCTTAAGGCACTTTCAAAGGAAAGTGATTTTCTCTGAAAGGACAGCATTTAGAAAGTGAAGCAACACTCCATTCATTTCGCACAGTGAATTGAAGTGTTGGAACAGACTGCTTCTCTTTCAGAGAATCGCATGTGAATTTCTGTTGAATGCTTGTAAGTAGCTTAAGGCACTTTCAAAGGAAAGTGATTTTCTCTGAAAGGACAGCATTTAGAAAGTGAAGCAACACTCCATTCACTTCGCACAGTGAATTGAAGTGTTCGAACAGACTGCTTCTCTTTCAGAGAAACGCATGTGAGTTTTTTGTGAAAGCTTGTAAGTAGCTTAAGGCACTTTCAAAGGAAAGTGATTTTCTCTGAAAGGACAGCATTTAGAAAGTGAAGCAACACTCCATTCACTTCGCACAGTGAATTGAAGTGTTGGAACAGACTGCTTCTCTTTCAGAGAATCGCATGTGAATTTCTGTTGAATGCTTGTAAGTAGCTCAAGGCACTTTCAAAGGAAAGTGATTTTCTCTGAAAGGACAGCATTTAGAAAGTGAAGCAACACTCCATTCACTTCGCACAGTGAATTGAAGTGTTGGAACAGACTGCTTCTCTTTCAGAGAATCGCATGTGAATTTCTGTTGAATGCTTGTAAGTAGCTTAAGGCACTTTCAAAGGAAAGTGATTTTCTCTGAAAGGACAGCATTTAGAAAGTGAAGCAACACTCCATTCACTTCGCACAGTGAATTGAAGTGTTGGAACAGACTGCGTCTCTTTCAGAGAAACGCATGTGAGCTTTTTGTGAAAGCTTGTAAGTAGCTTAAGGCACTTTCAAAGGAAAGTGATTTTCTCGGAAAGAACAGCATTTAGAAAGTGAAGCAACACTCCATTCACTTCGCACAGTGAATTGAAGTGTTGGAACAGACTGCTTCTCTTTCAGAGAAACGGATGTGAGGTTTTTGTGAAAGCTTGTAAGTAGCTTAAGGCACTTTCAAAGGAAAGTGATTTTCTCTGAAAGGACAGCATTTAGAAAGTGAAGCAACACTCCATTCACTTCGCACAGTGAATTGAAGTGTTGGAACAGACTGCTTCTCTTTCAGAGAAACGCATGTGAATTTCTGTTGAATGCTTGTAAGTAGCTTAAGGCACTTTCAAAGGAAAGTGATTTTCTCTGAAAGGACAGCATTTAGAAAGTGAAGCAACACTCCATTCACTTCGCACAGTGAATTGAAGTGTTGGAAAAGACTGCTTCTCTTTCAGAGAAACGCATGTGAGTTTTTTGTGAAAGCTTGTAAGTTGCTTCAGGCACTTTCAAAGGAAAGTGATTTTCTCTGAAAGGACAGCATTTAGAAAGTGAAGCAACACTCCATTCACTTCGTACAGTGAATTGAAGTGTTGGAACAGACTGCTTCTCTTTCAGAGAAACGCATGTGAGTTTTTTGTGAAAGCTTGTAAGTTGCTTAAGGCACTTTCAAAGGAAAGTGATTTTCTCTGAAAGGACAGCATTTAGAAAGTGAAGCAACACTCCATTCACTTCGCACAGTGAATTGAAGTGTTGGAACAGACTGCTTCTCTTTCAGAGAAACGCATGTGAGTTTTTTGTGAAAGCTTGAAAGTAGCTTAAGGCACTTTCAAAGGAAAGTGATTTTCTCTGAAAGGACAGCATTTAGAAAGTGAAGCAACACTCCATTCATTTCGCACAGTGAATTGAAGTGTTGGAACAGACTGCTTCTCTTTCAGAGAATCGCATGTGAATTTCTGTTGAATGCTTGTAAGTAGCTTAAGGCACTTTCAAAGGAAAGTGATTTTCTCTGAAAGGACAGCATTTAGAAAGTGAAGCAACACTCCATTCACTTCGCACAGTGAATTGAAGTGTTGGAACAGACTGCTTCTCTTTCAGAGAAACGCATGTGAGTTTTTTGTGAAAGCTTGTAAGTTGCTTAAGGCACTTTCAAAGGAAAGTGATTTTCTCTGAAAGGACAGCATTTAGAAAGTGAAGCAACACTCCATTCACTTCGCACAGTGAATTGAAGTGTTGGAACAGACTGCTTCTCTTTCAGAGAATCGCATGTGAATTTCTGTTGAATGCTTGTAAGTAGCTTAAGGCACTTTCAAAGGAAAGTGATTTTCTCTGAAAGGACAGCATTTAGAAAGTGAAGCAACACTCCATTCACTTCGCACAGTGAATTGAAGTGTTGGAACAGACTGCTTCTCTTTCAGAGAAACGCATGTGAATTTCTGTTCAATGCTTGTAAGTAGCTTAAGGCACTTTCAAAGGAAAGTGATTTTCTCTGAAAGTACAGCATTTAGAAAGTGAAGCAACACTCCATTCACTTCGCACAGTGAATTGAAGTGTTGGAACAGACTGCTTCTCTTTCAGAGAATCGCATGTGAATTTCTGTTGAATGCTTGTAAGTAGCTTAAGGCACTTTCAAAGGAAAGTGATTTTCTCTGAAAGGACAGCATTTAGAAAGTGAAGCAACACTCCATTCACTTCGCACAGTGAATTGAAGTGTTGGAACAGACTGCTTCTCTTTCAGAGAAACGCATGTGAGTTTTTTGTGAAAGCTTGTAAGTAGTTTAAGGCACTTTCAAAGGAAAGTGATTTTCTCTGAAAGGACAGCATTTAGAAAGTGAAGCAACACTCCATTCACTTCGCACAGTGAATTGAAGTGTTGGAACAGACTGCTTCTCTTTCAGAGAAACGCATGTGAGTTTTTTGTGAAAGCTTGTAAGTAGCTTAAGGCACTTTCAAAGGAAAGTGATTTTCTCTGAAAGGACAGCATTTAGCAAGTGAAGCAACACTCCATTCACTTCGCACAGTGAATTGAAGTGTTCGAACAGACTGCTTCTCTTTCAGAGAAACGCATGTGAGTTTTTTGTGAAAGCTTGTAAGTAGCTTAAGGCACTTTCAACGGAAAGTGATTTTCTCTGAAAGGACAGCATTTAGAAAGTGAAGCAACACTCCATTCACTTCGCACAGTGAATTGAAGTGTTGGAACAGACTGCTTCTCTTTCAGAGAATCGCATGTGAATTTCTGTTGAATGCTTGTAAGTAGCTTAAGGCACTTTCAAAGGAAAGTGATTTTCTCTGAAAGGACAGCATTTAGAAAGTGAAGCAACACTCCATTCACTTCGCACAGTGAATTGAAGTGTTGGAACAGACTGCTTCTCTTTCAGAGAAACGCATGTGAGTTTTTTGTGAAAGCTTGTAAGTAGATTAAGGCACTTTCAAAGGAAAGTGATTTTCTCTGAAAGGACAGCATTTAGAAAGTGAAGCAACACTCCATTCACTTCGCACAGTGAATTGAAGTGTTGGAACAGACTGCTTCTCTTTCAGAGAAATGCATGTGAATTTCTGTTGAATGCTTGTAAGTAGCTTAAGGCACTTTCAAAGGAAAGTGATTTTCTCTGAAAGGACAGCATTTAGAAAGTGAAGCAACACTCCATTCACTTCGCACAGTGAATTGAAGTGTTGGAAAAGACTGCTTCTCTTTCAGAGAAACGCATGTGAGTTTTTTGTGAAAGCTTGTAAGTTGCTTAAGGCACTTTCAAAGGAAAGTGATTTTCTCTGAAAGGACAGCATTTAGAAAGTGAAGCAACACTCCATTCACTTCGCACAGTGAATTGAAGTGTTGGAACAGACTGCTTCTCTTTCAGAGAAACGCATGTGAGTTTTTTGTGAAAGCTTGTAAGTTGCTTAAGGCACTTTCAAAGGAAAGTGATTTTCTCTGAAAGGACAGCATTTAGAAAGTGAAGCAACACTCCATTCACTTCGCACAGTGAATTGAAGTGTTGGAACAGACTGCTTCTCTTTCAGAGGAACGCATGTGAGTTTTTTGTGAAAGCTTGTAAGTAGCTTAAGGCACTTTCAAAGGAAAGTGATTTTCTCTGAAAGGACAGCATTTAGAAAGTGAAGCAACACTCCATTCATTTCGCACAGTGAATTGAAATGTTGGAACAGACTGCTTCTCTTTCAGAGAATCGCATGTGAATTGATGTTGAATGCTTGTAAGTAGCTTAAGGCACTTTCAAAGGAAAGTGATTTTCTCTGAAAGGACAGCATTTAGAAAGTGAAGCAACACTCCATTCACTTCGCACAGTGAATTGAAGTGTTCGAACAGACTGCTTCTCTTTCAGAGAAACGCATGTGAGTTTTTTGTGAAAGCTTGTAAGTAGCTTAAGGCACTTTCAAAGGAAAGTGATTTTCTCTGAAAGGACAGCATTTAGAAAGTGAAGCAACACTCCATTCACTTCGCACAGTGAATTGAAGTGTTGGAACAGACTGCTTCTCTTTCAGAGAATCGCATGTGAATTTCTGTTGAATGCTTGTAAGTAGCTTAAGGCACTTTCAAAGGAAAGTGATTTTCTCTGAAAGGACAGCATTTAGAAAGTGAAGCAACACTCCATTCACTTCGCACAGTGAATTGAAGTGTTGGAACAGACTGCTTCTCTTTCAGAGAAACGCATGTGAATTTCTGTTCAATGCTTGTAAGTAGCTTAAGGCACTTTCAAAAGAAAGTGATTTTCTCTGAAAGGACAGCATTTAGAAAGTGAAGCAACACTCCATTCACGTCGCACAGTGAATTGAAGTGTTGGAACAGACTGCTTCTCTTTCAGAGAATCGCATGTGAATTTCTGTTGAATGCTTGTAAGTAGCTTAAGGCACTTTCAAAGGAAAGTGATTTTCTCTGAAAGGACAGCATTTAGAAAGTGAAGCAACACTCCATTCACTTCGCACAGTGAATTGAAGTGTTGGAACAGACTGCTTCTCTTTCAGAGAAACGCATGTGAGTTTTTTGTGAAAGCTTGTAAGTAGCTTAAGGCACTTTCAAAGGAAAGTGATTTTCTCTGAAAGGACAGCATTTAGAAAGTGAAGCAACACTCCATTCACTTCGCACAGTGAATTGAAGTGTTGGAACAGACTGCTTCTCTTTCAGAGAAACGCATGTGTGTTTTTTGTGAAAGCTTGTAAGTAGCTTAAGGCACTTTCAAAGGAAAGTGATTTTCTCTGAAAGGACAGCATTTAGAAAGTGAAGCAACACTCCATTCACTTCGCACAGTGAATTGAAGTGTTGGAACAGACTGCTTCTCTTTCAGAGAATCGCATGTGAATTTCTGTTGAATGTTTGTAAGTAGCTTAAGGCACTTTCAAAGGAAAGTGATTTTCTCTGAAAGGACAGCATTTAGAAAGTGAAGCAACACTCCATTCACTTCGCACAGTGAATTGAAGTGTTGGAACAGACTGCTTCTCTTTCAGAGAAACGCATGTGAATTTCTGTTAAATGCTTGTAAGTAGCTTAAGGCACTTTCAAAGGAAAGTGATTTTCTCCGAAAGGACAGCATTTAGAAAGTGAAGCAACACTCCATTCACTTCGCACAGTGAATTGAAGTGTTGGAACAGACTGCTTCTCTTTCAGAGAAACGGATGTGAGTTTTTTGTGAAAGCTTGTAAGTAGCTTAAGGCACTTTCAAAGGAAAGTGATTTTCTCTGAAAGGACAGCATTTAGAAAGTGAAGCAACACTCCATTCACTTCGCACAGTGAATTGAAGTGTTGAAACAGACTGCTTCTCTTTCAGAGAAACGCATGTGAATTTCTGTTCAATGCTTGTAAGTAGCTTAAGGCACTTTCAAAGGAAAGTGATTTTCTCTGAAAGGACAGCATTTAGAAAGTGAAGCAACACTCCATTCACTTCGCACAGTGAATTGAAGTGTTGAAACAGACTGCTTCTCTTTCAGAGAAACGCATGTGAATTTCTGTTGAATGCTTGTAAGTAGCTTAAGGCACTTTCAAAGGAAAGTGATTTTCTCTGAAAGGACAGCATTTAGAAAGTGAAGCAACACTCCATTCACTTCGCACAGTGAATTGAAGTGTTGGAACAGACTGCTTCTCTTTCAGAGAAGCGCATGTGAATTTCTGTTTAATCCTTGTAAGTAGCTTAAGGCACTTTCAAAGGAAAGTGATTTTCTCTGAATGGACACCATTGAGAAAGTCAAGCAACACTCCATTCACTTCGCACAGTGAATTGAAGTGTTGGAACAGACTGCTTCTCTTACAGAGAAACACATGTGAATTTCTGTTGAATGCTTGTAACTAGCTTAAGGCACTTTCAAAGGAAAGTGATTTTCTCTGACAGGAGAACATTTAGAAAGTGAAGCAACACTCCATTCACTTCGCACAGTGAATTGAAGTGTTGGAACAGACTGCTTCTCTTTCAGAGAAACGCATGTGTATTTCTGTTCAATGCTTGTAAGTAGCTTAAGGCACTTTCAAAGGAAAGTGATTTTCTCTGAAAGGACAGCATTTAGAAAGTGAAGCAACACTCCATTCACATCGCACAGTGAATTGAAGTGTTGGAACAGACTGCTTCTCTTTCAGAGAAACGGATGTAAGTTTTTTGTTAAAGCTTGTAAGTAGCTTAAGGAACATTCAAAGGAAAGTGATTTTCTCTGAAAGGACAGCATTTAGAAAGTGAAGCAACACTCCATTCACTTCGCACAGTGAATTGAAGTGTTGGAACAGACTGCTTCTCTTTCAGAGAAACGCATGTGAATTTCTGTTCAATGCTTGTAAGTAGCTTAAGGCACTTTCAAAGAAAGTGATTTTCTCTGAAAGGACAGCATTTAGAAAGTGAAGCAACACTCCATTCACTTCGCACAGTGAATTGAAGTGTTGGAACAGACTGCTTCTCTTTCAGAGAAACGCATGTGAGTTTTTTGTGAAAGCTTGTAAGTAGCTTAAGTCACTTTCAAAGGAAAGTGATATTCTCTGAAAGGACAGCATTTAGAATGTGAAGCAACACTCCATTCACTTCGCACAGTGAATTGAAGTGTTGGAACAGACTGCTTCTCTTTCAGAGAAACGCATGTGAATTTCTGTTGAATGCTTGTAAGTAGCTTAAGGCACTTTCAAAGGAAAGTGATTTTCTCTGAAAGGACAGCATTTAGAAAGTGAAGCAACACTCCATTCACTTCGCACAGTGAATTGAAGTGTTGGAACAGACTGCTTCTCTTTCAGAGAAACGCATGTGAGTTTTTTGTGAAAGCTTGTAAGTAGCTTAAGGCACTTTCAAAGGAAAGTGATTTTCTCTGAAAGGACAGCATTTAGAAAGTGAAGCAACACTCCATTCACTTCGCACAGTGAATTGAAGTGTTGGAACAGACTGCTTCTCTTTCAGAGAAACGCATGTGAGTTTTTTGTGAAAGCTTGTAAGTAGCTTAAGGCACTTTCAAAGGAAAGTGATTTTCTCTGAAAGGACAGCATTTAGAAAGTGAAGCAACACTCCATTCACTTCGCACAGTGAATTGAAGTGTTGGAACAGACTGCTTCTCTTTCAGAGAATCGCATGTGAATTTCTGTTGAATGCTTGTATGTAGCTTAAGGCACTTTCAAAGGAAAGTGATTTTCTCTGAAAGGACAGCATTTAGAAAGTGAAGCAACACTCCATTCACTTCGCACAGTGAATTGAAGTGTTGGAACAGACTGCTTCTCTTTCAGAGAAACGCATGTGAATTTCTGTTGAATGCTTGTAAGTAGCTTAAGGCACTTTCAAAGGAAAGTGATTTTCTCTGAAAGGACAGCATTTAGAAAGGGAAGCAACACTCCATTCACTTCGCACAGTGAATTGAAGTGTTGGAACAGACTGCTTCTCTTTCAGAGAAACGCATGTGAGTTTTTTGTGAAAGCTTGTAAGTAGCTTAAGGCACTTTCAAAGGAAAGTGATTTTCTCTGAAAGGACAGCATTTAGAAAGTGAAGCAACACTCCATTCACTTCGCACAGTGAATTGAAGTGTTGGAACAGACTGCTTCTCTTTCAGAGAAACGCATGTGAGTTTTTTGTGAAAGCTTGTAAGTAGCTTAAGGCACTTTCAAAGGAAAGTGATTTTCTCTGAAAGGACAGCATTTAGAAAGTGAAGCAACACTCCATTCACTTCGCACAGTGAATTGAAGTGTTGGAACAGACTGCTTCTCTTTCAGAGAAACGCATGTGAGTTTTTTGTGAAAGCTTGTAAGTAGCTTAAGTCACTTTCAAAGGAAAGTGATATTCTCTGAAAGGACAGCATTTAGAATGTGAAGCAACACTCCATTCACTTCGCACAGTGAATTGAAGTGTTGGAACAGACTGCTTCTCTTTCAGAGAAACGCATGTGAATTTCTGTTGAATGCTTGTAAGTAGCTTAAGGCACTTTCAAAGGAAAGTGATTTTCTCTGAAAGGACAGCATTTAGAAAGTGAAGCAACACTCCATTCACTTCGCACAGTGAATTGAAGTGTTGGAACAGACTGCTTCTCTTTCAGAGAAACGCATGTGAGTTTTTGGTGAAAGCTTGTAAGTAGCTTAAGGCACTTTCAAAGGAAAGTGATTTTCTCTGAAAGGACAGCATTTAGAAAGTGAAGCAACACTCCATTCACTTCGCACAGTGAATTGAAGTGTTGGAACAGACTGCTTCTCTTTCAGAGAAACGCATGTGAGTTTTTTGTGAAAGCTTGTAAGTAGCTTAAGGCACTTTCAAAGGAAAGTGATTTTCTCTGAAAGGACAGCATTTAGAAAGTGAAGCAACACTCCATTCACTTCGCACAGTGAATTGAAGTGTTGGAACAGACTGCTTCTCTTTCAGAGAATCGCATGTGAATTTCTGTTGAATGCTTGTAAGTAGCTTAAGGCACTTTCAAAGGAAAGTGATTTTCTCTGAAAGGACAGCATTTAGAAAGTGAAGCAACACTCCATTCACTTCGCACAGTGAATTGAAGTGTTGGAACAGACTGCTTCTCTTTCAGAGAAACGCATGTGAATTTCTGTTGAATGCTTGTAAGTAGCTTAAGGCACTTTCAAAGGAAAGTGATTTTCTCTGAAAGGACAGCATTTAGAAAGGGAAGCAACACTCCATTCACTTCGCACAGTGAATTGAAGTGTTGGAACAGACTGCTTCTCTTTCAGAGAAACGCATGTGAGTTTTTTGTGAAAGCTTGTAAGTAGCTTAAGGCACTTTCAAAGGAAAGTGATTTTCTCTGAAAGGACAGCATTTAGAAAGTGAAGCAACACTCCATTCACTTCGCACAGTGAATTGAAGTGTTGGAACAGACTGCTTCTCTTTCAGAGAAACGCATGTGAGTTTTTTGTGAAAGCTTGTAAGTAGCTTAAGGCACTTTCAAAGGAAAGTGATTTTCTCTGAAAGGACAGCATTTAGAAAGTGAAGCAACACTCCATTCACTTCGCACAGTGAATTGAAGTGTTGGAACAGACTGCTTCTCTTTCAGAGAATCGCATGTGAGTTTTTTGTGAAAGCTTGTAAGTAGCTTAAGGCACTTTCAAAGGAAAGTGATTTTCTCTGAAAGGACAGCATTTAGAAAGTGAAGCAACACTCCATTCACTTCGCACAGTGAATTGAAGTGTTGGAACAGACTGCTTCTCTTTCAGAGAAACGCATGTGAATTTCTGTTCAATGCTTGTAAGTAGCTTGAGGCACTTTCAAAGGAAAGTGATTTTCTCTGAAAGGACAGCATTTAGAAAGTGAAGCAACACTCCATTACTTCGCACAGTTAATTGAAGTGTTGGAACAGACTGCTTCTCTTTCAGAGAATCGCATGTGAATTTCTGTTGAATGCTTGTAAGTAGCTTAAGGCACTTTCAAAGGAAAGTGATTTTCTCTGAAAGGACAGCATTTAGAAAGTGAAGCAACACTCCATTCACTTCGCACAGTGAATTGAAGTGTTGGAACAGACTGCTTCTCTTTCAGAGAAACGCATGTGAATTTCTGTTGAATGCTTGTAAGTAGCTTAAGGCACTTTCAAAGGAAAGTGATTTTCTCTGAAAGGACAGCATTTAGAAAGGGAAGCAACACTCCATTCACTTCGCACAGTGAATTGAAGTGTTGGAACAGACTGCTTCTCTTTCAGAGAAACGCATGTGAGTTTTTTGTGAAAGCTTGTAAGTAGCTTAAGGCACTTTCAAAGGAAAGTGATTTTCTCTGAAAGGACAGCATTTAGAAAGTGAAGCAACACTCCATTCACTTTGCACAGTGAATTGAAGTGTTGGAACAGACTGCTTCTCTTTCAGAGAAACGCATGTGAGTTTTTTGTGAAAGCTTGTAAGTAGCTTAAGGCACTTTCAAAAGAAAGTGATTTTCTCTGAAAGGACAGCATTTAGAAAGTGAAGCAACACTCCATTCACTTCGCACAGTGAATTGAAGTGTTGGAACAGACTGCTTCTCTTTCAGAGAAACGCATGTGAGTTTTTTGTGAAAGCTTGTAAGTAGCTTAAGGCACTTTCCAAGGAAAGTGATTTTCTCTGAAAGGACAGCATTTAGAAAGTGAAGCAACACTCCATTCACTTCGCACAGTGAATTGAAGTGTTGGAACAGACTGCTTCTCTTTCAGAGAAACGCATGTGAATTTCTGTTCAATGCTTGTAAGTAGCTTGAGGCACTTTCAAAGGAAAGTGATTTTCTCTGAAAGGACAGCATTTAGAAAGTGAAGCAACACTCCATTCACTTCGCACAGTGAATTGAAGTGTTGGAACAGACTGCTTCTCTTTCAGAGAATCGCATGTGAATTTCTGTTGAATGCTTGTAAGTAGCTTAAGGCACTTTCAAAGGAAAGTGATTTTCTCTGAAAGGACAGCATTTAGAAAGTGAAGCAACACTCCATTCACTTCGCACAGTGAATTGAAGTGTTGGAACAGACTGCTTCTCTTTCAGAGAAACGCATGTGAATTTATGTTGAATGCTTGTAAGTAGCTTAAGGCACTTTCAAAGGAAAGTGATTTTCTCTGAAAGGACAGCATTTAGAAAGTGAAGCAACACTCCATTCACTTCGCACAGTGAATTGAAGTGTTGGAACAGACTGCTTCTCTTTCAGAGAAACGCATGTGAGTTTTTTGTGAAAGCTTGTAAGTAGCTTAAGGCACTTTCAAAGGAAAGTGATTTTCTCTGAAAGGACAGCATTAGAAAGTGAAGCAACACTCCATTCACTTCACACAGTGAATTGAAGTGTTGGAACAGACTGCTTCTCTTTCAGAGAAACGGATGTGAGTTTTTTGTGAAAGCTTGTAAGTAGCTTAAGGCACTTTCAAAGGAAAGTGATTTTCTCTGAAAGGACAGCATTTAGAAAGTGAAGCAACACTCCATTCACTTCGCACAGTGAATTGAAGTGTTGGAACAGACTGCTTCTCTTTCAGAGAATCGCATGTGAATTTCTGTTGAATGTTTGTAAGTAGCTTAAGGTACTTTCAAAGGAAAGTGATTTTCTCTGAAAGGACAGCATTTAGAAAGTGAAGCAACACTCCATTCACTTCGCACAGTGAATTGAAGTGTTGGAACAGACTGCTTCTCTTTCAGAGAAACGCATGTGAATTTCTGTTCAATGCTTGTAAGTAGCTTGAGGCACTTTCAAAGGAAAGTGATTTTCTCTGAAAGGACAGCATTTAGAAAGTGAAGCAACACTCCATTACTTCGCACAGTTAATTGAAGTGTTGGAACAGACTGCTTCTCTTTCAGAGAATCGCATGTGAATTTCTGTTGAATGCTTGTAAGTAGCTTAAGGCACTTTCAAAGGAAAGTGATTTTCTCTGAAAGGACAGCATTTAGAAAGTGAAGCAACACTCCATTCACTTCGCACAGTGAATTGAAGTGTTGGAACAGACTGCTTCTCTTTCAGAGAAACGCATGTGAATTTCTGTTGAATGCTTGTAAGTAGCTTAAGGCACTTTCAAAGGAAAGTGATTTTCTCTGAAAGGACAGCATTTAGAAAGGGAAGCAACACTCCATTCACTTCGCACAGTGAATTGAAGTGTTGGAACAGACTGCTTCTCTTTCAGAGAAACGCATGTGAGTTTTTTGTGAAAGCTTGTAAGTAGCTTAAGGCACTTTCAAAGGAAAGTGATTTTCTCTGAAAGGACAGCATTTAGAAAGTGAAGCAACACTCCATTCACTTTGCACAGTGAATTGAAGTGTTGGAACAGACTGCTTCTCTTTCAGAGAAACGCATGTGAGTTTTTTGTGAAAGCTTGTAAGTAGCTTAAGGGCACTTTCAAAAGAAAGTGATTTTCTCTGAAAGGACAGCATTTAGAAAGTGAAGCAACACTCCATTCACTTCGCACAGTGAATTGAAGTGTTGGAACAGACTGCTTCTCTTTCAGAGAAACGCATGTGAGTTTTTTGTGAAAGCTTGTAAGTAGCTTAAGGCACTTTCCAAGGAAAGTGATTTTCTCTGAAAGGACAGCATTTAGAAAGTGAAGCAACACTCCATTCACTTCGCACAGTGAATTGAAGTGTTGGAACAGACTGCTTCTCTTTCAGAGAAACGCATGTGAATTTCTGTTCAATGCTTGTAAGTAGCTTGAGGCACTTTCAAAGGAAAGTGATTTTCTCTGAAAGGACAGCATTTAGAAAGTGAAGCAACACTCCATTCACTTCGCACAGTGAATTGAAGTGTTGGAACAGACTGCTTCTCTTTCAGAGAATCGCATGTGAATTTCTGTTGAATGCTTGTAAGTAGCTTAAGGCACTTTCAAAGGAAAGTGATTTTCTCTGAAAGGACAGCATTTAGAAAGTGAAGCAACACTCCATTCACTTCGCACAGTGAATTGAAGTGTTGGAACAGACTGCTTCTCTTTCAGAGAAACGCATGTGAATTTATGTTGAATGCTTGTAAGTAGCTTAAGGCACTTTCAAAGGAAAGTGATTTTCTCTGAAAGGACAGCATTTAGAAAGTGAAGCAACACTCCATTCACTTCGCACAGTGAATTGAAGTGTTGGAACAGACTGCTTCTCTTTCAGAGAAACGCATGTGAGTTTTTTGTGAAAGCTTGTAAGTAGCTTAAGGCACTTTCAAAGGAAAGTGATTTTCTCTGAAAGGACAGCATTTAGAAAGTGAAGCAACACTCCATTCACTTCACACAGTGAATTGAAGTGTTGGAACAGACTGCTTCTCTTTCAGAGAAACGGATGTGAGTTTTTTGTGAAAGCTTGTAAGTAGCTTAAGGCACTTTCAAAGGAAAGTGATTTTCTCTGAAAGGACAGCATTTAGAAAGTGAAGCAACACTCCATTCACTTCGCACAGTGAATTGAAGTGTTGGAACAGACTGCTTCTCTTTCAGAGAATCGCATGTGAATTTCTGTTGAATGTTTGTAAGTAGCTTAAGGTACTTTCAAAGGAAAGTGATTTTCTCTGAAAGGACAGCATTTAGAAAGTGAAGCAACACTCCATTCACTTCGCACAGTGAATTGAAGTGTTGGAACAGACTGCTTCTCTTTCAGAAAAACGCATGTGAATTTCTGTTGAATGCTTGTAACTAGCTTAAGGCACTTTCAAAGGAAAGTGATTTTCTCTGAAAGGACAGCATTTCGAAAGTGAAGCAACACTCCATTCACTTCGCACAGTGAATTGAAGTGTTGGAACAGACTGCTTCTCTTTCAGAGAATCGCATGTGAGTTTTTTGTGAAAGCTTGTAAGTAGCTTAAGGCACTTTCAAAGGAAAGTGATTTTCTCTGAAAGGACAGCATTTCGAAAGTGAAGCAACACTCCATTCACTTCGCATAGTGAATTGAAGTGTTGGAACAGACTGCTTATCTTTCAGAGAAACGCATGTGAATTTATGTTCAATGCTTGTAAGTAGCTTAAGGCACTTTCAAAGGAAAGTGATTTTCTCTGAAAGGACAGCATTTAGAAAGTGAAGCAACACTCCATTCACATCGCACAGTGAATTGAAGTGTTGGAACAGACTGCTTCTCTTTCAGAGAAACGGATGTAAGTTTTTTGTTAAAGCTTGTAAGTAGCTTAAGGCACTTTCAAAGGAAAGTGATTTTCTCTGAAAGGACAGCATTTAGAAAGTGAAGCAACACTCCATTCACTTCGCACAGTGAATTAAAGTGTTGGAACAGACTGCTTCTCTTTCAGAGAAACGGATGTGAGTTTTTTGTGAAAGCTTGTAAGTAGCTTAAGGCACTTTCAAAGGAAAGTGATTTTCTCTGAAAGGACAGCATTTAGAAAGTGAAGCAACACTCCATTCACTTCGCACAGTGAATTGAAGTGTTGGAACAGACTGCTTCTCTTTCCGAGAAACGCATGTGAATTTCTGATGAATGCTTGTAAGTAGCTTAAGGCACTTTCAAAGGAAAGTGATTTTCTCTGAAAGGACAGCATTTAGAAAGTGAAGCAACACTCCATTCACTTCGCACAGTGAATTGAAGTGTTGGAACAGACTGCTTCTCTTTCAGAGAAACGCATGTGAATTTCTGTTCAATGCTTGTAAGTAGCTTAAGGCACTTTCAAAGGAAAGTGATTTTCTCTGAAAGGACAGCATTTAGAAAGTGAAGCAACACTCCATTCACTTCGCACAGTGAATTGAAGTGTTGGAACAGACTGCTTCTCTTTCAGAGAAACGCATGTGAGTTTTTTGTGAAAGCTTGTAAGTAGCTTAAGGCACTTTCAAAGGAAAGTGATTTTCTCTGAAAGGACAGCATTTAGAAAGTGAAGCAACACTCCATTCACTTCGCACAGTGAATTGAAGTGTTGGAACAGACTGCTTCTCTTTCAGAGAAACGGATGTGAGTTTTTTGTGAAAGCTTGTAAGTAGCTTAAGGCACTTTCAAAGGAAAGTGATTTTCTCTGAAAGGACAGCATTTAGAAAGTGAAGCAACACTCCATTCACTTCGCACAGTGAATTGAAGTGTTGGAACAGACTGCTTCTCTTTCAGAGAATCGCATGTGAATTTCTGTTGAATGTTTGTAAGTAGCTTAAGGAACTTTCAAAGGAAAGTGATTTTCTCTGAAAGGACAGCATTTAGAAAGTGAAGCAACACTCCATTCACTTCGCACAGTGAATTGAAGTGTTGGAACAGACTGCTTCTCTTTCAGAGAAACGTATGTGAATTTCTGTTCAATGCTTGTAAGTAGCTTAAGGCACTTTCAAAGGAAAGTGATTTTCTCTGAAAGGACAGCGTTTAGAAAGTGAAGCAACACTCCATTCACTTCGCACAGTGAATTGAAGTGTTGGAACAGACTGCTTCTCTTTCAGAGAAACGCATGTGAATATCTGTTCAATGCTTGTAAGTAGCTTAAGGCACTTTCAAAGGAAAGTGATTTTCTCTGAAAGGACAGCATTTAGAAAGTGAAGCAACACTCCATTCACTTCGCACAGTGAATTGAAGTGTTGGAACAGACTGCTTCTCTTTCAGAGAAACGCATGTGAGTTTTTTGTGAAAGGTTGTAAGTAGCTTAAGGCACTTTCAAAGGAAAGTGATTTTCTCTGAAAGGACAGCATTTAGAAAGTGAAGCAACACTCCATTCACTTCGCACAGTGAATTGAAGTGTTGTAACAGACTGCTTCTCTTTCAGAGAAACGCATGTGAATTTCTGTTTAATGCTTGTAAGTAGCTTAAGGCACTTTCAAAGGAAAGTGATTTTCTCTGAAAGGACACCATTGAGAAAGTCAAGCAACACTCCATTCACTTCGGACAGTGAATTGAAGGGTTGGAACAGACTGCTTCTCTTACAGAGAAACACATGTGAATTTCTGTTCAATGCTTGTAAGTAGCTTAAGGCACTTTCAAAGGAAAGTGATTTTCTCTGAAAGGACAGCGTTTAGAAAGTGAAGCAACACTCCATTCACTTCGCACAGTGAATTGAAGTGTTGGAACAGACTGCTTCTCTTTCAGAGAAACGCATGTGAATTTCTGTTCAATGCTTGTAAGTAGCTTAAGGCACTTTCAAAGGAAAGTGATTTTCTCTGAAAGGACAGCATTTAGAAAGTGAAGCAACACTCCATTCACATCGCACAGTGAATTGAAGTGTTGGAACAGACTGCTTCTCTTTCAGAGAAACGGATGTAAGTTTTTTGTTAAAGCTTGTAAGTAGCTTAAGGCACTTTCAAAGGAAAGTGATTTTCTCTGAAAGGACAGCATTTAGAAAGTGAAGCAACACTCCATTCACTTCGCACAGTGAATTAAAGTGTTGGAACAGACTGCTTCTCTTTCAGAGAAACGGATGTGAGTTTTTTGTGAAAGCTTGTAAGTAGCTTAAGGCACTTTCAAAGGAAAGTGATTTTCTCTGAAAGGACAGCATTTAGAAAGTGAAGCAACACTCCATTCACTTCGCACAGTGAATTGAAGTGTTGGAACAGACTGCTTCTCTTTCAGAGAAACGCATGTGAATTTCTGTTGAATGCTTGTAAGTAGCTTAAGGCACTTTCAAAGGAAAGTGATTTTCTCTGAAAGGACAGCATTTAGAAAGTGAAGCAACACTCCATTCACTTCGCACAGTGAATTGAAGTGTTGGAACAGACTGCTTCTCTTTCAGAGAAACGCATGTGAGTTTTTTGTGAAAGCTTGTAAGTAGCTTAAGGCACTTTCAAAGGAAAGTGATTTTCTCTGAAAGGACAGCATTTAGAAAGTGAAGCAACACTCCATTCACTTCGCACAGTGAATTGAAATGTTGGAACAGACTGCTTCTCTTTCAGAGAAACGCATGTGAGTTTTTTGTGAAAGCTTGTAAGTAGCTTAAGGCACTTTCAAAGGAAAGTGATTTTCTCTGAAAGGACAGCATTTAGAAAGTGAAGCAACACTCCATTCACTTCGCACAGTGAATTGAAGTGTTGGAACAGACTGCTTCTCTTTCAGAGAAACGCATGTGAATTTCTGTTGAATGCTTGTAAGTAGCTTAAGGCACTTTCAAAGGAAAGTGATTTTCTCTGAAAGGACAGCATTTAGAAAGTGAAGCAACACTCCATTCACTTCGCACAGTGAATTGAAGTGTTGGAACAGACTGCTTCTCTTTCAGAGAAACGCATGTGAATTTCTGTTCAATGCTTGTAAGTAGCTTAAGGCACTTTCAAAGGAAAGTGATTTTCTCTGAAAGGACAGCATTTAGAAAGTGAAGCAACACTCCATTCACTTCGCACAGTGAATTGAAGTGTTGGAACAGACTGCTTCTCTTTCAGAGAATCGCATGTGAATTTCTGTTTAATGCTTGTAAGTAGCTTAAGGCACTTTCAAAGGAAAGTGATTTTCTCTGAAAGGACAGCATTTAGAAAGTCAAGCAACACTCCATTCACTTCGCACAGTGAATTGAAGTGTTGGAACAGACTGCTTCTCTTTCAGAGAAACGCATGTGAGTTTTTTGTGAAAGCTTGTAAGTAGCTTAAGGCACTTTCAAAGGAAAGTAATTTTCTCTGAAAGGACAGCATTTAGAAAGTGAAGCAACACTCCATTCACTTCGCACAGTGAATTGAAGTGTTGGAACAGACTGCTTCTCTTTCAGAGAAACGCATGTGAGTTTTTTGTGAAAGCTTGTAAGTAGCTTAAGGCACTTTCAAAGGAAAGTGATTTTCTCTGAAAGGACAGCATTTAGAAAGTGAAGCAACACTCCATTCACTTCGCACAGTGAATTGAAGTGTTGGAACAGACTGCTTCTCTTTCAGAGAAACGCATGTGAGTTTTTTGTGAAAGCTTGTAAGTAGCTTAAGGCACTTTCAAAGGAAAGTGATTTTCTCTGAATGGACACCATTGAGAAAGTCAAGCAACACTCCATTCACTTCGCACAGTGAATTGAAGTGTTGGAACAGACTGCTTCTCTTACAGAGAAACACATGTGAATTTCTGTTGAATGCTTGTAACTAGCTTAAGGCACTTTCAAAGGAAAGTGATTTTCTCTGACAAGAGAGCATTTAGAAAGTGAAGCAACACTCCATTCACTTCGCACAGTGAATTGAAGTGTTGGAACAGACTGCTTCTCTTTCAGAGAAACGCATGTGAATTTCTGTTGAATGCTTGTAAGTAGCTTAAGGCACTTTCAAAGGAAAGTGATTTTCTCTGAAAGGACAGCATTTAGAAAGTGAAGCAACACTCCATTCACATCGCACAGTGAATTGAAGTGTTGGAACAGACTGCTTCTCTTTCAGAGAAACGGATGTAAGTTTTTTGTGAAAGCTTGTAAGTAGCTTAAGGCACTTTCAAAGGAAAGTGATTTTCTCTGAAAGGACAGCATTTAGAAAGTGAAGCAACACTCCATTCACTTCGCACAGTGAATTGAAGTGTTGGAACAGACTGCTTCTCTTTCAGAGAAACGGATGTGAGTTTTTTGTGAAAGCTTGTAAGTAGCTTAAGGCACTTTCAAAGGAAAGTGATTTTCTCTGAAAGGACAGCATTTAGAAAGTGAAGCAACACTCCATTCACTTCGCACAGTGAATTGAAGTGTTGGAACAGACTGCTTCTCTTTCAGAGAATCGCATGTGAATTTCTGTTGAATGTTTGTAAGTAGCTTAAGGCACTTTCAAAGAAAGTGATTTTCTCTGAAAGGACAGCATTTAGAAAGTGAAGCAACACTCCATTCACTTCGCACAGTGAATTGAAGTGTTGGAACAGACTTCTACTCTTTCAGAGAAACGCATGTGAATTTCTGTTCAATGCTTGTAAGTAGCTTAAGGCACTTTCAAAGGAAAGTGATTTTCTCTGAAAGGACAGCGTTTAGAAAGTGAAGCAACACTCCATTCACTTTGCACAGTGAATTGAAGTGTTGGAACAGACTGCTTCTCTTACAGAGAAACGCATGTGAATTTCTGTTGAATGCTTGTAAGTAGCTTAAGGCACTTTCAAAGGAAAGTGATTTTCTCTGAAAGGACAGCATTTAGAAAGTGAAGCAACACTCCATTCACTTCGCACAGTGAATTGAAGTGTTGGAACAGACTGCTTCTCTTTCAGAGAAACGCATGTGAGTTTTTTGTGAAAGGTTGTAAGTAGCTTAAGGCACTTTCAAAGGAAAGTGATTTTCTCTGAAAGGACAGCATTTAGAAAGTGAAGCAACACTCCATTCACTTCGCACAGTGAATTGAAGTGTTGGAACAGACTGCTTCTCTTTCAGAGAATCGCATGTGAATTTCTGTTGAATGTTTGTAAGTAGCTTAAGGCACTTTCAAAGAAAGTGATTTTCTCTGAAAGGACAGCATTTAGAAAGTGAAGCAACACTCCATTCACTTCGCACAGTGAATTGAAGTGTTGGAACAGACTTCTACTCTTTCAGAGAAACGCATGTGAATTTCTGTTCAATGCTTGTAAGTAGCTTAAGGCACTTTCAAAGGAAAGTGATTTTCTCTGAAAGGACAGCGTTTAGAAAGTGAAGCAACACTCCATTCACTTCGCACAGTGAATTGAAGTGTTGGAACAGACTGCTTCTCTTTCAGAGAAACGCATGTGAATTTCTGTTCAATGCTTGTAAGTAGCTTAAGGCACTTTCAAAGGAAAGTGATTTTCTCTGAAAGGACAGCATTTAGAAAGTGAAGCAACACTCCATTCACTTCGCACAGTGAATTGAAGTGTTGGAACAGACTGCTTCTCTTTCAGAGAAACGCATGTGAGTTTTTTGTGAAAGGTTGTAAGTAGCTTAAGGCACTTTCAAAGGAAAGTGATTTTCTCTGAAAGGACAGCATTTAGAAAGTGAAGCAACACTCCATTCACTTCGCACAGTGAATTGAAGTGTTGGAACAGACTGCTTCTCTTTCAGAGAAATGCATGTGAATTTCTGTTTAATGCTTGTAAGTAGCTTAAGGCACTTTCAAAGGAAAGTGATTTTCTCTGAAAGGACACCATTGAGAAAGCCAAGCAACACTCCATTCACTTCGCACAGTGAATTGAAGTGTTGGAACAGACTGCTTCTCTTACAGAGAAACACATGTGAATTTCTGTTGAATGCTTGTAACTAGCTTAAGGCACTTTCAAAGGAAAGTGATTTTCTCTGAAAGGACAGCATTTAGAAAGTGAAGCAACACTCCATTCACTTCGCACAGTGAATTGAAGTGTTGGAACAGACTTCTACTCACTCAGAGAAACGCATGTGAATTTCTGTTCAATGCTTGTAAGTAGCTTAAGGCACTTTCAAAGGAAAGTGATTTTCTCTGAAAGGACAGCGTTTAGAAAGTGAAGCAACACTCCATTCACTTCGCACAGTGAATTGAAGTGTTGGAACAGACTGCTTCTCTTTCAGAGAAACGCATGTGAATTTCTGTTCAATGCTTGTAAGTAGCTTAAGGCACTTTCAAAGGAAAGTGATTTTCTCTGAAAGGACAGCATTTAGAAAGTGAAGCAACACTCCATTCACTTCGCACAGTGAATTGAAGTGTTGGAACAGACTTCTACTCTTTCAGAGAAACGCATGTGAATTTCTGTTCAATGCTTGTAAGTAGCTTAAGGCACTTTCAAAGGAAAGTGATTTTCTCTGAAAGGACAGCGTTTAGAAAGTGAAGCAACACTCCATTCACTTCGCACAGTGAATTGAAGTGTTGGAACAGACTGCTTCTCTTTCAGAGAAACGCATGTGAATTTCTGTTCAATGCTTGTAAGTAGCTTAAGGCACTTTCAAAGGAAAGTGATTTTCTCTGAAAGGACAGCATTTAGAAAGTGAAGCAACACTCCATTCACTTCGCACAGTGAATTGAAGTGTTGGAACAGACTGCTTCTCTTTCAGAGAAACGCATGTGAGTTTTTTGTGAAAGGTTGTAAGTAGCTTAAGGCACTTTCAAAGGAAAGTGATTTTCTCTGAAAGGACAGCATTTAGAAAGTGAAGCAACACTCCATTCACTTCGCACAGTGAATTGAAGTGTTCGAACAGACTGCTTCTCTTTCAGAGAAACGCATGTGAGTTTTTTGTGAAAGCTTGTAAGTAGCTTAAGGCACTTTCAAAGGAAAGTGATTTTCTCTGAAAGGACAGCATTTAGAAAGTGAAGCAACACTCCATTCACTTCGCACAGTGAATTGAAGTGTTGGAACAGACTGCTTCTCTTTCAGAGAATCGCATGTGAATTTCTGTTGAATGCTTGTAAGTAGCTTAAGGCACTTTCAAAGGAAAGTGATTTTCTCTGAAAGGACAGCATTTAGAAAGTGAAGCAACACTCCATTCACTTCGCACAGTGAATTGAAGTGTTGGAACAGACTGCTTCTCTTTCAGAGAAACGCATGTGAATTTCTGTTCAATGCTTGTAAGTAGCTTAAGGCACTTTCAAAAGAAAGTGATTTTCTCTGAAAGGACAGCATTTAGAAAGTGAAGCAACACTCCATTCACGTCGCACAGTGAATTGAAGTGTTGGAACAGACTGCTTCTCTTTCAGAGAATCGCATGTGAATTTCTGTTGAATGCTTGTAAGTAGCTTAAGGCACTTTCAAAGGAAAGTGATTTTCTCTGAAAGGACAGCATTTAGAAAGTGAAGCAACACTCCATTCACTTCGCACAGTGAATTGAAGTGTTGGAACAGACTGCTTCTCTTTCAGAGAAACGCATGTGAGTTTTTTGTGAAAGCTTGTAAGTAGCTTAAGGCACTTTCAAAAGAAAGTGATTTTCTCTGAAAGGACAGCATTTAGAAAGTGAAGCAACACTCCATTCACTTCGCACAGTGAATTGAAGTGTTGGAACAGACTGCTTCTCTTTCAGAGAAACGCATGTGTGTTTTTTGTGAAAGCTTGTAAGTAGCTTAAGGCACTTTCAAAGGAAAGTGATTTTCTCTGAAAGGACAGCATTTAGAAAGTGAAGCAACACTCCATTCACTTCGCACAGTGAATTGAAGTGTTGGAACAGACTGCTTCTCTTTCAGAGAATCGCATGTGAATTTCTGTTGAATGTTTGTAAGTAGCTTAAGGCACTTTCAAAGGAAAGTGATTTTCTCTGAAAGGACAGCATTTAGAAAGTGAAGCAACACTCCATTCACTTCGCACAGTGAATTGAAGTGTTGGAACAGACTGCTTCTCTTTCAGAGAAACGCATGTGAATTTCTGTTAAATGCTTGTAAGTAGCTTAAGGCACTTTCAAAGGAAAGTGATTTTCTCCGAAAGGACAGCATTTAGAAAGTGAAGCAACACTCCATTCACTTCGCACAGTGAATTGAAGTGTTGGAACAGACTGCTTCTCTTTCAGAGAAACGGATGTGAGTTTTTTGTGAAAGCTTGTAAGTAGCTTAAGGCACTTTCAAAGGAAAGTGATTTTCTCTGAAAGGACAGCATTTAGAAAGTGAAGCAACACTCCATTCACTTCGCACAGTGAATTGAAGTGTTGAAACAGACTGCTTCTCTTTCAGAGAAACGCATGTGAATTTCTGTTCAATGCTTGTAAGTAGCTTAAGGCACTTTCAAAGGAAAGTGATTTTCTCTGAAAGGACAGCATTTAGAAAGTGAAGCAACACTCCATTCACTTCGCACAGTGAATTGAAGTGTTGAAACAGACTGCTTCTCTTTCAGAGAAACGCATGTGAATTTCTGTTGAATGCTTGTAAGTAGCTTAAGGCACTTTCAAAGGAAAGTGATTTTCTCTGAAAGGACAGCATTTAGAAAGTGAAGCAACACTCCATTCACTTCGCACAGTGAATTGAAGTGTTGGAACAGACTGCTTCTCTTTCAGAGAAGCGCATGTGAATTTCTGTTTAATCCTTGTAAGTAGCTTAAGGCACTTTCAAAGGAAAGTGATTTTCTCTGAATGGACACCATTGAGAAAGTCAAGCAACACTCCATTCACTTCGCACAGTGAATTGAAGTGTTGGAACAGACTGCTTCTCTTACAGAGAAACACATGTGAATTTCTGTTGAATGCTTGTAACTAGCTTAAGGCACTTTCAAAGGAAAGTGATTTTCTCTGACAGGAGAACATTTAGAAAGTGAAGCAACACTCCATTCACTTCGCACAGTGAATTGAAGTGTTGGAACAGACTGCTTCTCTTTCAGAGAAACGCATGTGTATTTCTGTTCAATGCTTGTAAGTAGCTTAAGGCACTTTCAAAGGAAAGTGATTTTCTCTGAAAGGACAGCATTTAGAAAGTGAAGCAACACTCCATTCACATCGCACAGTGAATTGAAGTGTTGGAACAGACTGCTTCTCTTTCAGAGAAACGGATGTAAGTTTTTTGTTAAAGCTTGTAAGTAGCTTAAGGAACATTCAAAGGAAAGTGATTTTCTCTGAAAGGACAGCATTTAGAAAGTGAAGCAACACTCCATTCACTTCGCACAGTGAATTGAAGTGTTGGAACAGACTGCTTCTCTTTCAGAGAAACGCATGTGAATTTCTGTTCAATGCTTGTAAGTAGCTTAAGGCACTTTCAAAGAAAGTGATTTTCTCTGAAAGGACAGCATTTAGAAAGTGAAGCAACACTCCATTCACTTCGCACAGTGAATTGAAGTGTTGGAACAGACTGCTTCTCTTTCAGAGAAACGCATGTGAGTTTTTTGTGAAAGCTTGTAAGTAGCTTAAGTCACTTTCAAAGGAAAGTGATATTCTCTGAAAGGACAGCATTTAGAATGTGAAGCAACACTCCATTCACTTCGCACAGTGAATTGAAGTGTTGGAACAGACTGCTTCTCTTTCAGAGAAACGCATGTGAATTTCTGTTGAATGCTTGTAAGTAGCTTAAGGCACTTTCAAAGGAAAGTGATTTTCTCTGAAAGGACAGCATTTAGAAAGTGAAGCAACACTCCATTCACTTCGCACAGTGAATTGAAGTGTTGGAACAGACTGCTTCTCTTTCAGAGAAACGCATGTGAGTTTTTTGTGAAAGCTTGTAAGTAGCTTAAGGCACTTTCAAAGGAAAGTGATTTTCTCTGAAAGGACAGCATTTAGAAAGTGAAGCAACACTCCATTCACTTCGCACAGTGAATTGAAGTGTTGGAACAGACTGCTTCTCTTTCAGAGAAACGCATGTGAGTTTTTTGTGAAAGCTTGTAAGTAGCTTAAGGCACTTTCAAAGGAAAGTGATTTTCTCTGAAAGGACAGCATTTAGAAAGTGAAGCAACACTCCATTCACTTCGCACAGTGAATTGAAGTGTTGGAACAGACTGCTTCTCTTTCAGAGAATCGCATGTGAATTTCTGTTGAATGCTTGTATGTAGCTTAAGGCACTTTCAAAGGAAAGTGATTTTCTCTGAAAGGACAGCATTTAGAAAGTGAAGCAACACTCCATTCACTTCGCACAGTGAATTGAAGTGTTGGAACAGACTGCTTCTCTTTCAGAGAAACGCATGTGAATTTCTGTTGAATGCTTGTAAGTAGCTTAAGGCACTTTCAAAGGAAAGTGATTTTCTCTGAAAGGACAGCATTTAGAAAGGGAAGCAACACTCCATTCACTTCGCACAGTGAATTGAAGTGTTGGAACAGACTGCTTCTCTTTCAGAGAAACGCATGTGAGTTTTTTGTGAAAGCTTGTAAGTAGCTTAAGGCACTTTCAAAGGAAAGTGATTTTCTCTGAAAGGACAGCATTTAGAAAGTGAAGCAACACTCCATTCACTTCGCACAGTGAATTGAAGTGTTGGAACAGACTGCTTCTCTTTCAGAGAAACGCATGTGAGTTTTTTGTGAAAGCTTGTAAGTAGCTTAAGGCACTTTCAAAGGAAAGTGATTTTCTCTGAAAGGACAGCATTTAGAAAGTGAAGCAACACTCCATTCACTTCGCACAGTGAATTGAAGTGTTGGAACAGACTGCTTCTCTTTCAGAGAAACGCATGTGAGTTTTTTGTGAAAGCTTGTAAGTAGCTTAAGTCACTTTCAAAGGAAAGTGATATTCTCTGAAAGGACAGCATTTAGAATGTGAAGCAACACTCCATTCACTTCGCACAGTGAATTGAAGTGTTGGAACAGACTGCTTCTCTTTCAGAGAAACGCATGTGAATTTCTGTTGAATGCTTGTAAGTAGCTTAAGGCACTTTCAAAGGAAAGTGATTTTCTCTGAAAGGACAGCATTTAGAAAGTGAAGCAACACTCCATTCACTTCGCACAGTGAATTGAAGTGTTGGAACAGACTGCTTCTCTTTCAGAGAAACGCATGTGAGTTTTTGGTGAAAGCTTGTAAGTAGCTTAAGGCACTTTCAAAGGAAAGTGATTTTCTCTGAAAGGACAGCATTTAGAAAGTGAAGCAACACTCCATTCACTTCGCACAGTGAATTGAAGTGTTGGAACAGACTGCTTCTCTTTCAGAGAAACGCATGTGAGTTTTTTGTGAAAGCTTGTAAGTAGCTTAAGGCACTTTCAAAGGAAAGTGATTTTCTCTGAAAGGACAGCATTTAGAAAGTGAAGCAACACTCCATTCACTTCGCACAGTGAATTGAAGTGTTGGAACAGACTGCTTCTCTTTCAGAGAATCGCATGTGAATTTCTGTTGAATGCTTGTAAGTAGCTTAAGGCACTTTCAAAGGAAAGTGATTTTCTCTGAAAGGACAGCATTTAGAAAGTGAAGCAACACTCCATTCACTTCGCACAGTGAATTGAAGTGTTGGAACAGACTGCTTCTCTTTCAGAGAAACGCATGTGAATTTCTGTTGAATGCTTGTAAGTAGCTTAAGGCACTTTCAAAGGAAAGTGATTTTCTCTGAAAGGACAGCATTTAGAAAGGGAAGCAACACTCCATTCACTTCGCACAGTGAATTGAAGTGTTGGAACAGACTGCTTCTCTTTCAGAGAAACGCATGTGAGTTTTTTGTGAAAGCTTGTAAGTAGCTTAAGGCACTTTCAAAGGAAAGTGATTTTCTCTGAAAGGACAGCATTTAGAAAGTGAAGCAACACTCCATTCACTTCGCACAGTGAATTGAAGTGTTGGAACAGACTGCTTCTCTTTCAGAGAAACGCATGTGAGTTTTTTGTGAAAGCTTGTAAGTAGCTTAAGGCACTTTCAAAGGAAAGTGATTTTCTCTGAAAGGACAGCATTTAGAAAGTGAAGCAACACTCCATTCACTTCGCACAGTGAATTGAAGTGTTGGAACAGACTGCTTCTCTTTCAGAGAATCGCATGTGAGTTTTTTGTGAAAGCTTGTAAGTAGCTTAAGGCACTTTCAAAGGAAAGTGATTTTCTCTGAAAGGACAGCATTTAGAAAGTGAAGCAACACTCCATTCACTTCGCACAGTGAATTGAAGTGTTGGAACAGACTGCTTCTCTTTCAGAGAAACGCATGTGAATTTCTGTTCAATGCTTGTAAGTAGCTTGAGGCACTTTCAAAGGAAAGTGATTTTCTCTGAAAGGACAGCATTTAGAAAGTGAAGCAACACTCCATTACTTCGCACAGTTAATTGAAGTGTTGGAACAGACTGCTTCTCTTTCAGAGAATCGCATGTGAATTTCTGTTGAATGCTTGTAAGTAGCTTAAGGCACTTTCAAAGGAAAGTGATTTTCTCTGAAAGGACAGCATTTAGAAAGTGAAGCAACACTCCATTCACTTCGCACAGTGAATTGAAGTGTTGGAACAGACTGCTTCTCTTTCAGAGAAACGCATGTGAATTTCTGTTGAATGCTTGTAAGTAGCTTAAGGCACTTTCAAAGGAAAGTGATTTTCTCTGAAAGGACAGCATTTAGAAAGGGAAGCAACACTCCATTCACTTCGCACAGTGAATTGAAGTGTTGGAACAGACTGCTTCTCTTTCAGAGAAACGCATGTGAGTTTTTTGTGAAAGCTTGTAAGTAGCTTAAGGCACTTTCAAAGGAAAGTGATTTTCTCTGAAAGGACAGCATTTAGAAAGTGAAGCAACACTCCATTCACTTTGCACAGTGAATTGAAGTGTTGGAACAGACTGCTTCTCTTTCAGAGAAACGCATGTGAGTTTTTTGTGAAAGCTTGTAAGTAGCTTAAGGCACTTTCAAAAGAAAGTGATTTTCTCTGAAAGGACAGCATTTAGAAAGTGAAGCAACACTCCATTCACTTCGCACAGTGAATTGAAGTGTTGGAACAGACTGCTTCTCTTTCAGAGAAACGCATGTGAGTTTTTTGTGAAAGCTTGTAAGTAGCTTAAGGCACTTTCCAAGGAAAGTGATTTTCTCTGAAAGGACAGCATTTAGAAAGTGAAGCAACACTCCATTCACTTCGCACAGTGAATTGAAGTGTTGGAACAGACTGCTTCTCTTTCAGAGAAACGCATGTGAATTTCTGTTCAATGCTTGTAAGTAGCTTGAGGCACTTTCAAAGGAAAGTGATTTTCTCTGAAAGGACAGCATTTAGAAAGTGAAGCAACACTCCATTCACTTCGCACAGTGAATTGAAGTGTTGGAACAGACTGCTTCTCTTTCAGAGAATCGCATGTGAATTTCTGTTGAATGCTTGTAAGTAGCTTAAGGCACTTTCAAAGGAAAGTGATTTTCTCTGAAAGGACAGCATTTAGAAAGTGAAGCAACACTCCATTCACTTCGCACAGTGAATTGAAGTGTTGGAACAGACTGCTTCTCTTTCAGAGAAACGCATGTGAATTTATGTTGAATGCTTGTAAGTAGCTTAAGGCACTTTCAAAGGAAAGTGATTTTCTCTGAAAGGACAGCATTTAGAAAGTGAAGCAACACTCCATTCACTTCGCACAGTGAATTGAAGTGTTGGAACAGACTGCTTCTCTTTCAGAGAAACGCATGTGAGTTTTTTGTGAAAGCTTGTAAGTAGCTTAAGGCACTTTCAAAGGAAAGTGATTTTCTCTGAAAGGACAGCATTTAGAAAGTGAAGCAACACTCCATTCACTTCACACAGTGAATTGAAGTGTTGGAACAGACTGCTTCTCTTTCAGAGAAACGGATGTGAGTTTTTTGTGAAAGCTTGTAAGTAGCTTAAGGCACTTTCAAAGGAAAGTGATTTTCTCTGAAAGGACAGCATTTAGAAAGTGAAGCAACACTCCATTCACTTCGCACAGTGAATTGAAGTGTTGGAACAGACTGCTTCTCTTTCAGAGAATCGCATGTGAATTTCTGTTGAATGTTTGTAAGTAGCTTAAGGTACTTTCAAAGGAAAGTGATTTTCTCTGAAAGGACAGCATTTAGAAAGTGAAGCAACACTCCATTCACTTCGCACAGTGAATTGAAGTGTTGGAACAGACTGCTTCTCTTTCAGAGAAACGCATGTGAATTTCTGTTCAATGCTTGTAAGTAGCTTGAGGCACTTTCAAAGGAAAGTGATTTTCTCTGAAAGGACAGCATTTAGAAAGTGAAGCAACACTCCATTACTTCGCACAGTTAATTGAAGTGTTGGAACAGACTGCTTCTCTTTCAGAGAATCGCATGTGAATTTCTGTTGAATGCTTGTAAGTAGCTTAAGGCACTTTCAAAGGAAAGTGATTTTCTCTGAAAGGACAGCATTTAGAAAGTGAAGCAACACTCCATTCACTTCGCACAGTGAATTGAAGTGTTGGAACAGACTGCTTCTCTTTCAGAGAAACGCATGTGAATTTCTGTTGAATGCTTGTAAGTAGCTTAAGGCACTTTCAAAGGAAAGTGATTTTCTCTGAAAGGACAGCATTTAGAAAGGGAAGCAACACTCCATTCACTTCGCACAGTGAATTGAAGTGTTGGAACAGACTGCTTCTCTTTCAGAGAAACGCATGTGAGTTTTTTGTGAAAGCTTGTAAGTAGCTTAAGGCACTTTCAAAGGAAAGTGATTTTCTCTGAAAGGACAGCATTTAGAAAGTGAAGCAACACTCCATTCACTTTGCACAGTGAATTGAAGTGTTGGAACAGACTGCTTCTCTTTCAGAGAAACGCATGTGAGTTTTTTGTGAAAGCTTGTAAGTAGCTTAAGGCACTTTCAAAAGAAAGTGATTTTCTCTGAAAGGACAGCATTTAGAAAGTGAAGCAACACTCCATTCACTTCGCACAGTGAATTGAAGTGTTGGAACAGACTGCTTCTCTTTCAGAGAAACGCATGTGAGTTTTTTGTGAAAGCTTGTAAGTAGCTTAAGGCACTTTCCAAGGAAAGTGATTTTCTCTGAAAGGACAGCATTTAGAAAGTGAAGCAACACTCCATTCACTTCGCACAGTGAATTGAAGTGTTGGAACAGACTGCTTCTCTTTCAGAGAAACGCATGTGAATTTCTGTTCAATGCTTGTAAGTAGCTTGAGGCACTTTCAAAGGAAAGTGATTTTCTCTGAAAGGACAGCATTTAGAAAGTGAAGCAACACTCCATTCACTTCGCACAGTGAATTGAAGTGTTGGAACAGACTGCTTCTCTTTCAGAGAATCGCATGTGAATTTCTGTTGAATGCTTGTAAGTAGCTTAAGGCACTTTCAAAGGAAAGTGATTTTCTCTGAAAGGACAGCATTTAGAAAGTGAAGCAACACTCCATTCACTTCGCACAGTGAATTGAAGTGTTGGAACAGACTGCTTCTCTTTCAGAGAAACGCATGTGAATTTATGTTGAATGCTTGTAAGTAGCTTAAGGCACTTTCAAAGGAAAGTGATTTTCTCTGAAAGGACAGCATTTAGAAAGTGAAGCAACACTCCATTCACTTCGCACAGTGAATTGAAGTGTTGGAACAGACTGCTTCTCTTTCAGAGAAACGCATGTGAGTTTTTTGTGAAAGCTTGTAAGTAGCTTAAGGCACTTTCAAAGGAAAGTGATTTTCTCTGAAAGGACAGCATTTAGAAAGTGAAGCAACACTCCATTCACTTCACACAGTGAATTGAAGTGTTGGAACAGACTGCTTCTCTTTCAGAGAAACGGATGTGAGTTTTTTGTGAAAGCTTGTAAGTAGCTTAAGGCACTTTCAAAGGAAAGTGATTTTCTCTGAAAGGACAGCATTTAGAAAGTGAAGCAACACTCCATTCACTTCGCACAGTGAATTGAAGTGTTGGAACAGACTGCTTCTCTTTCAGAGAATCGCATGTGAATTTCTGTTGAATGTTTGTAAGTAGCTTAAGGTACTTTCAAAGGAAAGTGATTTTCTCTGAAAGGACAGCATTTAGAAAGTGAAGCAACACTCCATTCACTTCGCACAGTGAATTGAAGTGTTGGAAAAGACTGCTTCTCTTTCAGAAAAACGCATGTGAATTTCTGTTGAATGCTTGTAACTAGCTTAAGGCACTTTCAAAGGAAAGTGATTTTCTCTGAAAGGACAGCATTTCGAAAGTGAAGCAACACTCCATTCACTTCGCACAGTGAATTGAAGTGTTGGAACAGACTGCTTCTCTTTCAGAGAATCGCATGTGAGTTTTTTGTGAAAGCTTGTAAGTAGCTTAAGGCACTTTCAAAGGAAAGTGATTTTCTCTGAAAGGACAGCATTTCGAAAGTGAAGCAACACTCCATTCACTTCGCATAGTGAATTGAAGTGTTGGAACAGACTGCTTATCTTTCAGAGAAACGCATGTGAATTTATGTTCAATGCTTGTAAGTAGCTTAAGGCACTTTCAAAGGAAAGTGATTTTCTCTGAAAGGACAGCATTTAGAAAGTGAAGCAACACTCCATTCACATCGCACAGTGAATTGAAGTGTTGGAACAGACTGCTTCTCTTTCAGAGAAACGGATGTAAGTTTTTTGTTAAAGCTTGTAAGTAGCTTAAGGCACTTTCAAAGGAAAGTGATTTTCTCTGAAAGGACAGCATTTAGAAAGTGAAGCAACACTCCATTCACTTCGCACAGTGAATTAAAGTGTTGGAACAGACTGCTTCTCTTTCAGAGAAACGGATGTGAGTTTTTTGTGAAAGCTTGTAAGTAGCTTAAGGCACTTTCAAAGGAAAGTGATTTTCTCTGAAAGGACAGCATTTAGAAAGTGAAGCAACACTCCATTCACTTCGCACAGTGAATTGAAGTGTTGGAACAGACTGCTTCTCTTTCCGAGAAACGCATGTGAATTTCTGATGAATGCTTGTAAGTAGCTTAAGGCACTTTCAAAGGAAAGTGATTTTCTCTGAAAGGACAGCATTTAGAAAGTGAAGCAACACTCCATTCACTTCGCACAGTGAATTGAAGTGTTGGAACAGACTGCTTCTCTTTCAGAGAAACGCATGTGAATTTCTGTTCAATGCTTGTAAGTAGCTTAAGGCACTTTCAAAGGAAAGTGATTTTCTCTGAAAGGACAGCATTTAGAAAGTGAAGCAACACTCCATTCACTTCGCACAGTGAATTGAAGTGTTGGAACAGACTGCTTCTCTTTCAGAGAAACGCATGTGAGTTTTTTGTGAAAGCTTGTAAGTAGCTTAAGGCACTTTCAAAGGAAAGTGATTTTCTCTGAAAGGACAGCATTTAGAAAGTGAAGCAACACTCCATTCACTTCGCACAGTGAATTGAAGTGTTGGAACAGACTGCTTCTCTTTTAGAGAAACGGATGTGAGTTTTTTGTGAAAGCTTGTAAGTAGCTTAAGGCACTTTCAAAGGAAAGTGATTTTCTCTGAAAGGACAGCATTTAGAAAGTGAAGCAACACTCCATTCACTTCGCACAGTGAATTGAAGTGTTGGAACAGACTGCTTCTCTTTCAGAGAATCGCATGTGAATTTCTGTTGAATGTTTGTAAGTAGCTTAAGGAACTTTCAAAGGAAAGTGATTTTCTCTGAAAGGACAGCATTTAGAAAGTGAAGCAACACTCCATTCACTTCGCACAGTGAATTGAAGTGTTGGAACAGACTGCTTCTCTTTCAGAGAAACGTATGTGAATTTCTGTTCAATGCTTGTAAGTAGCTTAAGGCACTTTCAAAGGAAAGTGATTTTCTCTGAAAGGACAGCGTTTAGAAAGTGAAGCAACACTCCATTCACTTCGCACAGTGAATTGAAGTGTTGGAACAGACTGCTTCTCTTTCAGAGAAACGCATGTGAATTTCTGTTCAATGCTTGTAAGTAGCTTAAGGCACTTTCAAAGGAAAGTGATTTTCTCTGAAAGGACAGCATTTAGAAAGTGAAGCAACACTCCATTCACTTCGCACAGTGAATTGAAGTGTTGGAACAGACTGCTTCTCTTTCAGAGAAACGCATGTGAGTTTTTTGTGAAAGGTTGTAAGTAGCTTAAGGCACTTTCAAAGGAAAGTGATTTTCTCTGAAAGGACAGCATTTAGAAAGTGAAGCAACACTCCATTCACTTCGCACAGTGAATTGAAGTGTTGTAACAGACTGCTTCTCTTTCAGAGAAACGCATGTGAATTTCTGTTTAATGCTTGTAAGTAGCTTAAGGCACTTTCAAAGGAAAGTGATTTTCTCTGAAAGGACACCATTGAGAAAGTCAAGCAACACTCCATTCACTTCGCACAGTGAATTGAAGGGTTGGAACAGACTGCTTCTCTTACAGAGAAACACATGTGAATTTCTGTTCAATGCTTGTAAGTAGCTTAAGGCACTTTCAAAGGAAAGTGATTTTCTCTGAAAGGACAGCGTTTAGAAAGTGAAGCAACACTCCATTCACTTCGCACAGTGAATTGAAGTGTTGGAACAGACTGCTTCTCTTTCAGAGAAACGCATGTGAATTTCTGTTCAATGCTTGTAAGTAGCTTAAGGCACTTTCAAAGGAAAGTGATTTTCTCTGAAAGGACAGCATTTAGAAAGTGAAGCAACACTCCATTCACATCGCACAGTGAATTGAAGTGTTGGAACAGACTGCTTCTCTTTCAGAGAAACGGATGTAAGTTTTTTGTTAAAGCTTGTAAGTAGCTTAAGGCACGTTCAAAGGAAAGTGATTTTCTCTGAAAGGACAGCATTTAGAAAGTGAAGCAACACTCCATTCACTTCGCACAGTGAATTAAAGTGTTGGAACAGACTGCTTCTCTTTCAGAGAAACGGATGTGAGTTTTTTGTGAAAGCTTGTAAGTAGCTTAAGGCACTTTCAAAGGAAAGTGATTTTCTCTGAAAGGACAGCATTTAGAAAGTGAAGCAACACTCCATTCACTTCGCACAGTGAATTGAAGTGTTGGAACAGACTGCTTCTCTTTCAGAGAAACGCATGTGAATTTCTGTTGAATGCTTGTAAGTAGCTTAAGGCACTTTCAAAGGAAAGTGATTTTCTCTGAAAGGACAGCATTTAGAAAGTGAAGCAACACTCCATTCACTTCGCACAGTGAATTGAAGTGTTGGAACAGACTGCTTCTCTTTCAGAGAAACGCATGTGAGTTTTTTGAGAAAGCTTGTAAGTAGCTTAAGGCACTTTCAAAGGAAAGTGATTTTCTCTGAAAGGACAGCATTTAGAAAGTGAAGCAACACTCCATTCACTTCGCACAGTGAATTGAAATGTTGGAACAGACTGCTTCTCTTTCAGAGAAACGCATGTGAGTTTTTTGTGAAAGCTTGTAAGTAGCTTAAGGCACTTTCAAAGGAAAGTGATTTTCTCTGAAAGGACAGCATTTAGAAAGTGAAGCAACACTCCATTCACTTCGCACAGTGAATTGAAGTGTTGGAACAGACTGCTTCTCTTTCAGAGAAACGCATGTGAATTTCTGTTGAATGCTTGTAAGTAGCTTAAGGCACTTTCAAAGGAAAGTGATTTTCTCTGAAAGGACAGCATTTAGAAAGTGAAGCAACACTCCATTCACTTCGCACAGTGAATTGAAGTGTTGGAACAGACTGCTTCTCTTTCAGAGAAACGCATGTGAATTTCTGTTCAATGCTTGTAAGTAGCTTAAGGCACTTTCAAAGGAAAGTGATTTTCTCTGAAAGGACAGCATTTAGAAAGTGAAGCAACACTCCATTCACTTCGCACAGTGAATTGAAGTGTTGGAACAGACTGCTTCTCTTTCAGAGAATCGCATGTGAATTTCTGTTTAATGCTTGTAAGTAGCTTAAGGCACTTTCAAAGGAAAGTGATTTTCTCTGAAAGGACAGCATTTAGAAAGTCAAGCAACACTCCATTCACTTCGCACAGTGAATTGAAGTGTTGGAACAGACTGCTTCTCTTTCAGAGAAACGCATGTGAGTTTTTTGTGAAAGCTTGTAAGTAGCTTAAGGCACTTTCAAAGGAAAGTAATTTTCTCTGAAAGGACAGCATTTAGAAAGTGAAGCAACACTCCATTCACTTCGCACAGTGAATTGAAGTGTTGGAACAGACTGCTTCTCTTTCAGAGAAACGCATGTGAGTTTTTTGTGAAAGCTTGTAAGTAGCTTAAGGCACTTTCAAAGGAAAGTGATTTTCTCTGAAAGGACAGCATTTAGAAAGTGAAGCAACACTCCATTCACTTCGCACAGTGAATTGAAGTGTTGGAACAGACTGCTTCTCTTTCAGAGAAACGCATGTGAGTTTTTTGTGAAAGCTTGTAAGTAGCTTAAGGCACTTTCAAAGGAAAGTGATTTTCTCTGAATGGACACCATTGAGAAAGTCAAGCAACACTCCATTCACTTCGCACAGTGAATTGAAGTGTTGGAACAGACTGCTTCTCTTACAGAGAAACACATGTGAATTTCTGTTGAATGCTTGTAACTAGCTTAAGGCACTTTCAAAGGAAAGTGATTTTCTCTGACAAGAGAGCATTTAGAAAGTGAAGCAACACTCCATTCACTTCGCACAGTGAATTGAAGTGTTGGAACAGACTGCTTCTCTTTCAGAGAAACGCATGTGAATTTCTGTTGAATGCTTGTAAGTAGCTTAAGGCACTTTCAAAGGAAAGTGATTTTCTCTGAAAGGACAGCATTTAGAAAGTGAAGCAACACTCCATTCACATCGCACAGTGAATTGAAGTGTTGGAACAGACTGCTTCTCTTTCAGAGAAACGGATGTAAGTTTTTTGTGAAAGCTTGTAAGTAGCTTAAGGCACTTTCAAAGGAAAGTGATTTTCTCTGAAAGGACAGCATTTAGAAAGTGAAGCAACACTCCATTCACTTCGCACAGTGAATTGAAGTGTTGGAACAGACTGCTTCTCTTTCAGAGAAACGGATGTGAGTTTTTTGTGAAAGCTTGTAAGTAGCTTAAGGCACTTTCAAAGGAAAGTGATTTTCTCTGAAAGGACAGCATTTAGAAAGTGAAGCAACACTCCATTCACTTCGCACAGTGAATTGAAGTGTTGGAACAGACTGCTTCTCTTTCAGAGAATCGCATGTGAATTTCTGTTGAATGTTTGTAAGTAGCTTAAGGCACTTTCAAAGAAAGTGATTTTCTCTGAAAGGACAGCATTTAGAAAGTGAAGCAACACTCCATTCACTTCGCACAGTGAATTGAAGTGTTGGAACAGACTTCTACTCTTTCAGAGAAACGCATGTGAATTTCTGTTCAATGCTTGTAAGTAGCTTAAGGCACTTTCAAAGGAAAGTGATTTTCTCTGAAAGGACAGCGTTTAGAAAGTGAAGCAACACTCCATTCACTTTGCACAGTGAATTGAAGTGTTGGAACAGACTGCTTCTCTTACAGAGAAACGCATGTGAATTTCTGTTGAATGCTTGTAAGTAGCTTAAGGCACTTTCAAAGGAAAGTGATTTTCTCTGAAAGGACAGCATTTAGAAAGTGAAGCAACACTCCATTCACTTCGCACAGTGAATTGAAGTGTTGGAACAGACTGCTTCTCTTTCAGAGAAACGCATGTGAGTTTTTTGTGAAAGGTTGTAAGTAGCTTAAGGCACTTTCAAAGGAAAGTGATTTTCTCTGAAAGGACAGCATTTAGAAAGTGAAGCAACACTCCATTCACTTCGCACAGTGAATTGAAGTGTTGGAACAGACTGCTTCTCTTTCAGAGAATCGCATGTGAATTTCTGTTGAATGTTTGTAAGTAGCTTAAGGCACTTTCAAAGAAAGTGATTTTCTCTGAAAGGACAGCATTTAGAAAGTGAAGCAACACTCCATTCACTTCGCACAGTGAATTGAAGTGTTGGAACAGACTTCTACTCTTTCAGAGAAACGCATGTGAATTTCTGTTCAATGCTTGTAAGTAGCTTAAGGCACTTTCAAAGGAAAGTGATTTTCTCTGAAAGGACAGCGTTTAGAAAGTGAAGCAACACTCCATTCACTTCGCACAGTGAATTGAAGTGTTGGAACAGACTGCTTCTCTTTCAGAGAAACGCATGTGAATTTCTGTTCAATGCTTGTAAGTAGCTTAAGGCACTTTCAAAGGAAAGTGATTTTCTCTGAAAGGACAGCATTTAGAAAGTGAAGCAACACTCCATTCACTTCGCACAGTGAATTGAAGTGTTGGAACAGACTGCTTCTCTTTCAGAGAAATGCATGTGAATTTCTGTTTAATGCTTGTAAGTAGCTTAAGGCACTTTCAAAGGAAAGTGATTTTCTCTGAAAGGACACCATTGAGAAAGCCAAGCAACACTCCATTCACTTCGCACAGTGAATTGAAGTGTTGGAACAGACTGCTTCTCTTACAGAGAAACACATGTGAATTTCTGTTGAATGCTTGTAACTAGCTTAAGGCACTTTCAAAGGAAAGTGATTTTCTCTGAAAGGACAGCATTTAGAAAGTGAAGCAACACTCCATTCACTTCGCACAGTGAATTGAAGTGTTGGAACAGACTTCTACTCACTCAGAGAAACGCATGTGAATTTCTGTTCAATGCTTGTAAGTAGCTTAAGGCACTTTCAAAGGAAAGTGATTTTCTCTGAAAGGACAGCGTTTAGAAAGTGAAGCAACACTCCATTCACTTCGCACAGTGAATTGAAGTGTTGGAACAGACTGCTTCTCTTTCAGAGAAACGCATGTGAATTTCTGTTCAATGCTTGTAAGTAGCTTAAGGCACTTTCAAAGGAAAGTGATTTTCTCTGAAAGGACAGCATTTAGAAAGTGAAGCAACACTCCATTCACTTCGCACAGTGAATTGAAGTGTTGGAACAGACTTCTACTCTTTCAGAGAAACGCATGTGAATTTCTGTTCAATGCTTGTAAGTAGCTTAAGGCACTTTCAAAGGAAAGTGATTTTCTCTGAAAGGACAGCGTTTAGAAAGTGAAGCAACACTCCATTCACTTCGCACAGTGAATTGAAGTGTTGGAACAGACTGCTTCTCTTTCAGAGAAACGCATGTGAATTTCTGTTCAATGCTTGTAAGTAGCTTAAGGCACTTTCAAAGGAAAGTGATTTTCTCTGAAAGGACAGCATTTAGAAAGTGAAGCAACACTCCATTCACTTCGCACAGTGAATTGAAGTGTTGGAACAGACTGCTTCTCTTTCAGAGAAACGCATGTGAGTTTTTTGTGAAAGGTTGTAAGTAGCTTAAGGCACTTTCAAAGGAAAGTGATTTTCTCTGAAAGGACAGCATTTAGAAAGTGAAGCAACACTCCATTCACTTCGCACAGTGAATTGAAGTGTTGGAACAGACTTCTACTCTTTCAGAGAAACGCATGTGAATTTCTTTTCAATGCTTGTAAGTAGCTTAAGGCACTTTCAAAGGAAAGTGATTTTCTCTGAAAGGACAGCGTTTAGAAAGTGAAGCAACACTCCATTCACTTCGCACAGTGAATTGAAGTGTTGGAACAGACTTCTACTCTTTCAGAGAAACGCATGTGAATTTCTGTTCAATGCTTGTAACTAGCTTAAGGCACTTTCAAAGGAAAGTGATTTTCTCTGAAAGGACAGCATTTAGAAAGTGAAGCAACACTCCATTCACTTCGCACAGTGAATTGAAGTGTTGGAACAGACTTCTACTCTTTCAGAGAAACGCATGTGAATTTCTGTTCAATACTTGTAAGTAGCTTAAGGCACTTTCAAAGGAAAGTGATTTTCTCTGAAAGGACAGCGTTTAGAAAGTGAAGCAACACTCCATTCACTTCGCACAGTGAATTGAAGTGTTGGAAGAGACTGCTTCTCTTTCAGAGAAACGCATGTGAATTTCTGTTCAATGCTTGTAAGTAGCTTAAGGCACTTTCAAAGGAAAGTGATTTTCTCTGAAAGGACAGCATTTAGAAAGTGAAGCAACACTCCATTCACTTCGCACAGTGAATTGAAGTGTTGGAACAGACTGCTTCTCTTTCAGAGAAACGCATGTGAGTTTTTTGTGAAAGGTTGTAAGTAGCTTAAGGCACTTTCAAAGGAAAGTGATTTTCTCTGAAAGGACAGCATTTAGAAAGTGAAGCAACACTCCATTCACTTCGCACAGTGAATTGAAGTGTTGGAACAGACTGCTTCTCTTTCAGAGAATCGCATGTGAATTTCTGTTGAATGTTTGTAAGTAGCTTAAGGCACTTTCAAAGAAAGTGATTTTCTCTGAAAGGACAGCATTTAGAAAGTGAAGCAACACTCCATTCACTTCGCACAGTGAATTGAAGTGTTGGAACAGACTTCTACTCTTTCAGAGAAACGCATGTGAATTTCTGTTCAATGCTTGTAAGTAGCTTAAGGCACTTTCAAAGGAAAGTGATTTTCTCTGATAGGACAGCGTTTAGAAAGTGAAGCAACACTCCATTCACTTCGCACAGTGAATTGAAGTGTTGGAACAGACTGCTTCTCTTTCAGAGAAACGCATGTGAATTTCTGTTCAATGCTTGTAAGTAGCTTAAGGCACTTTCAAAGGAAAGTGATTTTCTCTGAAAGGACAGCATTTAGAAAGTGAAGCAACACTCCATTCACATCGCACAGTGAATTGAAGTGTTGGAACAGACTGCTTCTCTTTCAGAGAAACGGATGTAAGTTTTTTGTTAAAGCTTGTAAGTAGCTTAAGGCACTTTCAAAGGAAAGTGATTTTCTCTGAAAGGACAGCATTTAGAAAGTGAAGCAACACTCCATTCACTTCGCACAGTGAATTAAAGTGTTGGAACAGACTGCTTCTCTTTCAGAGAAACGGATGTGAGTTTTTTGTGAAAGCTTGTAAGTAGCTTAAGGCACTTTCAAAGGAAAGTGATTTTCTCTGAAAGGACAGCATTTAGAAAGTGAAGCAACACTCCATTCACTTCGCACAGTGAATTGAAGTGTTGGAACAGACTGCTTCTCTTTCAGAGAAACGCATGTGAATTTCTGTTGAATGCTTGTAAGTAGCTTAAGGCACTTTCAAAGGAAAGTGATTTTCTCTGAAAGGACAGCATTTAGAAAGTGAAGCAACACTCCATTCACTTCGCACAGTGAATTGAAGTGTTGGAACAGACTGCTTCTCTTTCAGAGAATCGCATGTGAATTTCTGTTTAATGCTTGTAAGTAGCTTAAGGCACTTTCAAAGGAAAGTGATTTTCTCTGAAAGGACAGCATTTAGAAAGTCAAGCAACACTCCATTCACTTCGCACAGTGAATTGAAGTGTTGGAACAGACTGCTTCTCTTTCAGAGAAACGCATGTGAGTTTTTTGTGAAAGCTTGTAAGTAGCTTAAGGCACTTTCAAAGGAAAGTAATTTTCTCTGAAAGGACAGCATTTAGAAAGTGAAGCAACACTCCATTCACTTCGCACAGTGAATTGAAGTGTTGGAACAGACTGCTTCTCTTTCAGAGAAA